>NC_139352.1:35389616-35679616 GCF_055883805.1 Amblyomma maculatum | reverse complement strand
TTTTTGATCACCAGGCAACCTACACACTCATGTGTAGGTCACACCACCTTTCTGAACGTCGAGAAGCAGGATGTTGTTTTTTTGGGAACGGACGAGCCACACTTTGTCATCTGGCTCCTTTAAGGTTCATCGCTAGCCCACACTGACGCTGTATATTATTTTGTAGAAAATGAAAGGCACATCAATTGTCGTTTTGCTCTGTGGACACATGAGTCGCATAGCAACCTCCACCGCTCCTCCGCTTGGATAGGAGGTGGTGAAGGGTGGCTGTTCCTGGCCCTACGGGGCTGGGACGATAGGTCAACGCCGCTTGCGGTGGGGGCTAGCCAGCCACC
The DNA here is from genome assembly GCF_055883805.1 of Amblyomma maculatum. Taxonomy (NCBI): domain Eukaryota; kingdom Metazoa; phylum Arthropoda; class Arachnida; order Ixodida; family Ixodidae; genus Amblyomma; species Amblyomma maculatum. The sequence continues at coordinate 35,679,281 of NC_139352.1, read as the reverse complement.
AAATTTTTTATCTGTTGTAGGCCAAGCTCCGAACAGTGTGCGACCAGGTCATCCATATGCTATCTCGGATCGCAACCAAGAAGAACGGTATGCAAGAAAAAGATATCCTTTTGGCTAATACAGGCCTTTATCATTTGCAGGATAGAGTACGTGGCCCCGTACCTTCGTATGAGGAAAACCGATCTAAACCACCTGGATGTTATCATTCGAACTGCTTATAAGAAGGCGCTCGGGTTACCCATGAAAGCATCTACGCAGCGTCTGCTACAACTGGGGGTGCACGATACGGCTGATGAACTGATTAGCGCCCATCTTACAGGCCAGGTAATGCGACTGGCCCCAAGGCTGGTCGCAGGGCCTTAGAAAATTTGAGCATTTGCTTTCCACGACAAGTGGCTGGGAGACAAGATATACCTCAAGGGTGGAAGAGCAAAAAATCCTTACGCTTCCGCTCCCCAAAAACATGCACCCGAAGCATCATCATGCTAGACGAGTGGCGAGAAGCAACAAGATGAACGAATCTTATTCCTTCTTTGTGGACACTGGGATTCCTGTAGCGGGGATATTAACAATATCAGTGGTGCACCAAAAGCAGGTCGTTGACGGGCTTTCAGTGATACGCAGGCTATGGAGGAAGGGGCGATAGCCCTAGCCGCAACGCACTCCGCATCGAAATACATAGTTACAGATTCCCAGGCAGCTTATAGAAAGTATATGCGTGACAGAATCACGCCGCTAGCCTGCAAACGTCTGAGTCAATGTAGGACTTCAGCTGCACAGAAGGAGCTAATATGGGTACCAGGTCACCAGGGAGTTGAAGGAAACGAGAGCGCACACGCTTCGGCCCGAGCTTTCCTTCCCCGGAATCCTTCTACGTCCTCCCTTGCTGATTTAGGCTCCCCCTTTCCGTTAACAACATATTCGGAGATATTACAGCATTTGCGCCTTGAAAGACAGACATTCCCGAAGTCCGCTAAGGGTCTCAGTAAATCAGAAGAGTGTCACCTTCGAAGGTTACAAACTATGTCATTTAATAATCCAGCAACACTTCACGCCATTGAGCTCGAATCCTTTTCGGGCGCAGTGCAAATTTTGTGGCCAGAAGGCAAACCTATACCATATGGCATGGGCTTGTCAACGAAATACAGTGAAACTTCACTTGAACGAACTTCAAGGGACCTTAGGACAATGTTTGTTAAAGTGAAAGTTCGCTGAACTGAAATAAGTGCGTGGAAGTTTTTTCTATTAGCACTAAGAAGCCATTTTGCGGCAAATATTATACTCGTAATGCAGTCGCCTTTTGCAGCACTTTTAAATTTAGGACTGCAGTGGTCTTGGCCTAAGTCACTGTGTGCAAGCTCTCGTGAATCTTATCCGGCACAGCGGTCTGCTGGGCAGCAGAGGCATTCATTTCCTCCAACCAGATCATTCCTTCCACAGATCGCAGTTAACCAGCATGCATACGTACGCCTTTCTTGGAGCTAGGAAGCTTTATAGGGTTGAAGTTGTGGCTATGGGTGGCTATGACTGTGGGTTCAATTAAGCATGCAAAGCCAGCTGTGATTCCGCTGGATACAAGCTTCTTTAGATAGCCAGTTAAGCTTAGAGCTAAATGACTGCCAGATTTTGTCACGCGCTAATAAAATATGTTTCTCAAATTATTCACCAAAAAGTGCACGTTGTTCTGGTTGAAATACTCAGTATCACGTGGGAAACACAGGATGACGTTATAGAAAATGTTCGTAGAACTGAAATGAGCAACAATTGAATTTCGTTAAAATGAAAGACGCTTGCGTAGCGTTCAAGGGAGCTTTGGCGGGGGAGTTTAATGAAGTTCGCACAACTGAATATTTCGTTTAAGTGACGTTCATTCAAGTGGTATTTTACTGTACCAGTATTGATATAATAAATCAGCCAACGTGGGAAGGCTGGGAGGCGGCCCTGTCCAGCTCGAACCTCGAGAAACAACGAGCCCTCGTCGAAAGAGCGTGGGCCGCGGCTTTTACCAACGGTGTCCCGGACTAGGGACCCGTCGGACTAGGGACCCAAGGGCCAGCCTTCTCTTAATCTAAGCCAATGTCAATAAATGTTTTCATCATCATCATCCCTCGTGCTATACGCGAATGGAACACCTTACACACATCCATTGTTAATAATTCATCATTAAATGCTTTTAGTACACGTGTGAAACATGAGCTACTTACATCTGACTAATTACTGTGTTCTTATGTCATTACGAATTTTTCTCCTTCCGTTTGTGTTTCACTTGTATTATTTGTCCGCGAAAATCTTGTCATACGCTTCTCAGTCTGTCTTATTGCTATAGTATAATTTGTTATGCATAATTTTGGTATCATATTCTTTCATGTACTTGATTAATTGTCATTACTATATTTTGTACCTCTGTATTTTTATGCCCTTCCTGTTACGATCCCTGATGGGATTAACAGTATCGAATAAATAAATAAATAAATAAATAAATAAATAAATAAATAAATAAATAAATAAATAAATAAATAAATAAATAAATAAATAAATAAATATGTTGTAGGCCGTCATTGCACCCGCCACTGCTTCGGTGGTGGACGACGGCTGTTGTTGCGGCGTGCGTCTTTCTCTCCCTCTTCTTTTTCTTTCTTCTCTATTTTTTTTTTATTTTCTCTTCTGTCCGCCCCGCCGGGGTGGTGCAGTGGTAAGACGCCCGACTACTGTGCTGGAGTACCCGGCGGCTGCGTTTCGATGGAGGCGAAACGAAGAGGCGTCCTTGTGCTGTGCGATGTCAGCGCACGTTAAAGATCCCCAGGTGGTAGAAATTACTCCGTAGCCCTCCACTACGGCCCCTCTTTCTCACTTTACACTTTCACTCCCACCTTCCTCCCTTCCCTTACGACGCGGTTGAGGTGTCCACAGAAAACAAGTGAGACAGTTACCACGCCTTTCCCTTGCTATAAATCAATCTCTTCTGTCCACTTTCACTCTGTGGTTTCCTACGTGGACATAAGCCACCAACCACCGCGGGTTCGAGCGTCGCGCGAGCCGAAACCCCGATCAGCCGTTACCACGCGCACCCTGAAACACCGCAGCGCGCATTCAACCTCCACCGGGAGGAGAGCACTTCGCTGCAAGGACACCAACCTCCAAGTTCACGAAGAAGACGTTTATTGAAACGCCATCCTCCAGCGGCACATACACGCACACACATACAAAATATACAAAACGCACAAGTGACACGGAGTGCGCCGCAAGCACGCAAGGGCGTGCTGTGATCTCTCTCTCGCAGTGACCAGAGGGTTCCTTTGAGAGAAAGTGGGCAACCACCGCAAGGTACGCCTGTCGCGGATCGTTGGATCACGATCGACAGGCCCGAGTTGCGCTCTCAGGTACGACCCGGAGCAGGCGAACTCGAGTACACACTGGTCTGCGCGGACAAAGGCCGGCAGACAAGAACAGTAGCGTACGCACCTTACGATGTCTCGGAGGAGTCTCTCCCTGGGCCCCGCTCGGAGGGTCGCGCGAGCGCGGCCCTCGAAGCGGTGCCGTGTTCCCGCCAAAAGGCCCCAATGAGAACAGCCACTGGGACGCCAGGGCGGAGCTGTGGCCCGAACGACAGTGACAAGTCGTCCGAGCCCCTCTCCGCCGCCTCAGGCGGGAGAAAGGGAACGAGGAGAACAACTGGGAAGCGGGCGGCGGCCGCGCAAAGGGCAGCCGCAGCAAGCCCGATCCCACAACTCCCACCTTCCCCCCTTCCCTTACGGCGCGGTAGAGGTATCCACAGAAAACAAGTGAGACAGTTACCGCGCCTTTCCCTTCCTATAAATCAATCAATCAGTCTCTTCTGTCCGCACGAGGCAGCGGACGTGGCTCATGCTACAAAACCAGTACCAGGCCCGTGTATTTTCGTTTCCTTCTCTATTCGGCCACAACAACAACAACCGCTTGGATAGCTTGGAGATCATTGCGTGCGCTTTCTTTTCCACGTGCACGCGCTGGCGCGTAGCCATGTACCGCTTGCGTGGCATCATGAAGCCCTTTCAGACCGCCGCGCATTTTCGCCATGCAGGCTTAATTAAATTGAAGAAACTCATTAACCACGTCCCTACTGTAGAGCAGACGATTGAAAACGGTGTTCACATCGATCCCGAAATACGTTTCCCAAATGAGCGACAAAACCGCGTACAGGTCGTGCAGTCCGATATATGTAATGCGTTTTTATACATGCCTAAAATATGCAGAAATACTATCAGCGCGATGAAATAAAGCGGCGTATTTTTCGATCGCTTATATATACAGTTCTGTTTATTATATTCCACCTTACTAAAAACATTTTTTTTTTTTGCAGTCGGATAACAAGCACACGGGATGGAAGAGAGGCTTCTGCGCGGAAAAGAACGCTAATTCACTGAAAGGTATGGCAATGTTTGAAGCGTGCTTTGCTCCCAGCGCTGGAGATTACATAGCCCGCTCACTGGTTCGTTGAGACAGATCAAATTCAAGCTCCCCAATACCAGGCGTTCTTATGCAGCGCATATATATGCACTTCAATTCTGATAATGATGCATTAGCTTTACACTAATAAACCTGTGGTGCAAATGGTGTGTGCGTCGAGCGCTCGCCGTTGTATCACGCTTGTGAGAAATGTTTTCGTAATTCGTCAATCTGCGGAAGTTTTTAAGCCTGCTTTCCAGCAAGGGTTGTTTTCTAATAAAAGACCTCGTTCACCTATGCCACTTTCTTCGGTCGTTGTAGAAATGATGTCCCTTAGTATAGGGCACATTCACACATTCATGTCGCGTTAGTCGCACGCTCGATTTCGGTCGACTCGGTTGTTTCAGAGCACTAAGAGATAAAGAGAGGGTATACGCACTATCAATGCGAAGACCAGCCAAGTGCACGTCCTGAGCGATCGTGCGCACCTCCTTCCCCTTCATTTTCTAGGCGTGGTATTAAACCATTATACCCTTCTGATACCTCTCTCCAAGCTTTTTTGGTCAGCTGGCGACATTGTTCAGGCAAAGTCGTTGTCAACTCGAAGTTCTAAAGTTTTCTCCTCCAATCGAGGAGCGATTGCAGTGGGGGTTTGTTTATGGAAAGAAAAAACAAGCCTCGGAGGCCGCTTAAAGTTCGAGTGAAGGCATATTTGTGGATCATCGTCATCAGCAACCTGACTGTACCCACTGCAGGGCGAAGGCCTCTCCCATATTTCTCCAATTAACCCGTTTCTGTGCTAGCTGCATCCACTTCACCCCTGCGAACTTCTTAACATCATCCGCCCACCTAACTTTCTGCCGCCCCCTGCTACGCTTTCCTTCTCTTGGAATCCAGTTTGTTACCCTAAGCGACCATCGGTTGTCCTCTCTTCGCACCACATGTCCTGCCCATGCCCATTTCTTCTTCTCAATTTCCGCTAGAATGTCAGTAACTTGAGTTGTTACTCTGACCCACTCTGCACGCTTCCTATCTCTTTATGTTACCCCTACCATTTTTCGTTCCATAGCCCTCTGCGTTGTCCTCAACTTAAGTAGAACACTTTTGGTTAGCCTCTACGTTTCAGCCCCATAGGTGAGTACAGGCAAGATGCAACTGTTGTACACTTTCCTCTTGAGCGATACCGGCAAGCTGCTAGTCATAATCTGCGAGTGCTTGCCAAATGCGCACCATCCCAATCTTATTCTTCTTGTTATTTCCTTTTCATGGTCCGGATCTGCGGTTACTACCTGTCCTAAGTAGACATATTCGCCTACTACTTCCAATGCTTCGCTGCCTAACGTAAACTGCTTTTCCTTCCCGAGGCTGTTGAACATTACCTTAGTCTTCTGCATATTGATTTTCAATCCCACCTTTCTACTTTTCCTGTCTAGGCCAGCAATCATTATTTGCAGTTCATCTCCTGAGTTACTTAGCAAGGCAATGTCATCAGCAAATCGCAGATTACTGAGGTATTCTCCATCTACCCTTATCCCTATAACTGCTCCCATTCCAAGTCTCTGAATACTTCCTCTAAGCAAGCTGTGAATAGTACTGGCGAGATTGTGTCTCCTTGCCTAACACCTTTCTTTATGTGAATTTTGCTACTTTCTTTATGCAGAACTATGGTTGCTGTGCAGCCACTATATATATCTTCCAGAACTTTCACGTACGGCTCGTCTACCCCCTGATTTGGCAATGCCTGCATCACCGCCGAGGTTTCTACTGAGTCAAATGCTTTTTCGTATAATTAATGAACGCTATGTATAAGGGCTGGTTATATTCCGAGCATTTTTCTATCACCTGTGTGATGGTATGGATACGATCGATAGTAGTATACCGTTTCCGAGAACCTGCTTGATCCTTTGGTTGATTGCCGTCTAAGGTTATCCTGATTCTATTAGCGATTACCTTAGTAAATACCTTATACGTAACGGACAGTAAGCTGATTGGTCTGTAAATTTTTAAGGTCCTTAGCGTCCACTTTCTTATGAATGAGGATAATGTTTGCATTCTACCATGGTTCCGGTACCGTCGATGACACCAGGCACTACGTATACAGGGTGGCCAGATTTTCTAGCACGATATCCCCCCGTCGTTCAACAAATCTATAGTTTTCTGATCCTCTCCAGCTGCTTTCCCCCTTTTCATAGTTTCTGTTGCTTTCTTAACCTCGTCCTTCGTCGCTGGTGGAACGTCTGACTGTTTTTCCCTACCGCCAATCTCATTACGGTCCTTACTACTTTGGCTACTGTAGAGATCAGTATAGAACTCCTCGGCTACTTTGACTATCTAGTCCATATTCGTTATGACGTAGCCCGCCTTGTCCCTTAGCGCATACGTCTGATTTTTGCCTATACACAATTTCTTCTTCACTGCTTTAATGCTTACCCCGTTCTTTACAGCATGCTCAATTTTCTCAATGTTATACTTCCTTGTATCGGCCACTTTGCTCTTATTGATTAGCTTTGATATCTCTGCCTATTCGATCTTTCTGTTGGATTGGAAGCTTTCATACTCTGGCGTTTCTTAATCAAATATTTCGTCTCCTTAGACAGCTTACCAGTATCCCTACCGCTATACTTCTACAGTGCACTCAGTAATGATATCTCTGAAATTATTGCTCATTGCTTCTAGGGTAATGTCGCCATCCTCAGAGCTGAATATCTATTCTGTAGCGAGATTCTGAACTCGTCTGCCCTGCCCCTCACCGCTAATTCGTTGATGGACTTCTTTCTTACTAATCGGTGGCGTTCCTTCTTTAGATATTTGTGGATTGTGGATACGTTATTCTCTTTACCTCCTCGGAAGTCGCGAAAGCTGAGCTCCACGTACTCGCAGCGAGCAAATTGAGCGCATACATCAGACATGGCTTTAAAACCACAAAGGCCTACAGTGACGTCCACTGTTCGTCAGGATACAACGTGCTGCCGCGTGCTTTCAAGTGCGCTATCGAACCCACTTTCAAATCACGCGCTGTATGCAATTCGGGGGCCGTTTTGCCGGCGGCGCGCGTTTTCAAAGATTGTGCGTGTCCGCAGCTCAAGCTGGTTCAAGTTCGTCCAGAGACCATGAGAAACCGAGCTGGAAACTCCGCTTCCTGAGGTGATTGATTTTTGTGTGTACTTTTAGAGCGTCCGTGGATTTTTGGGCCTACTGATCATTAATATGACTGCTTATTATATGAGAAAGCACTTTTTTTTTCTCTCTCAGGAGCAACGCACCGCATCTAGCGGATTTGAGTGGTCGTGAAGTTATGCTATTTTGTCACTGGCGATTAAATTTAGGGCGAGTCCACACCACACTACAATTACGCCGTGGCATTTGTCGCTTCGAATTCTGACTTAATTCTGCGCGCGTTTTTTTTGTCAACAGGCCAGCAGCTGCGGCGCGACAGGAGTACTGTCTCAGTTCAGCTGCGATTGCGCACGCAAACTGAACAGGACTGCCAATGCATGGTGGCGGTGGCAAAACTTTATCAGCAGATACCGGTGGGTATTCTACCCAGCTGTATAGTAAAAAAAAAAAAAAAAGAAAAAAAAAGAAAAGAAAATGAAGAGCAAGAGGATGCTAAGCAAGCGCTGTACCATCTGAGCTACCTTTTTCTTGTTTTTTTGTTAATTGGATTGGAAAACATTTATTTCGTCAAAATGCAGATGCAGACGGTCCGCTCTAGATGGCTTCCAGTCCATGGATGGCGGCGACCTTAGTGGCCCACTCGGTGGCCAAGGCTTGAATGCCCGGGTCCAAGCTGACCAGAACGGCCTTCTATCGCTCAAGAGCAGGATTTTGTACAAGATCTTCTGGTGGAGGTTCTTCTTTACATTGCCATAGTATGTGATAATATGTGGCTGTTTCGCCACAGAACCTGCACGCGGGGTTAAAGTCATCCGGGTACATGTTTGCTAATAGGTAAGGACTAAGAAAGGATCTCGTCTGGAGTCTCCACCAAACGGTCTCCTGTGCCTTATCCAACATTTTGTCAGGTGGTAGAAATTTGCGCCTTGTGATATCGTGAAAAGATGCCAGCCCCTCCTTGGAGTAATCCATGGATACGAAGGACCCACCGACTCAGTTGACGAAACCTCGAGCCATGTTGTGGGCCGCCTCATTTCCCGGATTCGCCGAGTGAGCCGGCACCCATATCACCTCAATTTCTCTGTATGGTTGCCTGGTCAGTTTCAGTATTTTCTGCGCTGCAGTTGAGATTCTGCCCTCCGCAAAGCTACGGACAGTAAATTTAGAATCGGAGAAGATTGTATCCGCGTCGGTGCTAGCCATGGTTAGTGCCCACAGCTGCCTCTTCCGCGGTTTCCGATGATTTTGTCACTACCGACCCTGATCTTCCCAATCTTCCTTTGGCATAAAAAAAAAAATAGAAACAAGCAAAAACAACTTAAAGGAAGTGACGTCGTGTCACGTGCTTGCGCGTCAGAGCATCGTCTGCTCGAGTGCTCCTACGGGATATGGTTTGTCAATACGCGACCCGGGCATTCAAGCCTTGGCCACCGAGTGTCCACCACTGTCAGTGGGAACGCTCCTCTTGTTGCGTATTCTGCCGCGTCAACATAGACAGCTCCTTCGCTCGTTGCGTATTTTTCGTGTAGAGCTATTGACCTAGCTTTCCGCCTTCCTTCGTGGTAAGAAGGGTGCATATTCTTTGTTAGTGCTTTGATAGTCAGTCGCTTGCGAAGGAGTTTGGATAGCTGTGTTTTCGTGTCCTCGGGCGGAAGTTCCACGCCTATACCCAAGCGCTCCAGTATGGCTCTGCCTGCCTTAGTGCGCTTAAGCCGTTCTTTTTGCATTGTGAGGTGAGCCTCCTTGAGCTCCTCTAGTGTATTATGTATTCCCAGTTCCATGAGTCTTTCTGTCGATGTGTAGGTCGGCAGTCCCAGGGCTGCTTTGTATGCTTGCCTAATTATATTGAATCGACTTTGTCTTTCTCCGCAGCATCTAGTTTTAGGTATGGTAGCGCATACACCATCCTGTTCAGGATAAATGCCTGCACTATCCTACAGTGTTCTTTTTCTTCGACTCCTCTCCTACGGTTGGCAATTCTTCTGTTTAGCCTAATTGACATATTGACTGATGTTTTCAGCTTTTGCAGAGTTTATTTGTTTTTCCTGTTAGCTTGTAGATACAGCCCTAAGATCCTTATTGACTGCACCTCCTTGATTGGAAGTCCCCCCACGCACACGTTAAGCGGGGTTGGGGGCGCTTGGCTCCTGGAACCGGGACCCCTGGGTTTGGGTCTGATGACCAGTAGCTCTGATTTTGGGTGGGAGCATGATAGGCCTGAATGACCTGCGAGCTCTGCGATAGTGTCTACCGCGCGTTGCAACGTTTCCTCTATCTGACCGTCATTCCTGTTGGTGGTCCAGAGTGTGATGTCATCTGCGTAGAATGTATGTACGTCTCAGCCCAGGAATGGCTTCCAGTCGGGGTGGAAGCTTTATGAGGGAGAGATTGAAGAGAAATCAGTACTGATCCTTGCGGTGTCCCTCTACCCCTTAGCCGAAAAGGTATATAATGACTCTATTTCGCCTATTTTAATTATCGCGGACATATATGGCTGAGAAATGAGCGAATGTATCGGAAGGTTTTTTCTCCTGGGTTAATGTCTGAGAGGTTCTCAAGAATGGCTTCGTGTGCCACGTTATCGAAGGCCTTGGTGAGGTCTAGCCCTAGCACTGCTTTGGTGCCCATGCATTTCCCAGTGTCTATGACGTCTGCTTAGAGCTGGATCATGACATCCTGTGTAGATAAATTAGTTCTAAAGCCTAGCATAGTTGTCGGCAAGATCTCTTTGTCCTCTGCGTACTCCTGCCGTCTGTTTAGGATCACATGCTCCATGAGCTTGCCTACGCAGGTAGTGAGCGATACTGGGCGCAAATTGGCTATATCTATAGTTTCTTGCCTGGTTTGGGAATAAAAGTAATCATTGCATGCCTCCAGGCTTGAGGGATTTCACCATCGTTCCAGTACTTATTATTTTTTTTTTGAGCCCCGTGATTGCCTCTACTGATTTTGCGTCTAAATTCCTTAATGCTTTGTTTGTGACCCCGTCCGGGCCTGCCGCGGACGTGCTGCGGAGCTGTCCCATGGCGAAGCGAATCTCTGCCTCCGTTATTTCTGAATCTAGCTCTGGATTTGGGAGTCCTCGGCAGTCTGGCAGTTGAGCCCAAGTGGCCTTGCTGAAGCTACACCCCTGACGGTTGAGAACAAGGCTGCAAAAAAAGAAAAAAACATGGAGGTGCGGGGTATCGATCCCCGTACCTCTCGCATGCTAAGCGAGCGCTCTACCATCTGAGCTACACCCCCGACATTTACGCTTCTGCTTAAGATGATTTATGAAAATAAAGTTGTTCTGTGCAATTGACAATAAAGCTGAGAAAAAAAAAGTGAAGTGGAGGTGCGGGGTATCGATCCCCGTACCTCTCGCATGCTAAGCGAGCGCTCTACCATCTGAGCTACACCCCCGACATTTATGCTTCTGCTTAAGATGATTTATGAAAATAAAGTTGTTCTGTGCATTTGACAATAAAGCTGAGAAAAAAAAAGTGAAGTGGAGGTGCGGGGTATCGATCCCCGTACCTCTCGCATGCTAAGCGAGCGCTCTACCATCTGAGCTACACCCCCGATGTTTCAGCTGCTGCTTAAAATTATTTATGAAAATAAAGTTCTCTGCAGTTGCTTGTGTCGCCGACGCATGAATAACAGTGTTCGTACGGTCAGTACGGTCACAAAAGAGCTGACGTATTTACACATAGCGAGGGTAAAATTATTAATTCACCGCGATTGCATACACAACTGTCAAAGGCCTGCCGTGCATACTATTGTATTCGAAGTGGCGCCAAGCACTTCGCTTTCACGGTACAATTTGCAGTTATGTAACTGCAAACCAACGTCTGCAACGTTCGCATAGCTTCAAGGAACGATAACGTCCACTGGGCTGCCGGTGAAAAAGATCCAGAACCTGCGAGCGGGGGCGGGCTGCATCCGCCGTCTACGTGGTGTCACATAAAACGTGGCTCTGGTTACCGACCGCCATCTGTTTTCCGGCCTGCGCTCCCGCGCTCTGTGGATGTCTCTACCTTTCTTTTCTTCTTTATGTTTGGCTTTGCAACACGTCCGTTCGTACGACTACCGTTGAGCGAGCGTGTCGCGTTCGGCTACGTGGTATTTCTCCACGCTCGGCTCAACCGCGGAAGAAGTGTGCTCGTGTGCTGCTAGTCTCCATTTTCGCGCCCTTACCACTGTTTGAACGAGGCGGCTAGGCCGGCCTAGCGTGTCGAAATGCGCGTTGCGTGTTGGTGTGTGCGCGTAAATGCAACTCTTCTGCTAAGGACTCTTCCTCGCATCGTCAGTGCAGTGGTAGTGTTTGCGAAAATCTCCCCTCAAGCAGACGGTTGTCCTCCGTACCAGCTAAGCCATTTCTTTGTACCTTTTTATTTTTGCATTCTTTTGGCGGTGTTTTTAAACACGGTTGATTGTCGCGAACTTCTTAAGCATTTGCTGAGCTGAATGTGTCATTTTTCCTCGTTTGCTGTTGTAGCTAGAGACTATAGTTTCGATCAAATCATGAACGTAACAGTTCAGCTGTGTTTGTGAGTGCTATTCACACTTGCGACTCGCGAAGGACGCGCGCCCGGCAGTCGCATGCGACCCGAGAGCAACCGATTCGCGACTTCGGGTTGCTTTTGATGCGAACTTTTCGACCAAAACGGTCGCGCGACCACTGGGAGCCGCAAGTGTGAACGTCAGGCGGTTAAAACATTGTCGGGGACGTTGCGCATTTCACTAGTTTCCCGCGTTGGCAATGATTTGCTTTGTAACCGTAGCGTACAGTAAATTTCACATACACCGATGTACCCTTTCCTTTTAAAAGTATGTGAACTTCAATTCATATTGTATTACACATGTCTTCATATTTCCGTCCTCAAGTCAGAAGCTTTGCTGTCACAGAAATATTTATAGTGTGCTTTTGTTACACACTACAGTGCTTTGGTATGCCAGCGAATGATGTTCTTAAGGAACAGAATACAAAACAGGGCGCCGAAACATGAAGACGTGTAGTACTTATAGAAAACCAAATTTCTGTTTATTAAACCTAGCCAGCCTCATGCAACAGGTAGTATATGTGACTAGACTCGGTATGGGGGTTGTTTGGTTAATTGGTAGGAATATGGTGGAAACATGGACACTATAAAGCTAAATAGTGCCAGTGCAATATTGATAATACAGCTGAGTGTGTGGTTAAGGGAACAAGTTTTTTACCTGTATACTGCAGCCGCAATTGCAGTTGTACTCATGACTCGCAAGGCTAATGCAACTGGTTGATGGCGGTGGTTGTCACTTAGAGCGACTGTGCCTGCAAATTCTTTGCGCAGATGTGCCTAGTTTAGCACCCCAAAAAAAAACCGGCCCTAAGGTAAGTTGTCCATAATAATAAATCGTGAAGAAAAAAAGAATGGTCGGTGGTGGTGTGAAAGTGGTGGTGTGAAAATTGGCCAAATATTTTCTGCAAGTAGATTATCCCATCAGACATTATTTTTATATGATGCAGTCCGAGGCATCTAGCAATCCATGTGACGCGTGATGTAGGACGCCCTCCTGCTACGTTTTTCCGCATCCCATGAGCCGCTAACACGCATCTCTATTTTGTCGTCACTCATCATAGTGGAAGCAGCAGAGAATATAATCCTCGCAGCCATTCATGCAATACAGCAGAAGGTAATGCAGGCAGACCAGCCACGCTGGAAGTGTAAAACATGGAACAAAAAAGAAAGCAATTGGGAGACATTTAAGCTTTCCTGCTAAGGGTATGACAAGGTAGTTTTAATGGCACCAATCTGCGCCTCCTTTTGCAGATCTTCATTTGGTTAATTGCACTTTGCTACTTGCTTAATTACTAACCCTTTGACTTGTGCATCCATTACCTCACAGATATTAACATGTAGTTATAAGCTACCAAATTATCTGAAAGACCATCCCACATGTATATACCTATAACGCCCTGCTATGACCAAGCCGTACAGATATGCCAGCATGGCCTAGAAATGGTGAGCCTCACTCCTTATTCAAGTCTTGGAGTGTCTTGTTCCTTTCTGAAGGGAGGAGCCCGAGTAGGCAGCATCTGTCATGTCATGTGATCTTATGACATCACACATCGTGCCACACAATCAGTGCTTGGTCATGTCACCTGCCATAGCATTATTGCCAGTGATTTTTTGCTCACAATGTTAGATTTTCTGCAGAACGCTGTCGCATTCAAAATGCGGTGTCACTCAAGCATCTGTATTTTTGCTCTTCCACTCAGTGATGTCCTGCACTCAAAATGTAGGGAAAGAAAACTAAGGGGTACCTAAGGGGTCCTTAAAGGTATGACGCAATATTGTTAATGGCTCCTACCTGCCAGCTCCTTTTGCAGACCCTGATCCTCGCTCGCACATATTCACGTTGCTACTCATTTAATCTATGGTCCTTTAATTTTTGCCTCCACATTCTCGCACATATTCATTACCAAAGTCGTAAACTACCAAGTTATGTGTAAGATCACCCAACATAGATATCTGCACATAATTTCACAAAGGGGTGAAGGGCGCTGCTATATTTTCGCACTGAGCTACACTTGTAGCAAAGGAAAGAGTTCATGACTGCCCACCTGAACAGGCCAGTCAAACTGGTTTCTCCAAGGGTTGTGAAAAGGTCTCTACAACCCTGCTTTAACCAAGCCATACAGACGTGCCTACATGGCCTAAGAGTAGCTTGCCTTACGTTTTACTCAAACGTCCTGGAAGGTTCATTTTCCACCCCACCCATCTGTTCCAAAGTAGAAGCCCCAGTTGACAGCTCATGCTATTTTATACAGTCTTGTGACATAACGCAACATGCTCACCAGTCACTATGCAGCCATGCCACCTGCCAAACCCGCACCCAAACAAGTTCTGTGCAATTTCACATTATCCATTGTTGGGGCAACGAAGCTTCATATTAATGTGATGTAAAAGTGTTGAAGCAGTTTGGTCGCCATAATTTGACACTTGCATATTAGCAAGAAATGAGTGTAATGTTCCCTTGCTTTTAAAGAAAAAGTTACACGCCTAATCAGTCACCTCATCGGCAGCCTCTGATTTCTCTAAATGTAATATGCCAATTACCTTATGCTAGTATAGTGGATGGGATGTTGAAGTGTATGATTTAAATTGGGTAAGCAGTGCTGTACTAACAGACTTAATATCACAATTGTTGGGAGTGATGGAAATGAAGAGCAGCCATTTGGCACTCAATTGCAATAGCAATAATTGGGAACTGGCACTGTTCATGCGGACCTCTTACTAGCTCATAACCAGCTACACCATATTTGCATTTGCAACGGATGCAACTGTTATATAAAGTTTATAAATGCTGGAAGGGGCAGGTGGCAGGTGTACGAAATCCACATTCTGTTTGGAGCTTAGACTGCAGCTTGATAATGTCGCTGTCACAAAAACGTCAGCTATAGATTCTTGGCTCTCTACTGGCAGTGACAGCCACAAATGCACTGATTATGCTTTTATGTGATAATGACAAAGTCCCAGTGCTTCAGGAAATCTGGCATCAGCATTACGAAGAAAAAACAAAGCCATGCTTCTGGCAGGTGGTACTGGTTAACAGATGACGTGGCCGGGCACCTATTGATCGGTGAGTTGCGTGACGTCACGAGACCTCTTGACATGGCGGGAGCTGCCAGCTTGGGCAGTTCCTTTTGAGATGGTGAGGTGTGATGACAATGAAGCCCACTGGGACTCTTTGATCCCGAGTCAGACAAGGTACCGCAGGCGGTGCATGTATATCCGTACACCTCGTTTAAGCGGGGCTTTATATCAATTTTGGATAGTCTTTCACTTGATATGGTAGCTTACGATGGTGTGTTAATTATTATGCATGAAATAATATTGGCACGAATTAAGGGATTAGCTATTAAGCGAGTTGCACACTGTAGTGTGCAACTCGCTTATGTGCATGTATGCACATAAACGAGGATCCGTAAAGGCAGCCGCAGACGGCAGCTGTTAACACTATCGCATCATACCTCTAAAGGAAGAGCTTTCCACCGGCTATAATATTCTCAAAAGTTTAACATTCAGCGGGAACTTAACAATGAATCAAGGTGTAGCATTGCTTAGTTTGGAGCGTTGTGCATTGTCTCATCATCAAGCACCTTTTGCGCTAACAGCTTATGCCATCTTGCAGCAGTATATACACAGTAACAAACACTATTGAATGTTATGAAGCTGCTTTAAAATGGTTTGCAGTTTAAGATAACATAAATACCAGAACAAGACCCCTTGGCCCGTAGCTGACACTTTTCTAGAAAAGCAATATACCAAGTTCGGCACTCACACCTGCCAAGTTTCAACATCCTGGGTGCATGTTGACAGATTTCGGGCTATTGTTTCACCACTATAGGTAGATATGACCTAGGTATGTAAATAGCTCTTTCCCGCCTCTTTACCATTCTTTTTTGCTCTACTTTTTCTCTTGAGCATGCGGAAATGTTTTGCAGACAGCATAACAAGACATCATGGTAGTGAAAGTCTTGATTTGGTCTGTCTATATCATCATGCTAAATGAAATTTCTTTTCTATAGCGCTGTAAGAATACTAAAAAACTAAGCACAAAGTAAAAATGAGTATAGTACATATGCTTACATTCAACTTTATGCACCTCTTGCTTGCATATACATTTCTTGGCCATGTTCAAGTATTGTGGATCCATACGATCTTGCCTGGCCCATGTTATTATTTTTGTCCATTGATAGAGAAAGACTAGAGTCTAGTTAGCAGTAATGCAGTGATGTATTTATGCAAAGACAGAACCTGTGTTATTCTGAAACTGTGGTGGTATAATATAACAATTCTGAAATCAATTCCACTCCATTTTTGAATTCCCTACCCTTCTTTATTGGCAGGGTGTAGTTCACATTCCATCTTTGTTATTGGCTCAAGCATTTGATGTAACATCATTGGAGTCAATGGAGAAAGACAAGAAAACAATAAATGGCATGGAGTGGGCTTCAGAATTGTTGTATGATACCCACCCTCTTTTCTGTTACACTTGCCAAGGGCACAAAAGCTTGCATGCAGATTGTGTTTGTTGCAAAATAACTGTGGGTCTGCTTCATTTCTGTCCACCTTTAGTGTCACTATGTTTGGAAAAAATAGTCGTTCATGGCAAGGGTGAGGACAAAATGAAGTGTTTCGTCGAGGCATATTTTGCTGCACGAAGGCCGCTTCATATATACTTGTCGTGGAGAAGCTTCGTGGTTGTCTTCACCAGCTTGTAAGCCACTTTCTTGTAGGTACACAGCAATGCACCCTGTGAAGAGTATTTCGGTGCGGTGTGTGCCACCCATTTGCAGAGTGCTTAAACCGTGTGCAGCAAGCAGTATGAACCGCGACCAAGCAGCACCCCATGCTTTCCAGGTAGTGCGGTCATGCACCCATGCTTTGCAGCTGTATGTGCCTGTATTGCTGCACAAAGGGTTGCCTTCAGAGTCTAGTCACAGCGGCAAGGTTTTCTTTGCTGGACAGTGTACCACTCAAGTGCTGCGAGTGCCTCTCACGGGTGTGACGCACGCTATGTCTGGTCAAACATTAACACCGCCACTCGTGAAGATCCTCAGAGCAGTGTGCATATGTGCATATGGTGGTAAAACAAATGCATGTACTTACTGTGTGAGTGTCTCAGCAATAGTGTGACATATTTAATAGCAAACGTTTTGACCAGTGACAATTGCTGCATTGTGACACACCCGTTGAGTATTGCAGCAGATAGCAGCATTTGCCCATGTGACCTTAAGGGAATATGGGTACCAAATATTGGTTGCATGCTAGCTTTCTTGATCCCTTTGATGTGCAAGTTATTACTATACTGAGATCACCATGTGCTAAATAATTTTTCACTGAATTTCTCTCATACTATACAGGTTTGGACAATGCATGTGGCATAAAAGTTCAGTAAAAAGAATTTGAGGCATTAAAAAAAGAGACATGTAATTTCTGCTTCTTCATTTGTCATTATCCAGCTTTTTAGTGTAGGTTTGAATTTTGTAGCATCAAAATGATGAAGCAGCAATTTTGTCAATTTTTTTAATGCCTCATGAGATCTGTACTAAACTTCGATGTCACAGCTATTTTCCAACTCTTGAAATTGAAACAGCACGAGAGAATCAAGTCGATTATGTAATATTTAGCAGCCTTAGATGACCATCACAAGGTCATTTATGTATACTGACACCTTATTCATCACTAGAAAGAAGAAAACACGCAACAAAAATGGTCTTTGATAAAGAATAGTACTTTTGCGGAGCTAGTTGTACTGTATGGCCAAAACATGGTTATTTACGCTTTGACTGTCATGGTTATTTTAGCCGATGCTGTCACTGATCTCTGGAATATGTCATGAACTGGCCTGCTCTAGAAAAAATGACCTTTTTAATAACTATAGCCATGGTTACTATACAGCTTGTCACCTAGCCCCTGCTTGCTTCTTGCTCCAAGTGCAAATTTTCTATAGAGACCATAAAACCAATGTTCTTTTTTTTTTTTTTTTTGCATCGAAGAGCAAAAGCGACTGCTGAAAAGCTTTTTTTTTTTATGTTTACAAAAGAGATTTGCAACAAGGC
The DNA here is from genome assembly GCF_055883805.1 of Amblyomma maculatum. Classification (NCBI taxonomy): domain Eukaryota; kingdom Metazoa; phylum Arthropoda; class Arachnida; order Ixodida; family Ixodidae; genus Amblyomma; species Amblyomma maculatum. Next base: position 35,661,148 of record NC_139352.1, on the reverse strand, counting down.
TATCAAAATAGGACTTAAAAGTTCTCTAATAACCTTCTCAGTTTTTATGGATCCTGTTCCTGATTTCAATAACCTGTGCACATCTTTATTTAATTATTGGCATGCCATATGGGCTCTGCCTAGCAGTTATGCACTACATACTTCCACATAGCACTAATGGTAGCATTTCATTCAATTCATCAGTTTTGTGTTCATTTGGTGTCATGAACTGTCGGAGACAAAACTGTGTGCGATACATATTTTGGACACTTTGGACTAGGAGCACAATGCGAATGAATAACATGTCTTGTTTCTTTAGCACACATGAGAGAACTCAAGTCAAACTTTGCACTTCCATGACATGGAAAGGATAACAAGGTGTCATGTTGCACTGAATGACAGCAGCACAAACTCACTGTGGATTCATTGCTGCTAGTCTAGTATGCAAATACATAACGTTACAATGAAAATTATTAACACTCGTTCAAATGACAGAGTGATTGTAATTGGACTTTACGTATTGTGCCACAGGGTTTTCATCAACTCAAATCAGAAAATGACAGAAAAACAGTGAACTTCATGAGCATATTTGTTTCCTCTTGCACCAGTGTCTCCTATCCTACTATTTGCAACTTTAACCGATCTGGGGATTATGCAGTATGGCCTATCACCAAAATCGTGTGCACAACAGGGGTCCGTAATTGTGAAAAAAGTGTACTTGCATGTTCACTGGGGAATTGTTCGTACAACTGACCTGTGTTTTAATTTTCTTTCTTTTTTCTAGCTGCCCTCGAGAGGCATCAGAACCAAGGCCGGCTCTCTTTTATGAAAAAAAAAAAAAAGGAAAAAAGCTAGCTGCATTCTCGGAATTTTTATTTGCAGCCGCCGCAGCTTTATAAAATAGCGCTGTGCACATAATTTTAATTTTGCTTTCAGCATGCTTCCAGTGACTCTTGCTAGCTTGCTAGCCTTGTAAATGTTAGTATATGTTGTAGTGAAACTAACCTAGTGTGTGAGCAGTATGCTGAGGGACTTAACATTGTTTATGTGTTGAAATTAGCATTGAGCGAACATTCTGTAGATGAAGAAAAAAGAAAAGGATGAAGCATGATTCTTGTGATTAGCAGTAAATATTTTCTTTTGATTTGATTGGGTTATTCTTTGTCATGTTAGCTTTTAACTGAGTGGGTCAAGCATGCTAATTTTTCTCGCTTATTGTAGAGCAGCATTTTTGCCCTGAACCGTTAAGGACAAGCCTTCAGACTAAAGACCGCACCTTTGTGGTTACAGTGCGGTAATTTCTAAAGCATGGGTCAGCTTTAGTTTGTCGTCGAGGTTCTTTTAAATGTGCACCTAAGATATGTGTTTTGCATGCCATCATTGAACCATTCATATTTTGCTTATTTGGTTTACGCAGGTCTTCAAGCAGCAAACAGTAGGCCTTTGTATAGAAATATTGTTAATTAACAAAACTGTTGACAGCTTTGCTGTATGCAAGCCTTATTTGTATGCTTTTCTGCCTCTGGTGTTAAACAGCAGCAGTTTGAGCTTGACTATATAATGGTAACAAGTATAGGCAGGCTTACTTTCTGGCTTTGTCTGCTGCTTTAAATCAGGGCTATTCTCATTAAGCTCACACAATATTATTGGAATACCATTCATTCATGCGGTAATCTCTAAAGCATGGGTCAGCTTTAGTTTGTCGTCGAGGTTCTTTTAAATGTGCACCTAAGATATGTGTTTTGCATGCCATCATTGAACCATTCATTTTTTGCTTATTTGGTTTATGCAGGTCTTCAAGCAGTAAACAGTAGGCCTTTGTATAGAAATATTGTTAATTAACAAAACTGTTGACAGCTTTGCTGTATGCAAGCCTTATTTGTATGCTTTTCTGCCTCTGGTGTTAAACAGCAGCAGTTTGAGCTTGACTATATAATGGTAACAAGTATAGGCAGGCTTACTTTCTGGCTTTGTCTACTGCTTTAAATCAGGGCTATTCTCAATAAGCTCACACAATATTATTGGAATGCTTCTGAAGGCTAGTTTTTGCTGAGCCGTATGTGGAAAAAAACATTGGTTTCAAAAGTACTTGACTGAGAGACAAAATTAAGAGATGATAGTTACCTTTGTTTTAACTGATTTGTTCGTTTGCTGAAAGCCTGCTGCAAATGGTAAATTGCCCTGAACTGGGTTAGAAAATAAATGATTCTGTGGCATTACTTCAGAGAGGAATGAGGTATTCTGAAGAATTCAAAGGAAGCCCAGTATAACAGCAGAGGGAATAAACAGTTCCAAGCAAATAAGGTGGAGCTACTCTCTTCAAACTTAAACATTCTGACAGAATTGTATCTAGACCTGATTGGTTTTAACAGCCGTAGTAAACTGCAGGCAGTCCCTAACCAAAACTTTTTCATTATAGAAGTCTCGTCATTTCAAAGCTAAATCAGCTTCTCTTAAGGGTGACGAGGGGCAGTTGCTTAACAGCGTTAAGTATATTGTGTGTGTGTGTGGGGGGGGTGTCATTTCGAAGGGTGTGAAAAAGATGTGTGTGTGTGGAAAGGGGGGGGGGGGACTTTGACTTGATGCTGTGGCGTGATGGTGTCAGGCTATGCAAGGGTGGCCATTGGCGTCTTTTCGCCCACAGTCCACAAAAGAAGAAAAAATGATAACAGTCATCCTCATATAGCCTGACAACTTGAACTCAAGTGAATGCCTCCCCCTCCCTTCCACACCTTTCTCAATGCCTCACTGTTCTCCATCCCTCTCCACCATGTACTCAAAGCTGCTAAGAAGGTGCCCCTTGCCACCCCTGAAGGAGGAGCCAAACTGGCTTTAAAGTGTTAGGATTTCTAAAATTTAACAAGTTTCGCGTGGAAACTGGCTACAGTTGACTAAAGCCAATACTTTGCAACACTTGTTGAAGTTGTGCTGCTTTCATTAATTGTAACCTCCGCTTACTGCACTGAGTATTAAATACAGTATTGAGCACACTGTGTACACCCCTGCACAAAAGTGGAGAGACCATGCGAACCGCTGTAATTATTATTTTTTGTATAAAACAGTGCACCTGACAAATTTGCTTGGGCAAGATGACAAGCATATTAGTGAGGCCACCCTATGCATAACTCTAAAATAACATCTTCACTGTCAGAAAAAACTGGCTTGCAGTTTTATCAAAACGCATGGTCTCTCCATTTTTGCACACGGGTGTACATTCTCTGCGCTTTCATGCTGCATATTGAACAGTTCGACGCTTTGTAAGTGTGCTCTCAGTGTTTTCTGCTCAAAGACTCCCATGGAACGATGCTACCGGCCTTTCCTAGTGTCTCTGTAGCCTTTATTACTCCATGAACTTGTGTGTGAGTGTTTCATGAATGTGTTTCTCATAGTTCTTGAAAGTAACAGCAGTGCCAGATGACTTGAAGTCTGTTTTTGTTATGGTTTTCATTTTTCGCAGCTACGCACAGCCCTTAATGACACATCGATCTGATCTTTTCCTTCCTTCCTGATTTTTTTTAATTGTTTGTTTATTTTTTATTTGGTATACCTACATCACTAGCAAGGCAATGCAGTAGGTGGTGAAGGCGGTGAAAGCTCCGTCAATGAAAGCATCTTTATTTAGAAACAAAAAAAAACTCAATGAATAAGGTTTTCAGAAGTGTCCAAAAAATTAGATGCACTCATGACACCATTAGCAAGCTGGTTCCACTTCTCAGCTGTGATAGGAAAAAGGGAATTCATAAACACATTAATGCAGCACATTGGCTCTTCTAGACAAAAAGGTATTGCGGCTCTTTAATGAACATTGTTTTGTGAATGCCATTTTCATACCTGTATATACCGCAAAGGAATTTCACTCCTAGTATTTTTTTGCATAAAGAGACCTTCTTGAAACCTAGCCCTTCAAATATTTCAAAGGCTTTGACATGTCCATGATGTTGCTCAATGATTGAAATATGTTTCCACACTCAGTGTTTTTATCTCTCAGTGACATTACCTGTCATCAGCAGTGTCATTATGCGCTTCCAGAACCATTGTCAGACATCTGTCACATTTATATAACCATTATTTGAACAAAAATGGACAAAATTTTCTTCTTACGTTTCAGAACCTCTTCTTCACTCATCTATGGAGCCACCTCCTGGAAGACAGGGTCCCTACTTCCCAGTTGAAAGTAAATCCTTTTATTGTTTGAGTGTTGAACAGCCTCCTTGTCATGAAGGCACAGCGTATGTGCATCAGCATAACAGCGAGTCAGTGGTTACAGTTGGCGTCAGCAACAGGCTCCAAGCTGCAAAACTGACTGACAACCAGGTAACAGCGGAGGACAGTTTAAGGTACTTGGCCGTTGACCACAAGTCTCTTTTCGACATTGTCAAGTCCTATCCGGCCAACCAGCCCTTTCGTTGTGACACGTGTGGCATGGAACTGAACAGTCGTGCTGCTGTGCTGGCTCACCTGAATGTACACATGAAGGGGAACTCGTTCACGTGTGGTTTGTGCCAGTACGTGACTCCCCGCAGGTCCAATCTGAGGAGGCACATGCTCACACATACAGGCGAGAAGCCTTTCAAGTGCGGCACCTGCTCCCAGGCGTTTAGTCGAAAGGAAAGCTTGGATTCTCACATGATCAGTCACGGGAATCGCAGCTGAATGTTGAGCGCTAATTGACTGTCAACCCTTTGACTGTCTAATCCGAAAAAAAGTTACCCCTGGTATCAAATTATTTTAAACGCTATGCGTTTAGCGCAGTACCCGTATGGCAAAAACAGTCGAAGGGTTAAAGCAGTACCTGCAATCTGTGTTTTTCACAAGGACACTCTGCGCACGCATGCCTTTTTCCTGGTTGAAGAGTCCAGCCGTGCATGCGTGGTTCTTGGCCTCCATGATCAGTGCAGCGAGACCATGTGGAGTTCCTATTCGTGACAGGCACATTCAAGAGATAGCTGTGGCTGTGAAGTACACATATTGCCACTTCACAGACAGTTGCAACTCCCAAGGACATTTTCAACCAGTAGTAGAGAAATTTTCAACCACTCCCAAGAGGGCGTCATGAAAAGGCAGATTAGCAAATGTATTGAGGTAAATTTCAGAAGTTATTGGTGCGGTCCAATATGCAGCGTTAGTGTGATTTTAGCAGAGAGTGCTGAAATCCTATATTGCCTTTTATGCACTTTGGGTTTAGTCTAGTCCTGGGCAAGAAAAGAAGTATGCTAGAGTAAACTAGAGAGTAGAGTAAGAGAGAGAAGTATGCATAGTTAAACTGAATGGACGTGCAAAAGCATGTGTTTAGCCTTGTTGCCTTCTGGTTTTGCTTTGAGTTTAGAAATTGACGAAGACAACAACATGCAATGGTCGGCATGAGCAAAAGGGTATAAAACACGTGGACGATTTGTCGTAACAATCACTACAAGGTTCCATATTTGCTTCCCATGAAAGGTTTCTGGGTTCAAATCCGCTTTGTTCACTTTTTTTTTTTTCTATTTTACTGTTGCTGTGATAGACTGGCAAGATCACTCAAGGACAAGCAACACTCAGAATCAGTGAGTCAGTTAAGCCTCGTGAAGCAGTGCTATCTCATTATTATGTGCTGTATAATTGAGAAAACTTGTTAAATTTCCAAATATTTGGAATCCCTTGATCTTTTATCATTCCACTGCAGGTGTGATTTTTTATTGAACCTGTCTCAGACCAATATTTGATTAGCACCAACCACTGCCATCAATTGTATGTGCACAAGTCGTCAAGGGTATGAACTTTTGCCTGGATATGTGTTCAATTGCAAAAGTTTGCAAGTTGTCAGTGCAGACCCCCATAGAGTGAAAAATATTGTGCAATGTACATTTACACTTGCTTCGATGAACTGCCTTTCAAAGTCTGTGATACATTTACCTTCCTATGTGCCACGGTGAAATGTGCATTTGCGAAAAGGTCAGCCAGAGGTCATATTTCATAAAAGGACAGCCTACTGTGTGAGATGACTATAAATAAATTGATATATTCTGGTAAATCTGCCCACTTTGTGGAAATAACAATGGCAGAAATCAAAGTTTAGGCAGGAATTGGTATTTTAAATTGATCAAGAAAGTTGGGTTTGAACAGATGGTGGCACCATGCTGTGTGCTCTCACTGTGGCTGACATGGTAGCTGCCAGCAGTGGATGAAGTGAACATATTACATTTAATCGCTATGCCAGAACATTATAGAGACGGTTATTTTTATTCAAATCAACTTAAGGCAGCTTACTTTCCTCTGTTTCAACAGTGCAGCTATGTTAAATATTTAACCTTGCTTGATCCAATTTTAAAATGCTTTCAATAATTAAATCCTACAACCGCCGCCGCCGCTATACTTGCAGTGGTGCAGCTGATGACAGCGCTACTACAGGCAAGAATGGTTTTTGGTATATCAGTGATTGATATGAACAGTTTTATTTAGTTCGTTTCTTCACCATTTTATTTGAAACAACCTTATTGCATCAGTTGTAGTTTTAACAAAACTCCGTGTAGCTTAGTTCAATCCTCAGTATCGCCACTGCAAGATGTTTAACTCTTTCGTTACCAGGCCTATTCAAATCGATCATCGGTGGTGAATGCTTTAAATCGCCGATTTCGACATGTTGGAATCTCTTCTCGTGCACCTAGCGCCACCTGTTCATTTATGAGGAAACATCAGTTACAAAGCAAAAACTTCATTAGGGAACTCACAAAGAAACCAGAAAATTGCCATGCTATTGCATAGAGGCACTGTTCTTGCAGAACGAGTTTAAAGTCTCTCATAGCCTGAGTTGCTTTGGGACGTTAAACCCCACAAACCAAACCAAACGAGTTTAAATTTTCTCGCTCTGGCAACGTTCTGAATTTTGACGAACCTTTTTGAAAACTAATGTGCATGTGTTGTTTTGAAAGAGGGCATAGCGGCCGCGCTTGAAAAAATGATGTTCCATTCGTGGTAATGCAGCATTAACGTCAAATTTTTGTGATCAAAAGACTTCCAGCGGCGTGGAAAATATTGAATGCTGTTATCGGCTTTGTTATCTGAGAGTGTTGAGTGATGATAATTACGCGAAAATGGCGCCAGCTATTCGCTAGTGAGCTTTGACTTTTGAGTCTGGGTGGTTTTATTCCATAAAAAGGTTTTCCTGAAGGTCCTCCGCATGTCCATCATGTATATCTTACAGCCAGGGTGGAAGAACGAGCTAGTTGGTAGTTCATCTTGGGAAAAAAACATCGCATTCTTGAGACATGGACATAGAAAGAAATAAAAACACAGCGCTGTGTTGTCATTTCTTTATTTATCCATGTCTCAAGAGTACGCTAGACTTTACAGGCATGTTGCAGCAGTTTTGGTTTGGTGCCTTACAAAAATCAGGGACTGCTTCACTGCATGGCACAAGAAATGAGGCTGTTTCTACCTGTAGTTTTTTTATGTAGCTGAAGAATAGTGCTGTAAAAGTAGTTTATTTTTTTTACACAGTGTTCCTGGGTCATTGATCTTCAACATATATATATATATATATATATATATATATATATATATATATATATATATATATATATGTTCTAAATTTTCTTTGTTAATAATGCATCTGCAGATATTGTGCCTTTTCTACCTTATTTAAAAATGGCAATTTTCCGATTTCTTTGCGAGTTCCCTAATAAGTTTTTGCTTTGTAACTGATGTTTCTGGAAAAAGCATTCCATTATGTGCAATTTTGTATGCTGCAACATATGCTGTAATTTTATTTGTACATACAAAAGAATATCTTTCAACACCTATGAAAAATGGCCATTTTTGTCGTGGTAACGAAAGAGTGCCAGTCTGCGTGACCACTGAGTTGCTCAGAGTTACTATACTAACAATATATTATTTGTGTCCCTAATGTTAGGGTTTGCAGGCACCACGGCCTACAATTGAGAACACGATACTACTGTATTGAAAAATTCAGTTTTAAATGGTTGCATTATGTTTTTCAGCACCATAGTCGGGTATTCATTAATATGGGAAAGTAGCTTTCAATTGACACTATAAAAAAGTTTTTTTAAACACTCAGTAGACTGTCCCTTTAACAGTTTTTCTGCCATTTCATCCTTCTACTTTCCTCTTCTAAGCAAGAGCAGTGTTTGGACTTGTTAGTTGTGTATTGTAGGCTCATAAAAGCACTCTAAAGATGAAGACCATTTTTCCGTCCGTCCTTCTTTGTCTTCATCTTCTGAGCACTTTTACAATCTTATATAGCTTATTCATGGGATATCATTGCGGCTCTGCTGGCAACCATAGCACGTGATACGCCACATCAGAGAGAGAGAGTGCCTATGGCGTTTTTTAATGCCCTCATCGCTGAAATATGAGCTGTGGTTGCACGGCATTGCGAAGCATCTCAGCTGTCGGTCGAGCATGAGGAGGAGTTGGATTACTCGAATCTCACAGCGGCCTAGGACGTGTTATGAACTTTTTTTTTGTTTGTTTTAGTTTCAAACTGCGCAAATTTATGGCGGCTCCCACCATACAGGGTTGCCACAGCTGCTGCCCACTAAATCTAGTAGTGAATAGGGTCTATAGTATATTATTGGTAACTATGACTTCTGATGCTATGACTGACATCTTATCTAACAAGCAATGCTTCCTGTTTCTAGCATTGAACATGCTACTAGTCAGCAGTAACCAGAAGAATAAACTGCAAAATGGGTACCAAAATCGGTGACTTCAGACCTCCATCGCTGTTGATTTTGCTTAGTGACACAGCTTGGTTGTTCCAGATATTTGCTACTTGGTTATTTACAGCAGAAAAGTGATCTGAACTCTTGTGTCTAATCTAAAATTCGTGTCTAAGTAGCTTTAATGCAATTTAAGGCAGACTTTTTCTACCAAAGCGTTATTTTTTTATGAACAATACTTGTTGCCTCAGGGCACCAGAGGGCAGTATAATGAAGGATGATGAAATGATTGAATTAATGGCAACAAGTTTGCTGATTTTATGAAGTCCAAGAGTGAACGATGATGTCGTTCCTGCGTTCAGTCAATATATGCAGCAGGATTCCTAGTTGTAAGACCAGCTACCACCAGGTGCCTGATTCTTGTCGGTCTCCGTGTTGGGCATTCCCACAGCCAGCGGTGAATGTCTGCTTCAGTGCTTTCACATTTGCATATCTGACACCTTGGGCAGAGATATAAATGCCGGAAATAAGGCCACGTTTGAGTGACGGCAACCCCGTACCGATCCTCCAAAGCACAATCTTCTCTGCATGGATGAGACCGTGAGAGAGTGTCACCGCATTCGGAGGGATAAGAGCACATGTGCGGCGCTGGAGGTGTTCTTTTCTTGATGAAAGGAGAGTAGCAATGTCCAAATTAAGGAGCCTAGGCAATGATGACCCTAAGGTCATGAAGCGGGCCGCTAAACCTGCATATGTTTGAAAAGGCAGTAGGCCTCTCGGAACCCACTCCATATGTATAGACTGCCGGATATGCGCCGTGAGCTGGTGGATATCCTGACATATTCCTGGGTAGCAGCTGACATGTCGAAGCAACCGAGCTGCTTGCAGGGCATTAAAAAATAATAGTGCATCAAAGCATTATTGTATACTTACATTTCATGTGACTTCTTGTGAACTTTATTCTTATTGCCTATGTTTCCTTATATACTGCATATATCCCTTTGCGTGTTGCAATTTCTAAGCATTGTGTTTTCCAGTGTTTATTCAGTCAGCATTTGCCATATCATTTTTGAGCTTGCTGCAAATACTTGTGAGTCTAGTCCTAATGTCTGAAACTTGTGAAATCTGTCTTTCGTTACATTCTAATGACCTTTACTTAGTGTTACATTCTAGTGACCTTTACTTAGTGTAAGTTACGTAGTGTTCTGAAACCAGTATCACTTGTTTGCATCCTTATGTCTAATTAAAAGTTTATCTATTTGGTGCTTTATGGTTAGACTGTGTTGTTGCTTGTTTTGCATATTATAACTGCTTGTTTCTTGCTAGGTGCGCAATAAACTGCCTTAGTTTTTTTCTTTTTTTTTTTTTTTGAAATCTGGTTTTTGCTAAGAACTGTAAAGGACATTGAACACATGTTTGCATTTTAGTGAACATATTGCAAAGCTTACTGCACTTTAGAAAACCTAGAGAAAAGTGTCATAACATAACAATGAAGCAATTTTCGTGGCATTTTCAAGCAACAAACTAATTGTCACTTTCATACCCAGTCATAGTATTGAATATATGTAATTTGATCTCAGAATGTTTATTTACCACAGTACTGCCAGTCCACATATTTTATGGTTTGGTTTGGTTTATGGGGTTTAGCATCAAAAAGTGACTCGGGCTATGAGAGATGCCGTAATTGAAGGCTCCGGAAATTTCGACCAGCTTGGTTTCTTTAACGTGTACTGACATTGCACAGCACACAGGCGCCAAATTTTCCGCCTCCATAGAAAAGCGGCCGCCTCAGCCGGGATTCGATCCTTTGTCCTACGGCACAGAAGTTAAGTGCCCTAACCACTGCACCACTGCGGCAGGTACATATTTTACATACATGCTCTCTGCACTAAATGAGAGCATGCCCTGATCACAGTGAGCTGGCCGACTGGCATTTTGTTAGTTGGCCACTTTCTAAGGTACTATACATATGATGAGAGCATTTCTTGGTGACGAAGGGGTGTCCGCGTAAGTGGACCTTTCATAATTGTGCCACACTACTATGTGCCTGACTGCCTATCGTTTTGCGCATTCCTGAATAAGAGCATTCCCTTTTTGATAGTTGTTTCTGATGATCCATGAGATTGGATGAATTTATGGTTTTGTCTTACTTAGTGGACCGGCCCTGTTTAAGTCTATTTTCTTTGCCGTGAAATATTGCTCTTTCGTATTGATATAGTGTACGCCACTTATTCGCATGCTGGTTTCTTTTGGTGATTAGATAGCAGCAGAGATCACGTATATATGCCTTGGTTTTCTTCGCGAAATAAAGTTGTCAGTCTGCGTTTGTGTGCGTCCAGCCTTTTCTTCATCCTTGTCTCGTTAGTGCAGCTTTTTTATTGCATTGAGTATCTTCACTCTGTCACTGGTGTGGCTGATGCATTTATGAAAGCTTTCTGCTACAAGACATGGCTGGCAGATTTATTGTAACCAAGAAATTATTGTGGCAAGAGCTACATTGGCCATAGTCTCAACATTTCGCCGTGCCTGTCTTCGAAAAACGAAGAAGAAGAAAAAGAAGTAGCCGTGGGAGGCGATAGGTGGCAGTTGCCATGGCCGAGCACTAACTGGACATAGGGCTTCCTGATATTATGATGGGCAGGAGCTGCCATCTTGGGCCTCTTCTTTCATATGGGAGGTTGATATCACAACCAGCTTGCCAAAACACTTGCATTCATGTTATCCCTAGGCCACGCAAGCATGTTCATACGGCTTGGTTAAAGTGGTTCTTTATATGTTGGCTTGTAGTTTACGTCATTGCGAAGGTAGGAGTGAAAACACAGAGAAAGAAGTGCCGTAGTGGAGGGCTTCGGACCACTGCACGATAGAGGCTTTTGCCTCATCGCACTTTAGTGGTCAAAGTGCCCCCTATGGCATAAATAAAGCTGAAACCATAGAGTAAACTGCTATGTGTAAAAGCCATGTCTTTACTCTCACACCGAACTAAGCGTAGCCATGCAGATAACTCGTGTAAATCCAAGCTTAACCAGAATCTAATCACAGCTAATATTTTTTTCTTTCTCTTTCAATTCTTAAATGTCCGAAGGTATGTGAAACTGGGGCCTGAAGTGATGACTATGAATGTTTTAAGGAAATAAGGAAAGTTAGTAACTAAGTTGGGGCTATACATTCTACTGTGTAGAAAGAAAGGGTATTAAATCTTCTACTCCATTGCCACAAGAAGTTATCAAGGAGTTTAATGATTTATTATACTAAAAACAACTTATGGCAGGGGTTAGATTCACATTGAGACTAGTGTCATTCAGCAAAAATGTAATAATCGTGCAGCTTTGTAATTTTTTGTCACATGCCTTCTTGGGCTGTGTAAGAGATAAGCAGTCAGTTCTGTGACCGGACAAGAATGGTGAAGATCGTGATGATACCATGGTGCAATGACAATTGCCTTCATCATGTAATGTGCTGAACCTTCTCAGTATCTGGAGTCAGAGTTGTTGACAGGCACAAGTACTGTTGCTGTCATTGTTGCTGCGTTTTCATTGTTTCAGAAGGCACTAAATATATATATGTGCTGGCTATGTCAATTTTTGCTATGTGTCTCCATATGTCGAAGCAGTTCGAATAAGGAGTAGCAAGTGCCCTCAAAGAAGGCTCTCCAAACAAGGACGTCGGTCACAGCATTGCAGTCAATCACATATGGCACCAATGCGGCAATACCAAGTGTGAGGCACTAAACCATATGCCATCATCTGACATGGTAATTGGCTGAAGTGCTTCCACTTGGGGACATTTGACACTGGTCTGCAGCTGTATCTCTCCATAAGTTAATAAGAAATAATTGCAGAGTTTAACATTCAATGTTTCTTCCAAATGCTCTCAGTTGGTGTTGCCTAATTTTTTTTTACAGGAGTCAAACATTTGCTTCAGGCAACCTTTGGACAATGAACATGTTTTTTTATTTGATGACACTTTGGATTATGAGAACCTTCGTGATGATTACTTTCAGGCATAAGTTCTAGTATGGACATAGCTGAATATCCCACAGCTGTTTTAAGCATTTGAAAAACTGTGTTCTGGGTGTCTTATGTACCCCTAAATGATTACGTGCAATTACTTGTATTTCAATGCCAACATAAAAATTATCTCAGCTTTGAATGCAAAAAAATATTGTGAATAGTTGAAGTACATTTGTCACTTTCATTTTAGAGGAGACAACTATCCATCCGAACGAGTTTTCGAAATGATCGCGTGAAAATCAGTTAAATCTGAAGTCTGATATGTCATTAGTTTGCTATCCAGTGGTGCCCATCCATTGCTTAGATTGCATAGCAGCAGGTTGTGCTGAGTTTGCTCATACGCTGGCGGTCTGATTTCCCACCAACACACCGCATTGTTTATTGGAGGCACTGTCTTGACTCGTAGCTAATTTTATTTTTTACACTGATGATCAACAAAAATTACTGTTGCTTTTGCTCTGCCCTCCACCCTGCCCCGTCCTCGAAATTTTCGTCACTTGGTGGGCGTCACTCGGTCGAGACCTGTCCACGCCTGTTCATCTTCCCAGAGGTTACATCATGTAACCCGCTAGGGCTTGAATTGAATATGAGAATCGTGAATACGAAAGTCATGAAAATCAGTCAACGTCACTGGCTGAAATGCCTCCTTTGAGGCTTTTAACCTGACAACGAAAGCAACGAAGTACGGATAAGACCAGACACCTAACTTTTTTTCGGAGTTGCTAGTAGGGTGCCCCGATCGACGCGCGGAACATCTCTGCTTGAGTTGGTTCTTGTTTCGTTTCTCACAAGTTTTTCGACAATAAAACGTTCTTTTTTTTTTTGCGTACATATTATGTATACCTTGATACTACTAAAGCATTAATTGAAAAAAGAATGTTTTAATAGTTGTGCGTGAGGTTAAAAATAAAAAGGAACATTTATGAGCTCTGTTTGTTTTGCTCCATGTAATCGCCACACGCATCACACGGGCCGCTAGACGAAAACGGCGCGACGGCGCGCTGTCTCGTATCGTTGGGAGCGCTAGAAACTAGTATTTTTCGCAGTTTTCTCATTATTGTGCTGTTGCCTGTTGGTGGCTGTCCATATTTCTGTATGAGGAGCTACGCAGTCACCAACCTCACTCTTTGGATGCGTTATAATGTAGCTATCAGTGCACCTCTGAGCAGGTAAGAGTCTGCAATTGCGCGGGTTATTTGGGATCCTCGTAAAACTTTAACGTGCCTAGCGGTTATGGACTGTGTGTTTCAGTTCGGCATCGATAATGGCAGTAGCGCTATATAAAAAATGCGTATGTGCTCGTACAAGTCGAAAGCGTTTAGCATTGAGAACCGTACTATTGATGTGAACGCTGTCGTGGGTTGCAGACGCCGCATAGGGGATTGTGTACTGCACTAGGTCTGTCTGAAGCTTGAGGTGTTGGGCACTGCGACGACGCTTCTCTTGCCACTCCGGCCTTCTTGTTTATAAAGGCAGCAGGCGTCGATGAAACCAAAAACGACCGTTAGAACTTCCAAAAACAGTTCGAAGCTAGTGAAATCAGACTGGTGACTTACGTTTATTGTTCACTTGGAGGCGCCACGCCAGTGACTCTTAACTGAAAAAAATATTTTTAGGGTATCTTAAATGTTTCTTGAGGAGAGTGGCGAAAGCCTACCCTTCCTCTTCTGTCATTTTCCTCTTATCAGCATTCGTTGCAGTGCTATATGCAATTATAATTGGGTTACAGGAAAGGAAAAGCATTGTATCTGTCACACTTTCTTCGGCAAGTGTGTTTGAACGGTACACCATCGCTGCTGTCGCTTGGCGTTCCGTGGCGCGCGTTCAAGTGTTGGATTGCAGATGGCAGGAACGCTAGACTAGAACACATCTCGCGGGATATGACAGGTCTCGCGCAGGGGATTTCGTTCCATGAGTTTAGAAATGCTTTCGCCTTAATACGTTACATAACTACTGAATAAAAGGCACGCATGACTGGGCTACATTCAGCGCGCCTCGACTCCCGGTAAACGCTCCCGATCCGGATTATTTCAACTCAAGTAAGCTATGGTAGCATATCGGGGTCCGTGTATCAGCCATATCTGTCGTAGGGAAGGTATCGTGAACGCGTGGAACTGTACTTCGCGGCGAACGACATAGCCGAGGCGAAAAAGACTGCCGTGTTTTTGACGTTGTGGACCTGAAACTTAACTCGCCGCTGTGGAGCCTGCTCGCCCCTACAAAGCCTGCGGACAGCACCTTGGCTGTGATATTTGATGCTCTGGACATGCACTACACGCCGAGAGTGTCTGAGGTGGTGGCTAGATTTTTTTTTTTTTCTCGACATCCGCGGGACGGAGAGCCAGCCTACAGCTTCACCACTTCATTGAAGCTTGCTGATATCTGCATCTTCGCATAGAGTGGAATCAACTATGCCACAGTGCAGACGCGGCTTCTGAAAACAGCAGATTTGGATTTGAGACCATCATTGCCATAGAGGCCGCGCGGAAAATTCCTTTATATACTCGGCGAACTCGTCACGCCGGTCCAACGCGTATCTGCGAACGCATAGTCCGAACATTCTGGACTGAGCAGTAGGGTCCGCTATGGGGAAGATCGCCTTGCACGACAGTGCCAACACGAGGGCAGCATCTGTTTCAAGTGCACGCAGGGGTACATCTGCCAAGAGTATTCAAATGAAGCACGATCACAACCTGGGCGACGATCTGGCGGTGTCGGTAGATAAGCCAGGGAAGGAGGGGCGGTACGACCTATGGGCGCTTCAAGCAGCTGGGCCAGAGACGGTGCACGCTGATTCGTTTCCGTCAACGGGGTGACCTTAGAAATGGAGTTGAATACCGTTGCCAACATATCAATTATCAGCTAGAGCACCTCCTTTAGCAACAAAAAGACGGTGTTGGGCAGGTTTGCAGCAACCGTGAAGTTATGCAAGAAGAATGTGTGCTACCGTTGTTCATAAGGAAAGGACTGTGCCCTACGCTGTGTGGGAAAAGCTGGATGAACGAATTTCAGCTGAGAATTTGCGTCAGAAGCAGTCAGTGCAGCGACGTCCATGGAAGAGGAAGAAGCAGTGAGCCAATTTCATGAAGTATTTTCGAGGGGGGTGGGGGAGGGGCACCTGTGATGGTGAGTCCACCCGGATTACAGAGCAAGAGGGTGCTAAGCCAAGATTTTTCAGGCTGCGGGTTGTCCCGTTCGCGCTATGAGACAGAGTTGACAAGGAGCTGCAGAGGATGGTACATGATGAAATCATTTGACCTGTGAGGACGTCCGATTGGGCCGTGTCCGTTGTTCCCGTAGCAAAGCGGGATCGCCGTGTTCGACTATGCGGTGACTTCAAGATGACAGGTAACATTGATGGTGTTGGTACGGTGGTTAGATGAGTAGGTGTGCCGACCAGTGCGGCTCAAGCGTGCCTTTTTTCACGACGCTGTGGCGGTGCCACTGGCGAGAGCCCGGTTCATGACCGTTCCTGCCATCGTCACGCATGACTGAAAGCGACTTGCTTTACTCTTTTCAAGCACAAATTAGTTTATTCAGAAGAAACTGTTTTCCAGGAATTAGAATGAGGCTTGAAAAAGTTACAGTAGCAGAAGTAGAGCTGAGTTTAAAACAGTTTGTTCCTTCAGCTCGTTTTTTGCCTTCCTTATTTTTAAGGCAAAAAACTCCAAATGCCGTTGTTACTTCCTCGTTCTTGATTTTTTTTTTCTTAAAATGTCCCGTGCCATTAAAAGGTCATGTCGAAATATATTACGACAGAGTTCAACCATGATCTCGAGTAAATAAAAGTAAATGAAAGTGCAAGCTTGTTTTGAAAAACGAAATCAGCTGAACTACAGAACTGCAGTACAATAATGATTTTGAGTCAACAAAGTGACAAATAGAAGAAAACGTACCTGTGTGTCGTTCAAAGCAAGCGTGTCCACTTCAGAATTTTTTTTTGCACATTCTCAACGATGAGGTTGCAATTCTGTTATGGTGCCTTATCGCACCAATCTTTAACACAGACATGGTCGCTGGATTTCTGACGTGATAAGTGCTCCAAAAGTATTACTTTTAAAAAATTATAATCTGTCCAGTTTTTCTGCAAGTCGAAAACGCGTAAGCAGCAAAAACTTGCATTCAATGGTGTGTCACTTGTGGGCCACCCGCAAAGTCGACGCAGTCAACTGAACATGATACATACGTGCGGGCATCCATGAACATGCGTGGTATGAGATGTCCGGACACCTTATACCATGCAATTGAAGGTACAAGGGGCGGCAGAAAGTTAGGTGGGTGGATGAGATTAAGAAGTTCGCACGGGTCAAGTGGATGCAGCTAGCACAGAACCGGGTTAAGTGGAGAAATATGGGAGAGGCCTTTGCCCTGCAGTGGGTATAATCAGGCTGATGATGATGATGATGAAGGTACAAGGTTGTATGAGGTGTCCGGACACCTCATTCCATGCATGTTCACTTGAGATTGAAGCCACTACCTCGACCGGCATTGCTTCATGCAGGTTGCAGCTGTCCTTTCTGGCAGCCTCAATTGCTTCAGCAGAAGCCTGTCAAATTCTTCGTCTTTCATTTAGCAGGCATCTTTCTTCACAGGTAATCGAGACAGAGGCACGGAATGTTTCATCAATTACATGACTGTGGGAGGCAAACAATGTTGCTTTCTGTTATAGCGTACTAGAACACCTACTTCTATGATAAATTTACTGTCCCGTTTGATAAACCATTCGCAGAAATGGCACTCTCACCCAACAGATTGCGGCTGCAGCCTCTTGTCGGCACTACTGTATGAAGAGCGAGCTTCCACCTTTTGAACAATTTCGGATCTCGCGGCATAGCAGACAGAAACTTTTGGTTCCACACTCGTTGACATGCAGTGAGATTTT
Source organism: Amblyomma maculatum (assembly GCF_055883805.1). Lineage (NCBI taxonomy): Eukaryota > Metazoa > Arthropoda > Arachnida > Ixodida > Ixodidae > Amblyomma > Amblyomma maculatum. Next base: position 35,643,617 of record NC_139352.1, on the reverse strand, counting down.
AAGTATGGGGTGTGTTTTTTATGTCTTCATTCCGTTCACGATCCTCAGAAAAAGCGCAGCGCCTGCTTAGCTGTGGCGCTTGCATACGATCGAACTTGGCAGAGAACAAGCAGATGGCAGAAAATAACTGTCGTCTGTTTATTGTTTCAGTGCAAGAGCGTGACTTTCAATTAGTATTTAGTGTGACTGGGCCTGCAACAGACACTGTTATTAAACAATTGAAGTTAGCAAAACGCACAGCGTATTTGCGACAAGTAGCAGACAATTCACCGGCGAGCACCAGGCGGAGAACAGCAGCGCTAGTTTTGTCGTGAAGCGGAGGCGCAAGGAGCTATGTTTTGTACCTTGCCGGTCAGCACACCTACTCATCTAACCACCGTAGTGTTGTATCCAATGCCTCGCATAGAGGAGCTATTTGCAAGGCTGATGAGGGGAACTATTTTACAAAGCTCGACCTGAGAAATGCATGCCAGCTGGTTAAGCTGCACGAAGCCTCTCAAAAGCTTATCCTCATCAACACCCCTAAGGGCTTGTATCAGCTCACCCGACTTCAATTTGTAGAGTCGTCAGCCCTGGTTTTATTGTCTCCAACCCGAGATGGAGAACTTTCTACATAATCTTGACCATGTCACAGTATGCTTTGGCGACATGCTGGTGACCGGTGTTAACTACAGTGACCTTTGGGCTAACGTGTAGAGTCTTCGAGCGACTGAGAGGAGCTGGGTTGCGGCTGAAGCTGCCCAAGTGCGAGTTCCTGGTACCTAAGGTGGAATATCGGGGGCACGTCATCAGTGCTGCTGGTCTCCAACTGAATCCAACCAAGGTCGAAGCAGTGTTAGCAGCACCAGGGCCTCTGAATGTGAAAGAGCTGTAGAGCTACTTAGGCTTGATAAACTTTTATAGGCAATTCATGCCAAACCTGTCTGGTGTGTTGCACACCCTGAACTGCGGGCTGTTGGCAGGGGCCTCGATGGTACTGGACATCTGAGGAGAAGCAAGCATTTTGGAAAAGCAATGAGTTACTCACGTCCGCTAGTTTTAGCACACTTCGACCCTGGAAGGCCAACCCCGCACCAACTGTAGCCTAGCCCAGTCATGCATGCCTTTTATTGAGTTATGTGGCAGTGCCCCAAAGTAAACAACAAGCGTCACCCCCCCCCCTCCCCCTCCCCATTATATAATAAAATACAGTTATAACAACGGCAGATTGGAGATATGGGGAATAATGCTGCACAGGCCGATGCACCCTGGTGCTCTGTTGGAGTGGCGTACTGATTGGTGTTCGATGAGGGTACCTTCTGCAGCCCTTGGTGGTCTTGGTTCCTCGGTTGACTCCTCTGGACGGGAATTTTCAGATTTTTGGCCTGACAAGCCTGGCACGACATTCCCACTCCCCCGATTTGGATAGTTCAGGACTTGGCCTTGCAGCATCAGGATCTGTAAGGCCAACTGTACTGATCACGGACGTTTCATCTTATGGGCTTGGGGCAGTCATGGCACAGCTTGAGACATAGGGAGAGGAGCGTCCCATTGCTTTTGCATCACGAAATCTGGCCACTGCAGAAAAGAACTACAGCCAGTTGGACAAAGAAGTGTTAGCCCTCATCTTCGGAGTCAGGAAGTTTAGACAGTACTTGTGGGGCTAACCGTTCGAAGCCATCACTACAGGGTTTGCTCGCAGCAAGCAAGTCTGTCCTAGAGTTATTCTTCCTCTGATGCTACAGTGAGTTGTGTTGTTGTCTGGGTACCAAAGTACACTGAGCTACCGGTCTGGTAGCCACATCGCACATACAGACGGACCGAGTCTGCCACTTCCAACAAGGCTTTCCTGTGGACTGAAATGCTGACGTTTCCATGTTGGCTGGAGTATATTGCAGTTTCATTGTAGTGGATGCATTCTCAAAAGGGGTTGAGGTGTTTCCAGTTTCAACACCATCTGCAGAGGCACTGTCACGTGCTTGTGAGTCATGTTTGTGAACCAAGGTTGGCTCGACATTGTGCTGCTTCCAGTGGCACTGCAGAACGTGTCATCCAGACAGTAAAGAGGAAGTTGGAGAAGGTTGGTCCTGGGAACCTTCATACACAAACTTATAGGCCGACAGAGCTACTGCTGGGACAGGAAATGAAGACTGCAATGGATCTGCTTTCTTTGGATCTGAAGATCACTGTGCAGCAAAAGCAGCTCAAGCAGAAATTCATATGTGACCAGGGAACCAAACGTCGCGCTAAGGGGCAGTCCAGAAATGAAGTATTCACCAGGAACTTCCAGCCAGGGCCTCCATGGGTGCCGGCTGTGGTCACAGCTCAGAGAGCATTTTCGTGAGACCTCCAACTGGCAGGACGTTGCACGCGTCGTCATGATCACCTTGGCAGGCCAGGCCGCAGCCCCAGGTTGAGCGTAGCATGGCCATGGCCAAGTCCTGACGTATCCAACTCTGGGCAGTTTGGTGCCACACTTCTCAGGCCAGCACTCTGAAAACTCCTGTCCAGATGAGCCAACCGAGGAACCAAGACAACCAAGGGCTGAAAAAGGTACAGTGAAAGGTCGTTAAATCCAACCTTGATAATTCGAATATTCGGATAATTCTGACTGCACTACTTGGTCCGGCCAGGCTTCATAAAGATCTGTCTATAAAAAAAGCCCGTTAATCTGATGCGAGTTGGTTCTGCTATGGATAATTTGAACAATGCGCCACTGTGCCTGGGCGACTTGGCACATAGCACATGGCAAAAAAAAAAAAAAAAACCTCTGCGAGAGAGCGGCATAGTTAGAGGCTGCGCACATCTGAAATGGGGACAGAAGATGGAACAAAGTAAAATCATGGAAGAGTGGATAAAGCCTAAATGGCACCATGGCACGGCGGCAGTGGAGGGTAGGGGTTGCGGTCGCAGCTGCCTACTCTCTTCCACGCAACCTCTGAAATTCGCAACTAAATACTGGTTAATTCAAGCCCTGTTAATTGGGAATTACGGATAAGTACTGTCGGCACGGTCCCAGCAAAGCCCATGAAAGGCTATGACTCCAGATGGGTGCTATAATCCTATTACACGAGAAATTTTTTTTTTTTTTTGCGAGAGCTGTCCATCCTTCCACCCATCAGTCGTCAAGGTAAGCATACGGTCAGCTGCGATCAGGACGCCGGCTTTTAGTGTCGTTCGCTTCAAAAGGGGTTTGCGGTTATTGCACGTTCCAATAATTGAACGGTAGTAGACTGCGCCTGCCCCAATTGCTCACGGCATAAGGCGAACATACTGAAAACGAGGCTTGCACAGCCGGACAAGCGCTGAAACGCTGCCAAATTCGCTTCCCCCTTGCAGCATTTTGGCACACTGCCAAGAAATGCGTTGTGACGGCACAAAACGGTGGGAAGCGAGAACACCTGACGCCTTTTTTTTATTATAGTAGTTCACCGCGCTAACACATAGAAAGACAATAAACACAACACCACGGAGCGCGAACTAACAACTGATTTTAATGGAAGAAACACAAGTCATCTTATACAGTCATTTTTTTTTGTTAGGCAAAAAGGGGGTTAGTGGGCTCATTATGCGTGTGGGTTCGTTACGCGAGTAAATACGGTATATTTATCGTAATGCAAGCAGTTCTTATCAGATTTTTTGAGGTCATTCGATAATTCGAATATAGGATAATTGTAACTTTTTTCCCGGTCCCATGAAGTTCAAATTAACGAGCTTTTACTGTACAGCGTCCCCTTATCGAACACTTATCAGTATGCCACCCTGAGAGAGCACCAGAGTGCATCAGTCTATGCAGCGTTATTTCCCGTAACTCCAGTCTGCCGTCATTATAACTGTTTGTCTTATTGATTGGGGGGGGGGGGGGGGGCGACACTTATTTATCACTTGGGGGCACCACCATATATAACTGCATAAAAGGCACACAGGACTGGGCTACAGTCAGTGTGGAGTTGGCCCTCGAAAGACATGGTTTGGGCCTCTCTGTGCTGGAAATGCTCCCGGTGCAGTAGTAACATTGGATTGGTTTTCAGATGGTTCCAGTTGTGTTTTCAACAGTTCCGATGGGTCTTTCTTGATTAGGGCAAGTCTTTTTGATTTGGGAGTAGGAGTGCATGCCTTTTCATTGTGATGTTTTTGAGAGTTGAGATTCAATTAAATTCATGGAAGGTGCGTGAAAGGAGGGGGGGGGGGGGGGGCATTTTGAATGGTGAGGAACTGTGAAATTAGCAGTGACAGAGCTTGCACGGATGGAGTGCTTGGTCAGAAGAGTACTCATACAATGCACATTTTTTTTTTCCCTGTTATTTTCCTCATTGCAATCGTTCAGTCTTTTTTATATGTTCGTGTCACTGTGAAAAGAAAAACTGTGGTAAAAGTAGCTTAATACAGCCGAAGGTGTCCTTGGCTAACTGCATAGGCAGTATGGTACTAATCCTTGTTGCTGAATGTTTAGATATATTTATTTGCTCTTACGTGCATCTCTTTCCTAAAAAGAAAAAGAACTAATTCTTAGGCACCTGTTTCCAACCTTTTGCCTCAGCAATTAAATATACAGATGTAGTTTTTAGAGGGGCTGTACATAATGATCTGAATTTAATATAGCATGGCATACGGCCAGCATCACATTGCATCAGTGCAGTAGTGGTCGGTGGAGGATCGTGCTGGGTGCTGCAAGCCCTAATGGTAGCGCTGGTGTTCTGAGATTCCTGAGATCTTGACTGGCTTTGCGGTCTTCAGAAAGTTCGGATAGACAGATATCAGGCCACTATGTCTGAGAGTAAGAAATATTCTATACTCTTTTCAGTGTCATTTCGTGCACTAGTTTTAAATGTTGCAGGCGTTTGTAACAGGTTCGCGACTTGCAAAAGGCTCATGTTGCTGGAAGTTTGCGTCGTTACAAATACTAGGTAGTGTAGAAGCAAGCGCCTCTGGGCATTTTTTTTGATACGAGATGTGTGAGAGTTTCTTCTGAACTAAACTACAGCGCTGCTAATGTTCCTGATAAGCACCGAGAACAAGGCAAAGAACTCATATAGGTTAAGGTTTTAAGATTTGAAACTTGCAGTCATCTTATATCTGTGGAATACACAGAGAGAAGCCAATAGGAACAAGTTTGTGTATTTGGCATTTTGACAGCCTCCAGACTTTGCAGTGTAAAGCTTCAGGGCAAGCAACCACTGCCTTTCAGGATGCTTGCCAGGTTTTACAATTTTGTTGCGAGAGCTACATTGGCCACAGCCTCGCCATTTCGCCGTGCCTGTCCATGCACCTCTGAAGAGCGGAGAAAGAAGGAGAAAAAGAAGAGGAAAAGGAAGAAGACAGATAACTCTATAGTTGGTAGAGGTGAATAACAACAGTGAGTGGCTAGGACAGAAGGTTCGTTCGAAGGTTGTGACGGCGGTGTGCCCCGGAGTTCGACGTAGAGATGATGTCATACCACTAGAAGTCTTCTACACCCGAATGAGAATGGTCAGCGACGAGAGGCAAGCAGTGCTCACACATGAAATGATTCCTGTATGGCATAAAGCTGAAACCCTAGAGTAAACTACTGTGTGCAAAAGGGATGTCTTTACTTTTAAGCTGAACCGAAGCGTAGCCATGCAGATAACTCTCGTGTAACTCCAGATTTAACCACAATCTAAACCACAGCTAACTTTTGTCAGTTTTCCCAATGTAAGGCTTTGTTTTTAAAAATTCCCGTGTCAGGCATTTATATTAATATTTCCCCGAAATGGGCTGGTAGTGGGAACATTTGAATAATTTAGATATCAGTCTTGTTGTGGTAAGTTACAGGGGGCAGAAATTTCTTGCCGATATTGCTGCTGCAGCCAAAAAAAAAAAATGCTTTGACACCTATGTTTTTTGTTTTATTTTGCAGGTGGTGTGGTGCTCAATCCCCAGAGCCACAAGGCAGTTACCAGTTACCAGTGGATGTGATCTATTCTTTGCCCTGGTGCTCAGCTGGGGTGAAGTGCTTATGAAAGGCGGAGTGCTGACCCCACCTTTTGCATGCCAAACAATTAGTTATGGCACTATGTGCCATCCCCCCTCCCCCCCCTCGTAATAATCGGAATAGAAGTAATGGTGCATGCTGGTTGACACTTGACAGCCTCCAGACTGTTGACGGCACTTTTGAAGACGTTATGTCTCTACAAATTATTCGGGCAGTTCTGAGCAATCAGCAGAGTTTATGCAAAATAGTCTGTGCCATTGTAAATGAGGCCCACGCACACACAGTTCTGTTTCTGTGAAAAAGCAGGATTGATTAGCCGTTAAATTGAATATTGGCCATTTTCACGAACTGGAGGGGGTGCCAGGGGTAACTCAATATCTCGATACTACAGAGGGCTCTTTCTGTGGGCAGCCTATTTCAGTCAAATACAACTCGAGATCGAAGCAGTGAATTTCATGAGGGTGTTGTTGGGGGCTAGCTGGTTTAACATTGCTTAACTGGTCTGTTGCATCAGCCTATTGCGTGATGCCGCGGCCGACTTCATGGCACCCCCTAGCAGCACGTAGAGTGCACCCACTCTCTAAAATGGTTTCTAAACACACTGCTGTTTTCTACTTACAGTAAAAGGCTTTTTCACCAAGTTGTATGTCTGCTCGGGTTCGAACTGCTGGACGCAGTGGCAGGGGAAAGAAAGGTTCAATGGTATTGCTGGCAAAAGTTTTGTCGCATATTTGTCTTGTGGAGTTAGGGATGTGAATGCAGAAAAACTGAGGAGGGTGAGAGGCTGTTCTGAGCAGCATGCTTCAAGATATGGAGGGCTGGTCATGCATAATGCTCAAACTGTTGACTTACGGTGACAATTTTGTTGAACACTGCATCTTTACTGCAGCTATCCAACACACAGTGCAGCCAGTGTTAATGACTCATGTAGCGTTTTGGAGGCAGGCTGCGTACGTGCATTGGTGCCCTCCTTTGCTTGAAATGGGTATGTGTGGAGTGATTTACCCTTTATAAAACTTTTATTTAAAAAAGCTCTGAAAGATAAGTCCATGGGGTCTGTGCAGGTGAATCATACAGCACGATTTACATTATGTAGGGATTAATTGATTGAAATTCAGTAATCAAAATTTTTGTTTTTGATTGAAGTGGCAGTATATTGTGAATTGGAGGTCATCAACATCAAAGGGGAGCCCTGTTTGAAATATTTTTTTTATTGGCAGTGCGGTTGGAAGTACCAAATGCTTAAAATCTACATTTTATAACTTGTTGATTTAGCTTTTCCACATTGCGTAATAATGTAATGAGGATATTGTGCATGGTAATCTCACGAAAACAATGTTGACTTTTTTAACATTATTGAATGTACAAATGGCGTTCGTACTTGTTGCATAAGAATTGCAAAAGACGCCATTTTATGAATCTGCAATGCTGGAAAGCCAACTCTGCAGGCTCTCATACGCATATTTTTGACATTTGATCATTTGGACCACACTACTATTAAGAAAAATTTAAAAACAGAGCTCAGCTTTGATATTGGCAGCCTTAATTTTGCAACATAATATTGCCACTTTAAAATGATCGGTAGAAAGTTTATTAGTTAATTCAGTTATTATTCGTCCAATCATACGATTCTGTGACACGCATGATGTCCACCTTGCTGCAAAAATCACTTGTGCAGGCAGTACAGGTGCATCTCATGTTTTTTAAAATACACGTTCGTGAACGGTAAAAAAAAAAAAAAATAAGAACTGTATTTGTGTGGTCAAGTTGCGATGACACCATTCTGCTTCCCACCCTAGGTCTTGGCACCTGTGCGTTTGTCAAACGGGGCTGGCAGGTGTAGCTCAGGCGAAATGAGTACCTGCAATCTTCTGTGGGGCAACAATGAATGCTGTTTCCCAGTTGCCATTCATACTAGGCTTTTGTCTTTCAAGAAAAGCGACCAAAACTGTGCCACTTCGGCACCAGCATCGCCATTCGAACACCCTAGTAAGCAGACAGTGTTACCGTGAAAAATAGTCGCACGGGAGGGACTAATTATTCAGGAGTATCGCCCTTACAGCAAATGAATTCTTTTCTATGCAGTCACAGATGAATAAGCTCAGGCAATGACAACAACAACACAACTGCTGTGCTGAAGTTCTACAGCTAGCAGGAATGCAGCGGAAGGCTACTGCAGGTTTTCTGAAACAATCTTGGAACACCATCATTATGGAGCTTATTTTTTTTTTTTCGAAGTGAGAAATAAACATTTATGAAGTTCTTTTTTAAGAAATTTTTCCTGGCTTCTGTGTTTTGTTAGTTCATTGCAATGAGCTTTGGCTGTTTCCCGATTTCAGCAGCCTAACAGTGAATAAAGGCAGCTTGCGGTGCAAATGCTTTAAATCTAAATTGTTTATTATTGCCATAATATTTAACCTTTTATCTGTATTCACAGGTGTTTCTGTTTCAAATTCCTTTGCTCAGCGGTGGTTGCTAGTATAGAAAACGATGAAATGGCTGTTGCAGATTCGCATAAGAATCTGCAATAAGAAGGAAGAGAAGGCAGACGAGGTGTGTGAGAGAGCGCGCGAAAGATGGAGACTGAGCGCCATGTTAACATAGTGAGAATTGAGAGGACAGCCGAAGATTAAAGATAGCTAGAGGCATCCTGGTGCCTGCCCTATTTCTTCTATAATGGCGGCCCCATTGCTGACAGCTATTTTCTCTCCCGTCTGCAGCTGAGGCAAATAAGATTTCACCCCTAACGTGGCCTGGTTTCACGTTTGCCAGGTTGTTTATGCTGCAAAATTATGAAGTGTGGGTTTGACGATATAATGGGTCTTTTTGCGCAAGAGAAAACGAGATATTCACGACTTTGAAATGATACAAATGCTGTTGACGTTCAAAGATCAAATTGAACTAAAATATGTTTTTCAGTTAGTCGCAGTCTATTATGAATATTGTTAATATTCGCAGGTTGATATTGGTGGTCTGAATAAACCAAAATTTTAAGTTAACAAAAGCTAGCAAGACTTCATTGTAGCTGTTCTTGTGAGTGACAACTGTATTTACCCACGAGTGCTGTACCCTCTTGTAGTCTCCTTGGTTTAGGTCATTTTCGTTTCATTTCTTTTATTATTATTGCAGGTCTCCGCTGCCACTTACTGGTCTCGACTGCAAGAAGTGTTCAAGAGGCGGTGTGAAAACGCTTGTTAAGTAGTAGCAGTTAGGACTGCTCAGATGGGTAATAGCCACTAAAAATAGCATCTACAGAATTCCATGGTGTGGTGTTGTGGTCTCATGGCATCAAAGTAGTACCTAGATACATACAAAGGGAGCCAGCAGTTGCTGGCACTGAGGAAGGCACAGGAGCTTTTCTTTTTGGCGTTAATGACATTGACAATAATGAAATCACGAAGACCATTGATTAGAAAATAGAAATAAAAACCACATCTTATACCTTTTTGGATATTTATGTTGTTTGTGACCTATCCTTAAGACTCTTCACCATTGCCACCCGCGTGGACAGCGGCAAACGTAAAACGTCCTGTAATACTTGTGGTAGCATAGGACACTACGTCTACTGCTGTGGATGAGGGTTGCAGTGGTGAACGCTCTCAAGGTTTGGTCACACACAACATTAATGCCCAAGAAAAAAAGACTGAACAGCCACCGCCATAGCTCAGTCGGCAATAAAGATAAATAGAAAAATGCCATAGCTAAGTCACCCCGCCGGGGTGGCGCAGTGGTTACGGCGCTCGACTACTGTTCCCAAGGACGCGGGATCGAATCCCGGCCTCGGCGGCAGCTTTTCGATGGAGGCGAAAAGCAAGGCGCCCGTGTGCTGTGCGATGTCAGTGCACGTTAAAGAACCCCAGGTGGTCGAAATTTCCGGAGTCCTCCACTACGGCGTCTCTCATAGCCTGAGTTGCTTTGGGACGTTAAACCCTACAAACCAACCAAACCAACCAACCAGCCATAGCTAAGTCAGTAGAACACTGGACACAAAATTTGAAGGCCACGGATTCGAATCCCACCCATGCCATGTGGTTGTTTTCTAGCGAAAGCTACGCTGCAGTAGGTTTTCAAGCCGTCAACGTTGCACCGTGGAAAGACGAAGAAAAAGAAAAAAAAAGACAGATAACTCTGTAGTTGGTAGTGGCGACCAACAGCGAGTTGCTAGGACAGAAGGTTCGTTTGAACGTTGTGACGGCGGTGTGCCCCGGAGTTCGAAGTAGAGGTGATGTCATACCACTAGAAGTCTTCTACACCCGAATGAGAATGGTCAGCAATGAGAGGCAAGGGGTGCTCATATGCTAAGTGATTCCTCTATGGCATAAATAAAGCTGAAACCACAGAGTAAACTACAGTAGAACCCTGCTATAGTAAACTCGGATATAGTAAACACTCTGATATAGTAAAGAGACACTGAAGTCCCAGTTCATCTTCCATAGACAACTGTACAGTTTTCCCCCTTTATAGTAAAGATGTTTTTGGTTAAAATCGGTTATAGTAAAGTACCCTTGGCCGCGGCGACGACTCCCATGATATGACATTGCCGCGCGCGCTACCTAGAATCGCGAGGCAAAGGTTTTTTGTAACTGAAAACAATAACACCGAGTGTTCCATTAAATGGCTTTACCACCATGCTAGCATTCAGAAGAAGCCTACTTTACGGAGGCCTTAGAGCAGTGAGGGAAAACACGTAGGAAAAAAAAAACAGTAAAGCTGTCTACGAACATGGAAAGGAGGCGGCTCGGTCCGTTCAGAAAATAAAGAAAAGTAAAAATGCGGCAAGAAATAGGTAAGGGGAAGGAACGGGCGAACATTCACAGTGCTGTGCAGCACGAAGCATGAGGCAGCGGAAGCAAAAAGTAGAGGTGCAGCGTGTGTGGCCTTGCAGCACGACTGCCATGCGCATTTATCATTTATTGCTTTTTAAAAGACAAACAGCAAAAACTGACACCATGTTCATGCAAGGCTTTGGTTTTCACATGAAGTCAAACTTTGTTGCATTCGTAGCCACGTAATCAAGCTTAAGAGATACAGTAAAATCTCGTTACAAGAGACATGGTTACAAGAGACACTCTGTTATAAGAGACACTTGAAAATGGATTGGTTGGTTTTCTATGTTTGCCATGTTAACAACATTGCATACAAGAGACATGTTTACAAGAGACACTCTGTTACTACGGACTTTTCCAGGTCCCTAAAGTAATTTTTTCACTATAAGAGACACAATTAACCCAGGTACACTCATGCAATGCAACTGACTTGTACCAACTCATATGTGCGACAGTTTAGATTCCCTTAATTAAATTCTGTTCCATATGAGTGTCCTGTTTTGTTGCCCAGACGAAGACAAATCCACTTGTCGAAACGTTGGCTCATCTGCGAACTGAGGTGTACCCCATTTACCCTTGTTCAGTTCTTCTTCATACTGTTTTGTTGCAAAATGTCAGGAACCAAGAAGGAGTGCCTCCTCTTTACTGAGGAGTCAAGATGTCCCTGTTGTTTCAGTCACACAGGAATGTGATGACAGTGGCTGAAAAAATAAGGACATTTTGACTTCCCAGTCAAAAGGAGGCACTCCTTTTTGGTTCCTGACATATTGCAACAAAACAGGACACTGATATGGAGCAGAATTTAGATAAGGGAATCTAAACTGTCACACATACGAGTAGATAGGAATTTTAGGTTACAAGAGACACCTTTTTGGGTTCCCTTGAGTGTCTCTTGTAACGAGGCTTAACTGTACTCCCATAAGATGTAAAAAATTTTTATAACAAAAGAAAATTGCATGAAGTGATAAGAGTGAGATGGAAGGTATTTCAGTTTTTTTTTTTTTTTCATTAAGCAACATGAAGCTTTTAGTAAGTGCCTATTTAACTACCAGACAGCATCTTCAGAACTATGTTATAACCAATAACTGATATAGTAAAGACCCTGATATAGTAAAGATTTGCTTGTCCCAGTGACTTTACTATAAAGGAGTTCTACTCTACTATGCGCAAAAGCCATGTCTTTACTTTGAATCCGAACCTAAGCGTAGCTATGCAGATTGCTTTCGTGTGACTCCAGGTTTAACCTTAAGCTAAACCACAGCTGATTTTTTTCCGTCTAATTTATATATACTTGTTTCCCTAACTTTCTTGTTATTTCACGCTCCACACTAGAAAGTCCCCTATGCTTTCCTTGTTGTCTGCATCTGTTGGCTTTATTGGCATATATCTTATAACGAGCCCCTCATTAACCCTACATTTGTTTGCTGATTAGATACTAATAGGACAGATAGCCAGGTAGTGTCTGCAGTCCTTATTCAAAGTGGGATCTTAACTGTAAAAATGCGTGCAGAGCACAGCCAGGGAGGAGTCATCGAAGTCGGAACTAGTTGTCACGTCGAGGTCGCTTTTCACTACTTGTTATCTTACCACTGCACCCAAATTGTACCCACTAGCAAAAAATGGTTCATGTGTGGCATTTCTTCATGCTCAACTAACTGTTATAGATAGGTCAGTCTGTCGATTCATCATGGGACACACAGCATAACTACTGTGACAGACTGCAGTATATAATCACAGTCAAGCTCTGATCTTTAATTGAAAATTTATTTGCGACAAAATTTGTGCTAAATTTATGTCTCGGTAATTTGAACATTTCCATTTGTGTCAGGTAGAGGAAAACATGCCAGTCAAGAACCTGACCTTTATAACAGAAGGTGAAGACGGGAAGAAGGCAGGAGATGCAAAGTGATATATGTGCTGTCTTGCCGAGTTCTCTTTTCTCTGGAGATGTGGATGATTTATCCATGTTGGAAACGCTGATTTCCTGCGGTTATGTGTGCTTCATTTGTGACCTTTCCTATATATACAGTGGTTAAGGCACTCGACTGCTGTGCCCAAGGATGTGGAATTGACTCCCGGGCGCAGTGGCCGCTTTTTGATGGAGACGAAAAGCAAGGTGCCCGTATGCTGCGCGATGGCAGGGCACATCAAAGAAACCAAGATGGAACCCTTCTCTGCAGGGTTCCTCATAGCCTGAGTGACTTTTGCAAGCCTAACCTAAAAAAAAAAAAATTAAGTAGCCGATGTAAAAGATCGCAAAAGATTTCACTAGCCTGTTACAACCCTCAAAAACTACCCAAACAATTGCAGGAAAGTGATCAACTACTGTTACAATATTTTCATTTTCCTTTAAGAGCAAGCACAATTGTATACATAGAGAATCACCTGCTGTGACTTGCAATCTTTCACAGAAAATATTTGGGTAAATTTAGCTGCAGCGTGTTTTGCAGTGTTTTCGTGAACTTTTTTTTTTTTTTTTTTTTGCATTTCTTTGTGCACACATGAGTAGTGCAGTCATTGGCTTAGCCCAAAATGCTTTTTTTTGGAGGTCTTGTACGCTACTAGTCGAAAATAATGAGAGAAAAGAAGAAAAGCCAAAAGGAGGGGGGTATGCTGCTGTCTACGAATTTGGGAGGGGTTATAACATGGTAACTCCCCTTCTCCTGACTACGTTTGCTTTTGAGTGCATGGAGGGAAATGCATTTTAACATGTGATGACCCTGCTCACCACCTTCAAGGTAAGCTATGACTTTTCTGTTGTTTACACTCCGAGGGGTCAAAACTCAAGCTTACTGATCGTCTTACAGGCTGTTGGACAGGTTCAACGTGGTTCAAGCAATGGGTATCAATATATGTGTTGGTTTGTGTCTGTCTCGGCGGCAGTTGCTTGAATACCTGTAATTTGTTATGCACAAGTCTGACAAATGTCTCAAAACAAAGAGGGCACTTGACGTTGAGGCCGAAAGGTTTTTGTGATGGCAGCGGAAGCATCCACTGCGGAGAATGGGAAACAAGCAGCCTTGTCCCCTTTTTGTCATACGTTTTGTTCCCCTGAGGATTTGTGTAGGTAGTAAGTAATGCAAAATGCAATGGGTTTGCAAATTCAGCTCAGGGAATATTTTGCACATGCTTCTGCATATTGTCCTGTAACGTAAAGACAGGGTGCTTTTTTTTTTTTTTCTCTAGCTAATCATGTACGTTTTTGGACATCATGAGAAGAAAACTTTTTGTGCCATGCAGTTGCCGATTGTAGTATTGCATTTGTTAGAGTACTCAAATATTCATCATGCAAGCGTAAATATTGGCGAACCTTAGCTACTGTGACCAGTGAGCTTTGTTTGAATATGGTTCAATGTTTTGCCATGAGTTACAGTTCAAATACTTTAATTGTAGTGTGTATTAATTCAAGTATTTGCACACCGCTAGTTCACTATCTGTTTTTTCACATCAAGGTTGTGTTATCATCTCTGGTTCCCAGATTCCGTAACATTTTTTCTGTTCTCAAAGAGTGCCGGTAATTTTGATGTCCTACTTGCTCACATGTGTCCGCATTGCTGTGTAATGTGTTCACCAGCTTCAGTTTTATTTCCTCCTTTTTCATTGATTCTATTTTCTTATGTTTCAGAGTTTTGCTGCAGTCTGGGAAAGGCGACAAGTTCACCGTCATTGTGTTCATTGTGTTGCTTAATATGCTCGCCAAGATGCAAGAACTCTTGCTGCGGACGTTTTTTCTTTTTATTTTTGCTTTCATCGCTTGCCCCTTTTTTGTTTGTTTACTACTTTCTTTGCATTCAATGTCTCTGTGCTGTCATGGTACTCCCAACTTTGATGATCTTTGAAACTTTTCTATTCAAAGCACTAACTTAGTAGCACTAAAGTAGTAGTTGTTTGTAGCAGATAGTAAACGTTGACTAATCCTATTGATGTTTTTGTGTGTGCTAGTGCTTGATTGGCATTAAAAGATGCAAAACTGGTTGAAGAATTTAATTTAGAAGTGGGACCTTTCTTTGCTGCCTATAATTATTAGAGCTTGCAAAGTCAATAATGTTGCGACTGCATGATTGCGCTGCTTGGAAATTGGCGGCAATGTAATCTAGCCTCGAATACTGTGAGCAAAAGAGAAAAAAGTACTTTTGAAGGTTTAACATTTTTTTTTTGTAAGAACAGCCAGTGAGGACAATCCTTGTAATTGATTTCCTATCCTATCCTATCCTATGTTGTTCCCTACGAGCACTAAATGACGGAACACAAAAGTATTAAGAGCCTGATTTTGTTCTTTTTTATTAGCTGCAAAGGGCAAAGAAATCAAATGCTGTTATTTTTACGAGTAAACTGTAATGACGATGCATTTGCCTGCACAGATTTTTAAGGCGACTTGCTTTCTTTGTCATGAAAATGCAGCAGCTATATAACATGCATATCAGATGTGTCAGCAAATGAAGAGTGTCTAGAGTGGGTCAAGGAACAAATGTGATTAAATTACATAGTCAAATTAAAACTGACCAGGGCATGTAATTCGAAAGCATGACGTTTACAATGGGTAAGTGATTGTACTCCAACGGACAACAAGCATAGCAGAGGACGGCAGAAATTTAGGTGGGTGGACAAGGCTAGGAACCTTGAGGGGATTAGGTAGCCCGGGACCAGGTTAATTGGGGAGATGGGGACACCTGTGCCCGGCAGGGAGTGCAGCTATGCTGATAATGGCGATGGTAACTGTATCAATGCAGTTTCTTGATATTGCACTTTTAGTGGTATGGGATGGCTGTATAATTCTGACAGATCTGGTTTTACACTGCTTAGCAATTTGTTGAGGGAAATGTGATACATTTGCAAGCTGTGACATGAAGCTACTGACAAGAGTTGTTGCTTGAAATATGCCTCACTACGGACTAGTTGGCGATAGGGCTTGTGAATAAGTGTACACTGCATTCCATAAAAAGGCATTTGCTACTGCACACTGGTGTGTGTAGTTGCAAGCATGTGTTGAAGTTGCTTTAATTTTTGCATTTTTTGTCATTGTTGTTCCCTACGAGCACTAAATGATGGAACACAAAAGTATTAAGAGCCTGATTTTGTTCTTTTTTATTAGCTGCAAAGGGCAAAGAAATCAAATGCTGTTATTTTTACGAGTAAACTGTAGTGACGATGCATTTGCCTGCACAGATTTTTAAGGCAACTTGTTTATTTAAAAACAATGATCACAAATTACTTTTCAGTCGTGAAATTGGAAGTTTAAATTGGATGATGAAGATGTTTTCTAAAGAATGTTCATCTTTATGGGGGTGGTGCAAATGTGGGCCAAAAAATGGCAGATTGTAAGTGTGGCTGTTTATCGCTTCTCCTGTTCTGCTTCAGCGTCGTCGCCGCCGACTCCTGTATATCATATTGTGGTGGAGGAGCCCGGAGGAGACGCCCTCGGCTTTCCTGGTGGAAGTGAGACCAGTGAGCCAGCGTGTTCTGACCCACAAGAGCCTAAAGCCAACAGCTGCACCAGCCTCGTCAAGTTTGTGCCCAACCGTCGCGGCGTGCCTTCCTATCAGCACTGCTCTTACAGTGCGGCCTACCAGAGATGGATTGCACAGCCCGTGCTGAGGCATCAAGGCAACACATCCCTGATGTGCAAGCTTTGTAGGGCATGGTTTGAGTCTGCGGAAGTGTTTTCAAGGCATATAGCGATGCACAATGCCTGGACCCAGCAGGCACAGCAGCCGAAATGTACCCCTACTTTTGAAGGCCAAGGGCAGTACAGTTGTTTCATTTGTGAAGAAAAGTTTGTTTCAAAAATCGGATACATGAGGCATTTGGTGCTACGCCACCCCCTAACATTGCACACCAATAGACGCCGCGTGAAAAAGTAAAAGGAGCAGCAGGCAGATATGGGGAAGGTATTGCAGGGAAGGTATGCTATGTGTAATGTTACGAGGTTGGAAGCGTGCAGAGTAGGTCCGAGATGTAACTGGAGTTAATGTCGTTCTAGTGGAAATCAAGGAAAAGTGGGCATAAGCATTACGTGTTACAAGCTGATAATCAATGGTTGAAAAGGGTAGCAAATTGTATTCCATGGGAAGGAAAACTCTGAAGGGAAGGAAGGATAGTATACAACGGCATCTTACCTGCACTCACCTATGGGGCTGAAACGTGGAGGATAACGAAAAGGTTTCTAATTAAGTTGAAGATAATGCAGAGGACTATGCAATGAAAAATGGTAGGGGTAACGTTAAAAGATTGGAAGCGGGCAGAGTGGGTTAGAGAAATAACTAGGTAAATTAATTCTAGAAAAAATCAGCAAGAAACGACCATGGGCAGGACATGTAGTGCAAAGAGAAAACAACCGATTCTCGAAAAAGGTAACAAATTGGGTACCAAGGGAACAAAAGTGCAGCAGGGGGCGGCAGAAAGTTAGGTTGGCAGATGAGGTTAAGCTCGCAGGGGTCAAGGGTATGCAGCTAGCACAGGACCGGGTTAGTTTGTGCAATATGGGAGAGGCCTTTGCCCTGCAGTTCCTTCTGTACTATAACTGCTTCATCACCTCAGAACATGTGCTAGTCAGCCACAAGAACCTATCTATCTCGGTAGTTTGTATAGAATTTTACTTCCATTTATTTTACACGCTTGTGTTCAATGGCGGTGCACTTTTATGTGTCATGTGTTTCTGGGATGAAAATGGTTGCGGAAGGCAATTTTATTTTTCTTCACTAGTCTGTCATGCGAGTGATCCATGAATGAAAATTTCACAGGTAGTGGCTCATTCAAATTTGGCATAGGTAGGTATGCATCTTTTCAGTGCATGCTTGAAGATTGTGTGATGATACTCATGTGTACTGTTGTCTAGTCATGTGGCTTGCAAGACAGGAAATGTGGGGATTTTTGCTCCTTTTAACAAACTGTGATAAATAGTTGGGTGCAGCGTAAGACTGAGTGGTGTATACTCCTCAGAGGAGGCCCTCCAACAAAACTTCATTGAGGCTGCAACATTTTATTTGGCCATTGCAGCTGGTAGAAAGGCCTCCACTGAAGGGCATTCACTACTCTGTCCTCGAGTCGAATCTCACGTAGCTAAGGTTTACAACTCTGTGATGTTCTGCACATGTAATAGCAATGTGTATTAGATCAATAATTTCATTTAGTGTATGCATTTTAATGAGTGAACTGGCACAACTGTGAGAAGTTGATAGTTGATCTTACAAACACTTAAGAACCTATTTCCCTGTTCAACCGGTTGTTAAAATACCAGAGATTTTCTGACAAGTGCATAAATATTTCAAATGGGAAAGATGCCTTGTGTGCCCAGTAATAATGAGCATTGCATCTCTTGAATAAGCTGTGGCATGTTTTATTGCAAGCCAGTAATACTTTGCTTTTTTGCTCCAAGACCATTTGTGTTCATTGCTCGTGTATTCAGTGAAAAATTATGAAGTATATATAGTGAAGACATGATGAAAGTTCATGTACTTGCTTTGTGTAGGGTCAGACTGGAGGATGCCCACAAAGAGGCTGCATCCACAACGTCGTGAGAGTCAACCGGCGGTGTCTGCGTGCATGACGCGACTGACACTCGCGGTACCTTGCGCTGCCCGGGAGATCTCTGTCGATTTCGCTCGCTTCGTCGGAGTCGTAGTGTGCGTGGTGCATTCAGCTTTATCTTTATTTTAATTGCTGTTCGTGGGCAATTAACACCGTGGTCTGGAAAGTGGAGATTTTCAAGTAGGATTCAGTCCAGAGCGACAAGAAGGCAACACTGGGAAGCGCCGCTGTCTACTTCGTTTTGTTCTAGCCATCAGGCTGTCTCGGCTTTTGCGATCACCCCGAGTAGGTGTCTACGAGCCAAAGAACCGAGGAATTGATATAGGCTGCAAAGTTTTCCCGAAGTGGCACATGACGCCGTGGTGGCTGACTGATGACCGCTCGACATTGCACAGCATGCAGGCAAGATTGCGTGGCTGAAGATGCAAGGCTTCACAAAAACTGTCACATTGGTTTCACAGATTTGTGACAGTTTTTGTGATGTGATTGGAGCTTAAATGATTGCACGAATTTGCCGTCAACAACTGAATGCCGAGCTGGCACTTGCATTGCTTTATGCGAGCTGATAGAGGGGGTGCATTCGCGGCTAAGTTACCGAATTTTTCACTAAAAACGATTAGCTGTCACCTATCAGAAATTGTATTTGCTAAAAACTGAAAAAAAAAAAAAAATAAGTAAAGTAACGACTGCCAACCTTACAAGCAGTCAACCTGCCCACATGCAAGCTGTCCATGTTAAATCAAGAAACTCCTGTTAATTTTCGGTAAAGTGGCTACCCTGGGCAAGCAGTTGTCATGAGTACGACCTTTGAGCAAGGACTACAACGTTCCTGCTAAAGCTCTTTTTTTTTTTTTTGCAGCTGTTTCTCCAAATGAAATTTATGGCAAAGTAGTAACTCCCTATAGTATTTCACTTTGCGAGACGAACGCAGAACTTTATTCCCCACCACAGAACTTGTTTTCTAATTCAAGATGCCGTATCTGTAGGCCTTTGGCAGTTTCATATAATTTTCCACCTGCCCTGGTAGCTCAATGGTTAGACTGGTGAACACCAAGGATGTGGGCTCCATCCCAGCTGTGGCTGCAGCTGTTGTTTGATGGAGGCAAATGCGCCAGCGTACTGTGTGATGTTTGTGCACCTTAACAAAACGCTTTGCTGACAAAAAGGACATTGTGTTTTACTTGAAACTCGCGGAGTTCTTTATCAAATTCTGTGAAACTGCTAAATGTAGCTCCAACGTCAATCATTTTCATGTCGCACGTGGCGACGAAGACTCCAGGCAACCAGGCAATCCGTGACCGGACATCTGAAGGCACCGAAGGTGAGTGCGCAGCGTGCGGAGATGCGGCGAGGGTGCGAAATCAGCAGACATCTCCCAGGCAGTGCAAGGTGGCGCGAGGGTCAGTCACATCGTGCACGCAGTCACCGCCGGTTGACTCTCATGACGTCGTGGACGCAGCCTCTGTCTTTTACAAAACCAACTCTTTATGTATATGACTGTGATAAAGACTGAAGAAAGCAGTTCCAACTTGTGTAAGCTTAGCTTTATTTATTTACATTTTTTCGGTTTTCGTGTTTACAGAGGGCCATTTATTTCCACAACAGAAATGTAATTGCAACTCTGTCTTGCTTTCCTGTGGGTTGCACAGCTTAAGTTTTAGGTTGTGCCTATCGCTGATGTTACATTGAATGTGTTTATGTCTTCTCGATTATTCCTGTGCAGTTCTATAAAGCGGCAGTCTTAATCCTTGTTTTTCGCTTATAGCTGTGCTTTTTCATCAATTTTTGTTTTGTTTTTGTTATTTTTTGTGTTATTGAGTTCAGTAAAGTGTTGTAGACTTTGGCTGTCTGCTGTGTTTTCCAAAGGTGTCCTGCTTGTCCTGTCATGTAGGCAGGTTCAGAGTGTACCTGAAAGTTGCGCTTGTGTTTTCCTACCCTTACGCATAATTTTTTGAGTCCGTGGTGAAAAACTACAATCAGAAAAAATGCAAAGTTGCACTTTCATGCAATGCTAGGCATTTAATGGCAAGCAGAAATAAAATATACAGTTGAAATTTATATGTCAGCCAAGGTTAGAAGCAGTTTTGTTTTTTCCATTTTCTACTGTCTAACCCTGCAGGTGTTCTCAAACTGGGTACTACTCTACGAATTCAAAATCCTTCTTCATAGCCATTTCCTCAGTTTATACAATTTTGACACCCCACGTTTAATTGCTCGGAATTATAATGGAGGAAACATAGTTAATACCATCTCTTGAAACAGTAAGGTTTAACATAGTCATGTACACTGGCTGTGTTACTATAATTAGTACCACCATTCCGTGCACCTGTAGTGTATGCATCTTTGGTAATCGAAAAAAAGATCCCCTGATTCCTCTAGTGTTCTCGTGTTATGTCGGTGTGTTTTGGATGTCCAGACTTTGTGACACGCTGTAAGAAATTGTGTATATGCATTTAACAAATTACCATTGGTTAACTTCTTTGAAAAAGTAGAGATGCCAAAGTTTTTTGTGCCATGCTTCTTTTTTTTAACAGTACCATGATAGGTCAACTTAAAACTGAAACCATGCAAAAGATGATACACAGGGAAGAAGGGATACACTCTTACATGATACATCATTATACATATGAATTACCACTTATAATTGTCCTGTGCACATTAAATCTAATTCAAATTTTTTCTTGGGCAGTGCTTTGGCTTACGCTGTCGAGTAGTGGTTATGACATCATGGACACATTGAGATAACATTGAGGACTCTTGAGGCATACTGAAGCTGCAATAAAATCATCTCAGTCGCTTAAATCTATTCCACCTTATTGCACCAGCCTGCCCCAACTGGCGTAGTGGCAACAAATGAATAAATAGCCATTACTGTACAAGGTTTGCACGCCTTGTACTATAACCTCAGTAGTTTGTAAACTCACGCCCGGCGCCATAGCCACTCTTTGCGGATTATCACCAAAAATCTTGACAGAAACATTGAATGGCAATTTTTTATTTGATGGACGGGGTGAATTCCATGCGGCATTTATTATTTACTGACCTGTGCGTAACTGCAAAGAAAGGACCTGCACTTCAAAATTTGGCATTGTACTGCTTAAAGGGGAAGAAAATTCTTTGAACAGAAATAGCGAGTGGTGTTGCTCAGTTGCCAGACAGCTATTCTTACCAGAGTGGCTGCGTTATGTTTTTGCGTTGCACTGGAATGGTGCATGTGGACCTGATGTATCATGATGGATGGATGTATGAAAAGTGCTGAAAGATAATTCAGCCACCGTTCACTCATTTGGAGCAGTATATCCAGCATGCACTAACACTGCCATCTTGTAGTATAATGCATTTATTAGAGTAGTCGAACAAATATTTGCATGCGATTGTAAATATTGACAGGTCTTAGTTACTTTGACCAGCGAGCTTCGTTTTTAATGTGATGCAATGTTGTGCCATGAGTTATACATCGAGTAATGAAATTGAACTGTATATCAATTCAAGTATTGGCTCCTAATTTCACTTGTCATTTTTTCAACTTTGATTTTGCTCTTGCTGTTTCTTGCTTTGGCTTTTTATTTTTACTTTTCATCCTTTCGATATCTCTTTCTGGGCCGTCATTTTTTTTTTTCCTTTGATGTATATGTGCGTGCTTGTATGTGCTTGCTTCCCACATTTAATGTTTGGTATATATTGTAATCTAGGATCGACCGTATTACATTGTGATCTAATAAGGAGATGAATGACAGATCAGTTAGTGACTGGTTTTTGCGAGTTCCTGATTCAGCCCATGTTGTTCACTTTCCTACCCTTCTTGCACTGTTTATATTTCTTTTTCGGATGCCTTTTCTCATTTTTTTGCTGTTTTGCTGCTCTCATATATATCCTTGGGGCTGGATGCACAGAGCTGGTGTGCATGCACTGGATTTAATCTTCTTTTTTTTGTTCAAGCAATGCTTTCTCAATACCTCAAAGTTAGCTGCTTTGTGTAGAAAGAAAACCAGAGAGAACAGACGCAGGACAAGGGCAAAGAAGGCACACACACCACACTGCTGGAATTCTGATAAAGAAATGCACACTTTTGAATTCGCTATTGCCTTCTAGCTGCTTTCATCTCACCTGGCAGTAGGACCTTATCTATTTATTTTGTTTCTCCAAAATTTCCTGTAAACCTGTTTCAGTACCCATTTATTTTTTTGCTGAACTTATTTTTCTTCCCAACCTAAATTCAGTTTTTTTTCTATTTATTTTTTTATTGCTTATAGTGTCTTTCTTTTTCTCTCTTTTAAACGGCAGCTGTAAAAAATTTGTTGGAGGCACTCTGATACCTCTTAAGTGCAGTAAGGTTAAAGCCCTTATGCAACCCTATACTTATTTGCTGCGTTTGACCTCGTTTATTTTTCACTCGTTGGACCCAATTTTTGACCTGTATTGACTTCAATTACAGGTCCTTGGGTGATCTTAAGCATTAATAACGCTTAAGTAAACATTGTTTATCTAATTCGACACAAGTCTAGCATTTTTTACTCGCTTTGTTACTTCTCACACTGCCTCAATGTCTTTCTACCAGATGTGACATCATCCAAGGTTTGTTTTTTTTTTTTTACACAAAGTATAGGTCCTTTGGTGAGCTTAGGTGCTAATTACTGTAATTCGACGCTAATTCGACACAAATCCGGTGTTTCTAACCCAGTTTGGCAGTTTTGTATTATTTCTAAAAAGAAGAGAGAGACGTGTTTAAATTTCGCTGACATGCTACTCCGTGCAGGAAGGGCTTTCGAGGGAAGGAAAGATTGAAAAAGAATGGTGAGGAGATTAAAAAAAATGAAGGGGGAGATAAAATATGGCCATTAAATCCATTGTAAGGTGCATCGTGGAGTAATGGTATAAAATGAAATGATGAAATGCATAGTCCGATAAATGTGCTTATAGAGTTCACAGCAATAAAAATGCCTGAGGGTAACATTCAAGGTGAACATTAGAGCTTGTCTAAAAGTCCAATTTCTTTTAAATAAGTAAATAAAAAGTTTATTGCGAGTCTGTTACCTGGGGCAGGTTAAGGGACCTAAGACAATGTCCATTGTTAAAGGCACTGGGGAGAGCTTTTTCATGCTATGTTCATAGTATGCACGCTCTTCAGCGTATGCAGGATACTCAAGCAGGATATGTTGCACAGTGCGGACTGCTTTTCTGTCATTTGTCTAAGCAAAGAGTGCCTGCAAGTTTGATGCCCTGGTTGCTCACGTGTCCGCTCTGCCGTGTAATGTGCTCACCAGCTTCAGACAGCAGTGCGGTACAGAGGCGAGTAAAATAATATGTCGATGCATTTACCTTTCCTTCCTTTTAATTCAATCTCTTTTTTGATGTTTCAGAGCTTTACTGAAGTCTGCGAGGGACGACAACTTCACTGTCATTTTGTTCGTTGTGTTGCTTAATATGCTTGCTAAGATACAGGAACTCTTGCTGAGGACATTTCTTCTTTTTTCTTTTTTTCATCGCTTGCCCCTTGTTTGTTTGTTTACTTTTGCTGCATTCAATGTCTCTGTGCTGTCATGGTTAAAGCCCCTCAATAAACTAAAAGTAGCGCCAACTTGTGAAGATTGCCGCCCGCCTCCTCTCCGGCGCTCTCCTTCGGCGCTCGACCCTTCCATTGGGCGAGCGCCGTCACTCACGTGTTTGCGCACGCTTTTTTCTCCTTTCCATCGGTGCAAAACGACGCAGCGCGCGCATGGCAGGACCTCGCCACGCGCACCAATCGAGGCGGCCGTGTCCAGCGCCTGCTCCGGAGAGGGCGCGCTAGCCGTGCACCGCGTAGATGGAGCCATGGTCAAAATGCAAGAGGAGGAGCGGCGGCGCCGGAGGAGGAGAGAAAAGATGGCGCTACTTTTAGTTTATTAAGGGGCTTTAGTCATGGTACTCCTAACTTTGATGATCAGTTTATCTTTGAAACTTTTTTTATTCAGAGCACTAACTTGCAAAGTTCTCAGTGCTGTGCAAGTGACTATTGTGTAGTTGCTGTTTTGGTAGTGTGTATATTATAGTGTTTATGTTGTATTTGTTTGAGTTATTGTTTTGTTTCATGTGTCATTTGGATCTCTGTCACATCCACTGTCTTGTATTTACTAACCCAGCTATACTACTGTATCCCCCTTCTACTGTTGCTACTTGTTCTAAGGTGCATAAGCTTGGTATGGATTGCAAATGTTTTGCATTGAGGGTAGATTTACAAATGCAAGGCTGCTGTGATATTGCATAAATTGGTTCAAGGACCGGTGGTCAGTCAAACCCTTAAACCACTGAGGATTAAGGGTGCTCATATTTATCCAGAAAGGACTGAATGCTTAGTATAATTGAGAATGCTTTACGTTACAGAGATTGCAAAATATCCACAAAAAGCAGTTCTTGATAAATTTCTTATCCTTTCTGCGAGTGTCCTGTCAAGATGTAGGTGTGCAGCTTTGGAGATAATAAACATATAAATTCATCCGAAATGAGAGCAGGAAGGAAGACAGAATGAATGCTAGAGTTCCGATGAAACTTTTGAGAAAATTTGTTTAGGAATAACTTGAGCATTTTTTTTTCTTTCCCCATCATTCTGCATACACATGAAAGTGGCAGCACCTTATGCTATATCGTGTGTTTGAAAACTTGAGTAGATGTTATTGTGAACTAAAACATAGGAGGCTGTGAAATTGTACCCTAGATCAGTATGTTGCCAATTCCTCATGACAAAGTGGGTGCTATGGCAGAAAAGGGACCTCTTATAAGCTAGAAAAATGCAGGTGTTGTCAGTCACTACTAAATGGTTTGTACGGGTATATTAAGGCAATGCTGAAATTTGTTGTTGAGTAAAAAAATGACAGTTCATTTAGTTCATCGGAGTAAAAAAAAAAAATTAAGCAGACCGACAGCCCAGGACACCATTATGAGCGGTGGGGAAAAATATATATTCAAAGTTTAACTCCAAATTTCTGCCAAGTAAGCATCAACAAAGTCGCAGGAAATCTGGCAATAAAATTTGAACTAATACAGATGAAAAGTTGAGTAGTTGTTGGGATACTAAAGAGAACACCATGCAGTTATTTTTTGTAGTAAATAGTAAAGATTGAATAATCGCATGGATGTTTTTGGCTGTGTTCGTGTGTTATTTGTCATTGGAAAATTCAGTAACCGGTTTAATTTGAATGTCAGACCTTTCTTTGCCTGCACATAACTAACGCTTGCGAAGACAGTAACACAACGACTGCATGATTGCGCTGCTTGGAAGTTGACGGCAATGTAATCTAGGCTTGAATACAGTGACCAAAAAAAAAAAAATACACTCTTGGATTTATCACAGTCTGCTTGTGAGAAAAGTTGGGGGAGAGGCAATGGTTGTGCTTGATTTCCTGCCTTTGTCTAGTGTGTAAAACCTGCATACTGAGTAAACATTGCATCCTTTGTCATGAAAATGCAGTAGTTATATAAGATGCATATCACATGCATCAGCAAGTAGAGAGTATCCAGAGTGGGTCAAGGAACAAATGTGAGTTAAGGACATAGTCCAAATGAAATAGTGACCAGGGCATGTAATTCGAAAGCATGACGTTTACAATGAGTAAGCGACTACTCCAACGGACAACAAAGCATAGCAGGGGACGGCAGACATTTAGGCGGGTGGACAAGGTTAGGAACCTTGAGGGGGATTAGGTAGCCCGGGACCAGGTTAATTAGGGAGATGGGGACACCTGTGCCCGGCAGTGAGTGTAGCTGTGCTGAAAATGGCGATGGTAACTGTATCAAAGCAGTTTCTTGATATTGTGTTTTTAGTGGTATGGGATGGCTGTATAATTCTGACAGGTCTGGTTTTACACTGCTTAGCAATTTGTTGATGGAAACGTGATACATTTCCAAGCTGTCACATGAAGCTACTAACAATAGTTATGAGAAGGGGTTCTTGCTTGAAATATGCCTCGCTACTGACAAGTCGGTGGTTGGGCTTGTGGATAATTGTAAGCTGCATTCTATAAAAAAGCATTTGCTACTGCACTACTGGTGTGTGTAGTTGCAAGGATTTGTCGAAGGGTTTACAATTTTTTTATTGTCGCTTCCTACGAGCATTTAATAAAAGAACACAAAGGTCAAATTCACGTTCAGAGGTATTGATAGACAAGAATGGGCTAGCTAGTAAGAGCCTGATTCCGTTATTTTTTATTAGCTGCAAATGCAAGGAAATCAAATGCAGCTATTTTTACGGGTAAATCTTAGCGACAGTGCGTTTGCCTGCGTAAATCTTTAAGGCAAGTTGTTCATTTTTAAACTATAAACACAGATTACTTTTCGTTCTTGAAATCAGAACCTTGAATTGAATGATGGGGAAAACATTCTTTGTCTTAGTTGATGGTTCTTATGCCATGAAGCATGTACCAGCGTAGTTGAATGTGCCAGACAAATAAATTTTGCTGAAACAAGTTTTGTGGAGTCTTCAGCGTCGCTGCAAACGGAGGGGCTCTCAGTTTGGGTGCTGTGGGTGTGTTGTGTATAGAAAAAATGGGCTGCGCATGTAGCGCGAAGACAGAATAACCGATGATTGAAAAGGCTAATGAATTGGACCAAGGGAAGGGAAGCATAGCAGAGGGCTGCCGAAAGTTAGGGGGGGGGAGGGGGGAGGGAGGAGGCTAAGAAGTTTGGAGAGGTCAAGTGGATGCAGCTTGCACAGGACAGGGTTAATTTGAGGAAAATGAGAGAGGCCTTTGCTCTGCAGTGGGTATAGCCCAGCTGATAATGGTGTAAAGATTTAAGGTTCATCCATATGGGTGTTGGAAACGTGGGCCGTTTACTCACTTCTCTTGTTCTGTTTCAGCATCGCCACCGCCGACTCCTGTGTATCATATTGTGGTGGAGGAGCCCGGAGTAGACGCCCTCAGCTCCTCTGGTGGAGGC
This sequence comes from Amblyomma maculatum, assembly GCF_055883805.1. Classification (NCBI taxonomy): domain Eukaryota; kingdom Metazoa; phylum Arthropoda; class Arachnida; order Ixodida; family Ixodidae; genus Amblyomma; species Amblyomma maculatum. The sequence continues at coordinate 35,616,422 of NC_139352.1, read as the reverse complement.
GAGAATTGCAAATCAGTGTGTTCTGATCTGCAAAAGCCCAAAGCCAACAGCAGCACTGGCCTTGTCAAGTTTGTACCCAACCGTCATGGCGTGCATTGCTACCAGCACTGCCCTTACAGTGCTCCCTACCAGAGACGGATCGCACAGCGCGCGCTGAGGCATCAAGGCAACACGCCGCTGATGTGCTACATATGCGGGGCGTGGTTTGAGTCTGAGGAAGTGTTTTTAAGGCACACACCGGTGCACAGCACCATGACCCAGAAGGCACAGCACTTGACCCCTTTTGTCGCAGGGCAAGGAACGCATAGTTGTCACATTTGCCCGGAAAAGTTCAATTCAAAAAAGAGCTTTCTGGACCATTTGGCGCTATGCCACCCCCTACCGGTGCACCCCAAAAAGCACCCTTAAAAAAATAAAAGGAGCAGTGTGGCACATATTGGGAAGGTATTGCAGCGAAGGTATGCTAGGTGTAATGTTATGAGATAGGAAGTGTGCAGAGTAGGTCAGATAAATAACTCGAGTTACTGACATTGTAATGGAAATAAAGTAAAGAAATTGGCATGGGCAGGACATGTAGTGCGAAGACGATCACCAGATAGTAACAAATTGGATACGAAGAGTAGGAAAGTGTAGCAGGGGGTGGCAGAAAGTTGGGTGGGCGGATGAGGTTAAGAAGTTTGTAGGGGTTAAGGGGATGCAGCTAGCACAGGACTGGGTTAGTTGGGGTAATAGAGGCCTTTGCCCTGCTGTCCCTTTTGTATTATAACTGCTTCAATACCTCAGAACATGTGCTAGTCAGCTACAAGTGCCTAAGTATCATGCCAGCTTGCATGGCTTGATTTCCATTTAGTGTACACGCTTCTGTTGAATGCCGGTGCTCTTTTATGTGTTTTGTGTTTCTGTGTTGAAAATGGTTGCAATATTATTTTTCTCCACTATAGTTTGTCACACTAGCGAACTGACTAAAATTTTGACCAGTAGTGGCACATTAAAATTTAGCATAGGTATGCGTTCATTGGTGCTGCTTGGAGAGTGTGTGATGATACTCATGTGCCTACTCTTGTCTAATTGGCTCACTTTTGTTTTCTAGATTTACATGTTACATGGCTTGCAAGATGTTGAGAAAATGTGGGGAGGTTTGCTCCTTTTAATGGACTGCGATAAAGCAGTTTGGTGCAGCTTACGACTGAACATATGTTCCTCAGAGGAGGCCCTCCACCAAATGGCATTAATGCAGCAACATTTGGTCATTGCTGCTGGTAGGAAGGCCTCCACTGAAGGGCATTCGCTACTTTGTCCCCGAGTCACACCTGACGTAGCTAAGGTTTACAACTCTGTGATGTTCTGCACTTATAAAGGCAATGTGTATTGGATCAATCATTTATTTAATGGCAGAATTAAATAGTGTGCCCATTTTGATGAGTGAACTCTCACGGCAGAGAGAAGTTCATCTCACAAACACTTTGTAACCTGTTCTTCTAGTCAACCAGTTGGTAAACTAAGACAGCAGAGATTTTATGACAAGTGCACGAATATTTTAAATGAAAAAGTTGCCTTGTGTGCCAAGTGCCCAGTAATGACAAGCATTGCGTCTCTGGGATGAGCTGTGGTATGTTTTATTGGAAGATATAAATTCATTCAGCAGCGCTTTTTGCTCCAAGACAATGTGCATTCATTGCTCTTGAATGAGAAGTTATGAAGTATAGTTAACACATGTTGAAAGTTCATAACGCTTGCTTTGTGTATGCTCAGAGAGGAGGATGTTCACAAAGGCCATTTTACAAAACCAACTCTTTATGTATAAGGCTGTGATAAAGACTGAAGAGAAGTTCCTACTTGTGTAAGCTTAGCTTTATTTATTTATTGACATTTTTACTATTTTTGCGTTTACAGAGTTCTGTTTATTTCCTCAAGAGCAAAGTAATTGCAAAACTGCCCAGCTTTCCTGTGGGTAGCACATCTGAAGTTTAGGTTTTAGCTATTGCTGATGTGACATTGGATGTGTTTATGTCCTCTTGATTATTCCTGTCAGTTTTATAAAACAGCAGCCTTATGCTTTGTTTTTTGCTTATGGCTGTGCTTTTTCATCAATTTTTGTGTTTTTGTGTTGTTATTGAGTTCAGTAAACTGTCATTGTGAATGTTGGCTGTCTGCTGTATTTTTCAAAGGTGCCCTGCTTGTCCTGTCATGTAAGCAAGTTCAGAGTGTACCTGAAAGTTGCACTGTGTTTACATTTGTGTGTTTAAACCCTTACACATCATAAGTCGAGTCTGTGGTGAAAAAACTTCAATTAGAAGAAATGCAGGTTTGCGCACAGTCACACTTTCGTGCAATGCTAGGAATTTAATGGTAAGTAGAAAGAAAATATACAGCTAAAATTCATATGCCAGCCAAGGTTAGAAACAGTTTTACTTTTGCTGTTTTCTACTGTTTACTCGGATTTTTTCACAGTTTCTTCACATGCGTTGTGCATGTAGTTAAACAATTTATTTTTGCTCATCCTTAACCCATCAGGCATTCTCACAACTTGGTACTACACTACGAATTCAAAAACCTTCAGAGCCATTTCTTCAGCTTATATACTATTTTGGCACCCCACATACAATTTCTCAGAATTGTCATGAAGGAAACGCAGTTAATAGCATCTCTCGAAACGGTGAGGTTCTTTAACATAGTCATGTAAACAGGTTGTGTTAATTGGTACCACCATTTCATATATTTGTAGTGTATGCATCTTTGATAATAGAAAAAAAAATCCTTTGATCCCTCAAGTGTCCTCGTGATATGATGGTGTGTTTTGAATGTTCAAACTTTGTGACACGCTGTATGAAATTCTGTACACACGCTTAACAAATTACCATTGGTTAACTTCTGTGTTTGCATTGGCTGTTAAACAAGTAGAGATGCCACATTTTTTGTCATGTTTCTTGTTCGAGAACCTATATATATGAGACATCAATATACATATGAACTAACCACTTAGTATTGTCCGGTGTGCACTAATTCTATTCAAATTTTTTTTGGTCACTTCTTTAGTTTACACTGGCAAATGGTGGCTTTGACATCATGGACACATTGAGATAACATCGACATCGCACGAGGCATACTGAAGTGGCAATAAAATCATCTCATTCGTTTGAATCTATTCATTGCACAGGCCTGCCCCAATTGCCGTAATGGCAACAAATGAACAGCAATTACCACACAAGTTTTGCATGTCTTGTATAACCTCAGTAGTTTGTCAACTCGTACCTGGTGCCATAGCCACTGTTTGTTGGTTACCACCAAAACAACTTGACGGAAAGTTTGAATGGTAATGTTTTTTTTTGACGGGCGGGGTTGAATTTCATGCGGTACTCCTTATTTACTGAAATGTGTTTTTGTGAAGAAAGGACGCACACTGAAAATTTGGCATCCTACTGCTTGAATGGAATGTTTCTCGGCAGTTGCCAGGCAGTACAGCTGTGTGATTTTTCATTATGAACTGCTTCCGACATCCAAGCTAGTAGTGCTGGCATCATTAAGTGGGGCTGCAGTTTTCGTGTTAGTTGGGTATAGTATAGTGGTTAGGCTGAGTGGAGATCTTACCCATCTAGTGGTATAGCTGTACTTGTATCCTGTATTCTGTAGCATGCTTGCAGCTGGTACTAGGTCCTGATGTCCGAATTTCTTCTTGTTGGGTGACTTCTTTGTCATAAATGGCGTTGTACTGGACTACAATGTGGCATATTGAATTGTAATTTTTAGTTGCCAAAATTACTTTTTTTCTAGCAACTGCAATATTGTTGCGGGCGCATGCATCCTCGTAAGTTACATACTAAGCAGTCAAAGTTTTGCAGTTTTTTTTCTGAAAGTCTTGAAAAACATTTTCACTTCAAGGTGTAGGAGTTAGAAAAAGTAAATAATGCCATATGAGACGACAAAATTTGCATGTAACATACCATGAGTGGAACTGAGCTTTTACAATCCACATGGGGTCATAAGTGATATAACTGGTTGGAAAAAAAAACATTAGTTAACCTAATGTGTAGGGTTAACTTACAACAGACAGAAGTGTGGACCATCATATGCAAGTGCAGAAACCAAGACAGTGCACCATTTGTGTTCCATATAGCTCACCTTTGTAGCATGTATATATGCTTGCTAGACGACGAACTCAAATGCAGAAGTATTTTAGCAATGTCAAATGGGGGGGGACCATCAATCCTCAAGCTAGCTGCCATTTAAAGTGCGAAAATGCTTTTGTACAGCATCATTCACTTCTTGCTATAATGTGGTCACTGCTTTCAAAGCAACATTGTGTTGCACACAGGCACATATCGAAGCAAAGCGATACATGCACAGGGGTTCCCGGAGGGGGTGCTTTGCGTGGTCTGCCACTTGGCTTTGTTACGTGGCCAGGCTGGATGAAACGACGCTTTGAAAGCAGTGACCATGTTATAGCTAGAAGTTGACGAACCTATACTTACTTTTCAAAGCATGTTATATAAGTGCAGGTGGCAGAATTATAAGTCATAGCCTTTCACTATGGCCTGCCTGACTATAGCTGCTTTGGCATGACAAATCCCATCAGGGAACAGCCTGTTGACTGCAACTGTTTGCATCACAGACTTTCTCTTAGCTTGCATGGCATCAGGAATGGTTAAACAAACTGACAAATATTGGAAACTGCAAAATGTTCCTCTGACCTTTGTAGACTAACGTCAAACCTCTTACCGAGTAAATGCACTCTGGACCCACTGATGATAGTGCACCTTTTTACACTCTACGAGTGTGACCTTTTAATATGTAGAAAAAGGTCAGCTTGTTCTCATTACCAGAGACTGCACATGGCAGAAGGTAATGTCCTTAAATGGGTAGAGATGCCAAATAATTTTAGTGTATTATGTTTGTGGAATGATGTGCAGCACATTAGCAAACATGATTGGCAGTGTGGATTGCCTCAGAAAATGCAAATTATTCGTAATTGAATTTTTTCCTCACACAGATTCGGTCTCAAGTATCAAACAACAGCTGTGATGTTACGAGTAGATGCGTTGAGGAATGCACTAAAGAGCTGTGTGGTTTTCCACTGCACTCGTTTTAACTAGCACCAGTTTATACGCTAGCCTGCCTAAAAGTTAAAATCATAGAAGATAAATAATCAGCAGTTATATCGCACTTTTAATGTCTCACATTATGAAAGTGCATCTGCGAAGCCTTTGCTGTCATTTGGCAGATGAAACCAAAACTGCAAGCAAAAACTGTTTATAAATCATCTAGCTGGTGCAGATGAATTCCCCACCATTATTCATATACACTATATTATGTGCATGGTTCAAAAGAAAACAAATGTGCATCAAAACTTTTTTCTACTTGCCTTATGTTTTAGAAGTTGCCAAATAAACTATGAACTACTCTGCTTTTTTATTGTACACTTTCACATATTGAAAAAAGTTCAGTCTGATATTTTGAGTATTAATGGTCAGTGAAGTGTTTGCTGCAACTGCTGCCCTTATGTTCAATCCCTTCACCGGTTAGGCAAGTTATTTGTTATTAAAAGTTGTTCCTTATTACCAATCTACAACACTGTTCTAAATATTATAGGTAGGAATCACATGCAGCATTGTATTTTAAACTGTTATTTCAGTGTCTCTGTCTTACTTTGACCTAGTTTCTTGGTCTGATTTAGACTTCTGACAGATAGTGTGGCTTGCATAGATAAGCAATGACTGCAGATTGCTCATTGCAGTTTTCAGTTAGCGCATCTGTAGTTATGTCCTAGTGCATCTCCTTTTGGTGCATTTCAACTATAATGTTCCATCATCATTAGTTACATTGTGTTCTTGTTGTTCACCTGTTACATTAATTAACTGCTTCAATTATCCCAGAGTGGAACCAATGTATGTCACCTGCTGCCTCGGTGGAAGGTATATATTATATATATATTGCCAAACTCTCTACTGACAGCAAGCATATCTTTACTACTAAGTCATCTACCCTTTTATTCACATAGCTTTTTGTAGTCTGTACATAGCATAAACAGAGGGCGTGATTAGATTTACAACAGGTAGTAATTTGTCGTTGTTCTTTGACCATATTATCTTTCTAATATACCGTGTACCAATTCAGGGCAAAAAAGAATAAATAAATAGTGCATTGTGTTCTGTATAGTTCAAGGGGCACATTTTACAATCACTTCTGTGCTCTGCTCACCAGACATGTAATATCCTCTGCCTTACTCTTCAGTGAAGTCATAACACGAAACAAATTAGGCATAGTATCAAACAAAGAACTACAAGAAGGCAGATTAGAAGTGAGTGCATATTTTATTATTTTTTTTTTTTTGCTGCCAAAATATGACTTTTATTGCATCATGACGGCAGGTTATATCGTTTTTCTTGTCCTGTTGTCTTTCCAGAGTTGTCTGACTTCAGCGTACCTGAAATTAAAGAGGAAGCCCGCAGTCCTTCTCCCGAAGGAGGGAACACTGTTAGTGGAGTCAAAGATCCTGCGTTGACTACGCTACCGGATGACTTGGTCACCACAATGGACGTGAAGAGCAAACCTGGCAGTAACGAGCGCCCGGTGCTTGCCTGCCATCTGGGTCCCTACACCACAAGGTCCCGTGCCAATCTCAACCGGCATGTGTACGACCATACGGTGGAAACGATGAGTAGGTGTGACACCTGCCTGAGCTTCTTTGCCAGCAGTTCGGACCTGGCGAGGCACATGGCCGTGCACGAGGGCACAGAGCAGTTTGCGTGCTCCCTTTGTAATGGACAGTTCCTCTCGAAGCAGAAGCTGGAAGACCATGTACTACTGAGGCATTCTGGTGGTGGCCCTTACCAGTGTCCTGTGTGTTCATGGCCGTTCACACAGAAGCGCTTTCTCTTGACACATATGCGCACTCACCGTAATTAGGCCTAGCTGCTAGCTTAGCACTGACAGGAAGGCAGTCATTCAGGACTGTTAATGTCAGTTTATCACATAAATGGCCCCATTCTTTTGATTCCAGATAGGCAGAAGGGAAGAGGAAACTAGCATGTTTAAAAGGCATCATAACTATGGTCAAACATTTTGATGGGCCTCAACGATTTCCATATGATGGCTGGCAAAGTATGCTAAAATGACAGCTCCATAGAAGCCTATGCATCGCATTAAGGATAGTATTTAATTGCTCCTTCATTGTACAGCTCCATGTATGTAGCAGTGCACTCAGGCTGTTATGATAAAAAAATTTGGCATTAAAACAAGACAGAACGCAGCTAAACACTTCGAGATATGGTAACATTGGGTTTAAGATGAAGGCGAGTCCCGAAACACACGCATAGAAAAATGGCAAAGTTTGTTTTAAGAAATAAATTTTATTTTAACTGCTTGAGAAACATTGAACATTCCATCCGCTTTCACTGATAGGAAGTTAGTAAAAAAAGCTCAGTTAAAGCACTCACGGCAGCATGAGGGGTGCAGTCCCAATTTATTTTCAAGCATGTGATGCATTGAATCACAGTGTTGCCTGGAGTCAAGCTTGTGCAACCCACATTCCTACAACACATTCAATAATAATAAAAAAAATTTTTTCTGCCAGAACAGACATATTGTTGCTGGACCTTTCATAACTTCCAGTGCTGTTTTTCTCGACATATTTTCAGCCGAGCAAGGCTTCTGGGCACATTTCTTACACTTTTTTTCAGTGCACCAAGACCAAATGTGGCATACGTAACCTTTTTAGATGTGCAGAATGCAGGTGTATATGTTTTAATGAAAGCAGCAATATTTTTAATACTAACATATTTGAAAATATTCAGGCACTAGCCACATATAAACCAGACATTCATGCAAAATTGCACCTGTTGAGAAGCTGAGAATTAAAATTACAGTTTCCTCATTTGTATGTATTGGAGTCCTAGAGATGAGAAAAATCATTCTGCACTGTTCTCATGCTTTCTTCCATGACCAGAATCTGCACAAGTATGGAAGAAAATGTTTGAAAGCATAGGTCAAGTGCTGTAAGTGACACAGTTTTCATTCGCCTAGCATGTACAGTTCTTGAGGAGCATGCCTCAATGCTATCAAAAGGAGGGATTTTGTGAATGAACTTGGCAAAAGCTCATGAATTTCAAACCACAGTAAATATTCAGAGTAAATTTTTGGTATGCACATAATGAATAAGGGAGAAGATGAAGCGCCCAGAAACAAATATCATCTTGTATAGCATTTTGATGCAACGGTATCCCCAGAAATTCCTTGCACTGCATTCGTTAAGCAGTTCAAAATCACGTGCAAAATGTTCGAAATTCAGCGCACCTTTTGTGCTCCTGAAGAAATCCTGGTTGTGCTTAAAGTTTGAATGGGAAGCCACTGCTTTTGCAAAGCTGGAAAAACGAGTTCATGCAAATTGCACTTCGTTACACTTTTGTTGAGACATCAAGAGTTGAGCTCAAGTTCAAGAGTATTTTTCCTGGTGAAATTACTTTTTCATACACTGTTCTTAAAAAGTTTAGCAAGTCTCTACTTAACTCATCATAGAGTTGGGGTCAACACGGCTTCCTTATAGGAGAAAAAGTTGGAGTGGAATGCTCAAGCTTTGGCTTGAAACATAAAGCGGCAGCATTATTACTGGCACTCGTCGATGCCTCCCTATGTGGATTATTGTTCACATGCATCCACTTTACTCATTAATCAATAATTCTTCAATCCCCACACTTGCTAATTAGCATATACTGTCATAAGCTACCACGTTATGCAATAAACCGTGTCCTGTGTCAGATTTCTACCTTACCCGTTCATGTCAAAAGAAGTGCCCTTGTTGGCAGCTTCAGCCAACTTAACCATGTTATGTGGTCATGTGACGTCCCACAACCTGACCACCAGTTCTGTGCTGAACCATGTTACCTCATACTCATGGTTTTTTGCTCACAATGCGCGGTGACAAAGAAGAATTTTTTGGAGATCTGGGCCTTAACGCTATTGCATCACAATGAATATGTTGCTAATAAGTTAACTAATAAGAGTCAGTTGAGCTCATGAACGCTCATGCGCTGCTTATTTGCATTGCTGTTTGAATTTATTCTTTACTCCCACCTATCAGTCGCATCCAATCCTGCCCTCACAGCTCGTAGGCCTAGCTACATGCCGGTTTGCTACATTTGTCTTATATGTTGTTCCTCCTATACTTGTTGCTAACAGCTGTTAGATATGGACAGTTTTCTCCCTTCTTTTTCAGATGATTTCTTTCCATTTTGTTTTCTTTTGTTTTATTATCTTGTGGTTACACACCATTTTGCCTGCCCTTATACCTGTTACTTTTCCAGCTGCTTTACTTTTCTCTGGCACGCATTTTTTTTCTCTCTAATAATGTTTTGCGTTCTTGTCCATTTATCTCCCCCCCCCCCTCTTTTTTTTTAGTACGCTCGTGTTCTTTCCTTGACCCTTTTTCCTTCCCACAGCACCTTCCCTTCTCCTGGCATGCAAGCACATATGCCAAGCTTCTGAGCTCGCTGAATCTAACTTTGTGTGGTTTTTTTACTCTTTTATTTCTTAACGGTTACCACTTTGGGGCCTGTAAATTAATACCTACTTTTTTCACTTGTCATTTGCGTCATTTTTTTCTCTTAATTGGTTTTTCTGAAATTTTTATTTGGGCATGCAATTGCCCCTTTTCTTTTATTTTCAGTTGGTTTTTACCTGATCACCTCTAGTTCGGTACGGGCTTTATCTCACATTTACTTATTTTATTTTTTGTGGCCTAGCTGAGAGTTTTACAATAAAGAGGCTTTATATAGGACTGTCATATTTTTTGCCCAAGAAACTGCATTATATTGCACCTAAACTGCATTATCCTGAGGATATCCTCAGCAAGTCTGTTCTGAATCCAGGACATTTGGACCATTTGGGGATCTCCTGAGGATGTTTTGTGTTTATTGGGGTTAGGCAGAAGTTATTTAGTTCACTGAAAGACTGAACTTTATCATCCTTTTGTATAAAGGATTCTTACATGTCTTTGTTAATGTACTTTGTTTATGGATAAGTCACAAGGTGTTGCTTTTTTCATTCACAGTGAACCGTGCAAATAAAGGTATACCTTTGTGAAAACAGCTTCTACAGGGGTGTGCTTAACGTTATGAAATGCACGCTCTCACAAATAAGTGGCCAGCAACATAGCCGCCTCCAGATTTAACTGTCATTAAAATCTACTTTTCTTGTTATATAAGTGCACCCTGGTATCACTGCACATTAATTTTAGTTTACCATATGGTCCATATGGAGCCATATGTGAAGGTTCAGTTTCTTGAAGCATTTTAAGATTAACTAAGCTATGATAGATCTGCGTTATCTGTACAATGAGTCAGCTTAATGAAGAAAAAGACATTGATAGTTTTGCATTCACATGACTACAATTTTGTTTACTTATATGGATTCAGACTCATATATATATATATATATATATATATATATATATATATATATATATATATATATATATATATATATATATATATATATATATATATATATATATACTGTGAGAAATACAGCAAAGAGAAGCTGTGTTCATAGGAATTGTCACACAGGATTTGCACCAGAGGATCCAGAAATGTTCCAGTCATGACAGGTAAGGAAACAAAGAGAGAATCTGAAATATATGACTTATAGCTGTGTTTCCTGCAGAGGGTGTAGTGCATGCTTTATTTCTTTTTATTTTCCTGCAAGAACTACTGTTGTGTTCTTTAAAATTAGTGGGCTTAACTGTTCGCCCTATATATATATATATATATATGATTCCAGGAAGTACATCTTGCATTCTTAGGTGCAAATCATAAATTTTGTTTCCTGGCTTAATATGTCAGCACTAGCTACTGTGGTAGGTCAGTGATCATGATGTTAAGCTATCAACTTTAAAGTCATTGGATTGAATCCCAGCCATGGCGGCTACATCTTTATATAAAAAATGCAATGGCACCCTTGTTCAATGCCGCTTTTCGAGAGTTTCTACAATCCTTCGATACATTATGCCTTTCCCAATGATCTGGAACATGGTTCAGATTGACAACTCGGGTAATGAGAACTCACACCTCACTTACTTGCCCACACTAAAGAAGAACATTTGCGTCATTCCTATCACTAACATCTCTCTCACTGTGCGTGCTCCATTCTGGATGTCCACAGATTTCACAGCTGTTCTTCGGGTCCCAGTGCATAACCAATGAATAAACCCTCACCTTACAGAACACGCAGTGCATCCTGGAATTGTGTTGATTTCCTGAAATCCTATTTATTTTTTACTAACACGCAGCATGGCTTCCTTAAATGTGACTGCCCTTTAAAGCTCTGTATTATCACTCATAAAGTATATCGTTCGGGATGAATGTTGATTGGCTAACTGTGCTTTTCTAGATTTGATGGAGGGACTGGAAAATGTGCCGTGACATTCTTAAGTCATGCACATTAACCTTGATTTAATTTATATTTTTTTTGTCTTGACTGAACTAGTTCCTTTCTACCATTCTGGTTCATTGCTAACTGTGCTATTTCCCAACTAAGCACTGACGTCTGCTCTGCATGGTGTTTTCCAGGGGCTCATAGGATCTCTTTTCCTTCTTATTTATATGTTACATATTAGCGTGTTGAACTGCATGTTTTGTAACAGATACAATTATTTGCTGATGGCTGCATAATATCAAAATTAACTTGCTGTACTGTGTGTACAATATGATCCCACTCCTACACCTGCATGCTGTGTGCGGCTAATGCAACTTCGTTTCATATGCACATTATCTGTCTTGTACATGTTTCTTACACATTATCTCTGGCTGCTGAATTATTGCCTAATTAACATATGTATATATATATATATATATATTCATTTACAAAATACTGCAGACACTGAGTCCAAGCAGGGTGGGTGAACAAGTCAATCAAGGCACAAAAGAAAACGCAACACTTCAAAAAAGACAACACAGTATAGCAGCAATTGGTTAAAACTCATGGGACAATGGATTAACTAGCTGATTCCAATCTGTTACTGTGCGTGGAAAGAACGAAAATTTGTAAGTGTCTGTTCTAGCGAATATAGGGGTTAGGGAACTGGGATGGTGTTGACAAGTTTGTCTGGTTGGTGCTGACGTTAAGTATGATGACGGATCCAAACCGAGTTTGTTATGTAATAACTGATAAATAAACTTTAATCTAAGCTTTCTTCTTCGATGTTCAAGTAGTTCAATTTTATTTGTCTCCATTAAAGTGGTTGGGGAGTCAGACCTTGCATATTTATTTAAAATAAACCTGACAGCTCTTCTCTGTATTCTTTCCAGATTTTTTACGTTAGATTTAGTATACAGGTCCCACACAATGCATGCATATTCGAGTTTAGGTCTAATTAATGAAGAATAACAAAGTAGCTTAATGTTAGAAGGAGCATTTTTGTCTTAAGCAGCACAATTTTCTAAATGCAGCAGAGCAGATATTGTTTATGTGCAAGTTCCACGATAGATTGCTACTTATGGTTACTCCTAGGTATTTGTAGTTGGATACTTGTTGAAGAGGGAGAGAGCCTAATTTATATGTGTAGCTATATGATGTATGGTTTTTCGGGTTATCGGCATATAAACACTTTTATCAGCATTCAGAATCATGCCCCATCGGTCGCACCATTCGAAAACGTTGTTCAAGGCACTGTCCAGGTCACAATCGTCAGCAAACAATCGAATTTGCACTGGTGGGTTAACAACTTCAACAATATCATTGACATACAAAAGGAAAAGCAGAGGGCCCAGAATGCTTCCTTGGGGAACACCGGATGAAACTGGGAAAGAGCCCGAACGTTGTCCCCCCCACTTCAACAAACTGTTTTCGGTCTTTTAAGTATGCATTAATCCATGTTACTAAAATATCAGGAATGCCAATTTCTTTCATTTTAAAAATTAGTTTATCATGAGGAACTTTGTCAAATGCCTTGCTAAAATCCAAAAATATTGCATCGATTTGGCCTTTATTATCTATAGAGGAAGCAAATGAATTTATTACTGTAATTAGCTGTGTTACCGTCGTGGCAGTCATTAGTGGCAGTCATCCATCTCAGCCTCCATGTATATCCCTTTTCTTGTTCATTTATTTTTTATCCATACCACAACAGTGCATGCTAATTACCATTGGATATGTGCCCCCCTACCTCTCCAGTGCTCATGTTACAAAAAACACTTGTCCACAGCAAACTGGACTATGCTTCAGCAATTTTGGACCCCACCTTAACCTGAATACTTAAGTTGATGTAATATAACAATTAATCTAATCCTTCTTAGCCTCAATCATATTGCAAATTATCACCCATATTTATGGTATTCTGACTGCTGCAACAAGTGTGGGCTGCGCACTTTCCTTTTTCTTTTATGCCCCCCTATAATCTGCTGCCTGATACTATATATGCCCCTTTCAGTAAATGTTGATATTTATTCTTGCCCAGAGGAAGTTATTAAAAAAATTCTGCTGTCCAACCTGCTAATATCTTTATTTAAAAGAGCAAAGTTCACTGTTCTAGCCGTTTCCTTTTTCTTTTTAAGTCATGAATTGACGTGAGCCACATGTCAATAGTTGGAACTCACTCATTGAATTCCGTGCGTGAAGTTTGTTGAAAACGGGATTGGAAAGTATTTGCATACCGCCGAACAATATAAATACAAATTCCAACGATACTAAATTAACATGTGCGCACCACTTTCGAATCTAAATCGATGAACTTAATTATATACCTTCACAAACACTGCAGTAAAAATGTTCTAGACAAACTGAAAGCGCAGCAGCATACGCTGATATTATATTTGGTGTTGAAACTGCCTGACGGCCTCTCAAACACTGCTTTTTATTATTAATATGGCGTAGATTGGGCAATAACTGCGTGCAAGCTCTTTGAGGAGAACGCTGGCAGTGAAGGAAAACTGGACAGTGGCAGTGCAAAATCGGTAGATGGAATTCCGAAACCGAAAGCTATGCTAGCCGCCACGAGCCATTTGGATCCAAGATACGATTGTCGTGAAGTCGGCGTCTGTAGTTTTCAAGGATGTCGCGGGCACAATGGTCAAGGATGTGTCGAAGCGGTTCGTTTGTGTAGTGTGCAGAGTCGTTGCATCTGTGTGCGCTTTTCCTTGTTATCTTCATGTGTCGGAAGTAACAGCGACCATGACGTTTTCAGCGGTGGCTTTCGGGTGCTCTCATGTGTGCAATCCTGTTCTGCAGCATGTGCGGTGCGGATGTGGTTCCCGCGCTGCCCGACTGTCGTGCAAAGTTGTTGAGGCGGAATATCTGGTATTCATGAATATAAATGCCTGCAGAGATATTTAAACAAGGCGCAAGGGACCAGGACAAGCCCTATTATTATTGTTATTATTATTTTTTTGTTCAATGACAGATTGCTCGGGAGACTCGGTAAATTGGCATGTTTGTGTTAATAACATCCGGAATTGCGCGGCAACCGAGATACTTCGAAAAGCTTGAGAAATGGTAGCCTTTTAAGCTTCAAAGTCAGTGCTTCACGCTTAGTCTTCGTACATTTCGATTCGCCGTGTTGGCCTCGCCGCTGCGAAGCTTTAAAGCGAGCGGTCGCTGCAATATTCGGATAAAAAAAAAAAAAAAAAGAGAGAGAGAGAGAGAGAGAGAGAGAGAAATGGTAAAATAGAAATCAAAGCTAAACAAGAGTCAAAACATTGTTAATTTATATTGTAAACAAATTGCTTTCCCATTTTGATTAATGCCCTGTGTATCTTTAAAATCCTGGAATTCTTGAATTTTGAAACCTGGCCAATAAGTCCACTGCATAAACAAACCCCCACGGCCTTGTTATATATTGCAAAGCTGTACCTGTCATACCACAAATTAATGAATAGGGCCAGGATTAACTCCATTTTAATGTTAATTTTGCCGCGAATTCGGCAGCAGTTAGTGACATGTTTTGCTGATCACTATGCATCTGCAACTCCAAACTGGGCATGCATATTCACGTGCCTTGTTGCAGATACTGCAGACAGTTAATGGCTTCAATCACTTCATCACTGATTCCTTTTGTCTAATTTGTTCTGAGTGTTGAGTGATGCAGGCATGCATTACCAATTGGCTGAATCGCCTTCTATTACTATTTTGCATGTGATCAACTGCAGCTGTTTTTAATGCTTCATTCCTATTATTGAATATTTGAAAAGCCAGTTGCTTCTTAGTGAAAGCAGCTTCTTATCTTAAAGTAACATCCAGACTGACTTTGCTGTATTCGTAAACTTTCCTTTTCAGGTGCCTATCCCAAATCAGCATGGAGACTTTTCCAAAGGAAATTTGCCCTGTAATTGCACTTCCCTGACAGAGAACTTTGCAAGAAATGTTTTGTGAGCGGAACATGGGTGTTAGATCTTGTATATGTCTCAAATATTTTCTCAGTTTACTTTGGTGTGTATGGTCACTTATTCAAGCGCACCTGTGTCATTGACAGTGACAGTCCAGCTTTGCCAATTCTCCTTGTTTTTTTGATTCCACTAGCTTGGGCCCATAGGGCCTATTTACGAGACTGATTACACAAGATTCTGATGAAGTAATGTCTCTCTCCTCGGCTGACAACTCGCGGAGAAGCTGTTTTGGGTTAGCCTCATGTCTTAAGGTTGCTGTTGCCCTTCGTACTCACTTATGGTAAACACTCCTTTGCCATACCAGAGAGTGAAAAATTAATAGTGCAGTTGGGATAGGAGCACATAGAAGCTGCAGGTTGCGGTGAAATTCCCTTGCACAATTCTGGTTTTGGTTTGGCTTCCGCATTGCACACTGTTAGTATAACTGCCTTATATATTGGGTCAGTTGAAGCTGCTGCTGATTTGGCTTCCGCGTTGTATACTGTTATATAACTGCCTTATATATTGGGTCAGCCGAAGCTGCGGTTTTCAGAGCTTCATGTTTTGCATTTGGCCCTGTGCAGTACCATTATTAGTAGCTTGATGTTGCATCGGTGTTTAAAAAAGTTTCAGTTCCCAAGGCTTTTAAAATTTCTGGCTCTTTGTATGAATTGTGGCAGTGTTACAGTGGCAACATTTTGTGCAGCTTTTGTTTGTTCATGTGTGGCCAGGGCAAAAGAGCCATGTTACCTTATGCTAGCCTTGGAGGGGGATGCGGCTTTCATGAAGACGATTTTTATTTCTTGTTTTATTTGCACACATCTTTTTGTGCTCATTGAGAATGCTGTCATGACTACCCTTACAAAACTTCGGGGCTAAAGCTCAAGAACATTTGTTTATCCAGAATATTTCTGTCTTGATTCTTGTGAAAAACCAGCAGAGTTAACAGGGCGGACAGCTGAATCAGCATTCGTTGAGCATCTCCCAGCATTCTCCAGGTCAAGATGTTCTTAGGTTATTTTATTCCTACAAAAGACAGATTTTCAGTTTCGAATTTTTGCAATGCGATTTCCTTAGATGTGCCTAGACTGAGAGGAAATTGTCTACTAAGAATTTAAGTTAGCAAATTGGAAAAACAAAGAACGTCTTAACTTGCATATAGCTCCGAGTGCACAAAAAATTGTCAGCAGGATCAAAAAGATAAAGCAGTCATCAGAAAATGTGCTTCCATAGTAGTCATTTAGTCAGAAAGCACAATGCAGAATAAGAATGATTCTTTGTGCATTTCATCAATACAAAGCCAATGCTTGGAACGAAAAGAAAAATGAGTACTTCCTGGTGGATGGGGCAACAGCATAAAAACATAAAACAGCATAAAAAAGAGGTATATAAGCAGATACGAATATTTGAAAAAAGCAAATATTTGACAATTTGTCTGCAGTTTCAAAGTCACGTCTCCTTTAAGCACTGTTTGTTACTCGGATGCTTGTGGTCTGGCAAAAATGTGTCTCATTGAGGAAATGCTCAGTCGATATGAAAGAAGGGCATGCTTATGAGCCATATTTGGTCTCAAAATAGGTACTTTTTGTTAACTTGTGGTAGCTTGTTCATTGCTGTGCCTTGTTAGGTAATTGTTATTAAGCATAGCTTCTGATCACGAAACAGTCACAGTCCCTGTGGGATTGCATGATGAGGGCAGCGGCTTTTTTCATGTAATGTACTTAGTATATGGCGCTCACCAAATCAAGATAAGACACTTGTGTTTTCGTTGAGAGGCTTCCCTTGCTGCTGACATTACTGCTGCATCAAAATGAGGCGAAGGGGCATTTGTTGGTGTGGCAGTTACATCATGTGCAACCATGGCCTATTCAGAGTCCCACTAACATGGTAGGACTGGTCCTTATGTTTATGCATGTTGACAGGAAGAACTGTTCCAACATGGTTTTATATCAAAGCTGTCTAACTCAGGTAGCATAGTTCAGTTTGTCTTAGTGTTACCTCTGTGATTCTCTGCGGTGACCTTAAATGTTCCCACTTACATGCAAGTCCATCTTTCTAGGTGCACAGGTGTTTGTATTGTATGCTCTGTTTTATTTTTGTACTATGGAAATGAAGGCATGTTTTTAGAGCCACTTTCACAAGCTCTCACAAATACTGCAATTGCTGTAGTGCTGCTTGCCTGGAAGAAAATCTTTACTGTTATAAGTAATGAGGAGGCCCTTTCAGAACTTGATGTGGCAGTGTACCTACCCTGTTCGTCTTTGCTTCATGCCATGATGTATCACAGTGTCCAGGGATAGGGCTGGTTTTATAGGTGATGTCGGGCTACGGTGCTATGGCATTCACTTTTAAGCGTATACTGTATCTGTTTGTGTGTCCTTTTTACTTGAAGCATACACATTTTGTAGATATGAACCTTAAAAATGTTCCCTAATATGGTGAAGCTTTTGTTATGTGCTGCAGAAATTGGATACATGCATTATGATTGAACCTGTCACTTTATTTAATGCTTCCGTGCAGACCAGTGTTGAGAGATTTTCCATTTTGTGGGGATGAAATATTTTGAGATGCAGTTAAACAAGTTGTACAGAGGAAGTGTTTCTAAAAAGTAGTTTGTTGTTTTACCTAAAACGAGTTTAAAAAGCAATATTTTCATTGCATGTTTTTCTTCTTTCAATTAGTGCAACATTTATTACAGGGATCAACTCATGGTGTGTTTAACTAAAAATATTTGGGGTTTTAGGGAAGTCTTGTTGCTGTTTTAGTTTTGATTGCACAATGAAACGATGTCTGTGACATGTAAAAGAAATATTTAGGCCATGTAATGCATGAAAAAAAAAAAGAGTATAAGAGCTGTTACATAATTTCAACTCATAACATTGAGGGAGCCAGTGTGTTTCGATAACTAAGATGGCAGTTCAGTTCAGTCGTGTCCGACTCTTCGTGACCCTATGGACCATGTCACGCCACGCTTTCCGGTCTCTCACTATCTTCTTAACGTCACATAACTTCATCTGCAGTGCCTCGAGGATGCCATCTAACCATCGCGTTCGCCGCCTACCCCTTCTCCGGCAGCCAACAGTATTTCATCGATTATATATATATATATATATATATGTATATTATTTTAATGCCTTCTTTGAACCTAAAACATTTGGATGTTAAAGCCGTTCTTCATTCTTGAGAAACAAACAGCATCAAGATGGAATTAATTTGTAGAATGTTTGCAGTTGTAAGGAAATACTGGATGTGGTTCGTGCATTGTGATGTGTGCGTCTATAGTGCTTCAATCAATATGTTGCTAGAGTACTGACCTAGAGATGCTTCTTAAAGTACCCTTTTCATTATGGTGTGCATCATGACTATTTTTTGCAGTCCCTGAATTTGGCATAGGCTCCGTGCAGTTCTAGTCATTTTATGAGTTGCTACACAGAAAAGTCCTGGTATTTATAAGTTGATCTTCTCTACACCAGTAATTAAAAAAAAATGGGGGCGGGTACATAAGTCCATCATTGAGGGCATCGTGCAACAGCATTAAAGTCTCTCATCTGCGGCTTCTTTGTGCGCCCTCATTTGCATACATGCAGCTACTGATTCCACAATTTATGCCTCTTTTTGCCACATATTTTGCAACTTGCTTAATCACTAATCACCTAATTTGTGTTTCTGTTGTCCCACATATTCTCCTGAGCATAGTTGTTAGCTACCATTTTAATAAGCAAGCCTTACAGATTCGCCTGCGTGGCCCAGGGTTAACATGTTGTACTCGGAATGCAGACTGGGGCCATTAATGTTATCGCATTGCATTAAAAACTGGTTTGCTTGTCGCTTATGTGGGCATCATGCCTGCTGATGTCCAGCGGAATGTTGTCGTTGAAGTTGAATCACGTGTGCTGATCATTTCTCTTATTATGTGGCATATTGGAAACGAGAATTTCTACATTAATGTCTGCTCAGAAGGGGAAAGTGTTTTGTCAGGATTCAAGAAAGTATAAAGTTGTATCCTATCCTGCGTGGCCTCGGGGAAGCTTAGGCACTAGAAGAGGCAGAGAAGGTGTCGCACAAAAAGTGATCTTATCTCTTTCTCATCTCTTTCTTATCTGTTTTCGATCTTCTTATCTCTCGATCTTATCTCTTTTTACTTGTGCTTTTAGTGTTCTGGCTGCTGTGGTCTGTTGTGTTATTTAGTGAATTTGAGAGAACCTCACTGTAATTAGTTATTAGCGATCAAACATTCAACCATTAGTTTAAATCAATGCTTCTTCATCAATGCTCATCAATCTGAGAAAAAATCATTGCTGACAAAAGCCCTCTTGTTTGCAGTGCTTCCCATCGATGCTTGCAGCCAGTGGTCTACCTCCTTGGCAGCTGATGTTTCTGGCCAGGCCGACATCGGCATCCTTGTCCCAGCACTGACATCTAGTTCGCTGGACACACAGAAGCTAGTAGATGACAACACAGTAGCATTGTCCTTCAGCAGAACTTTGAGTAACATCGGTGAAATCGCTCCTGATCCTGTGGTAGCAGCGAATCCTCTGGGACGGACAATGTATGGATGTCGATACTGTCCGTACAAGGACGAGCGGAAGGCCAGGATTGTCATCCATGAGCGAATACACACCAATGAGCGGCCCTTTCAGTGCGACGTGTGCGGCAAGGCGTTCAGGCGTCGACAGCACGTTGTGCACCACCGGCGCATCCACACTGGTGAGAAGCAGTACAAGTGCGGTATCTGCTCGCGTGCCTTCATTCAGAAGACTGCACTCACGAGCCATATGCTGTGCCACACGGCAGAGAAGCGGTTTCGGTGTGACCTTTGCGCAAAGGAGTTTTGTCGCAAGTATTCGCTGCAACGCCACTTGTTGAATCACTAGGCAACTGTGCCACATGCAGTTTCGAGAGTACCGAACACACCTGCAGTGGATGGTATTGCGGTACCAAGTGTTCAGTGATATGTTGTTGGCCTGGTGGAGCAGTTGCCAGTGGCAAACCTATCTGTGGTCTCATTTCAGAGGGCTTCCTTGAAAGTGGACCAATGTCACTGGCACTGGGATGTTTTCTGTTGTTTAAGGCAGCAGTAGTTCATTTGACTGTGAATTTTTATTACTTTTGATATGTAGAGATACTTGAGGCTACTTATTCTGTAAGTGGATCTTTTAATCGCTAGAAAAGGCTATATATAAATGGCCTTAAGCCATCTTTACTTAATTTTGTTTTTTCAGGAGGGGCCCAAAGCATTACTTATAACGAATTTTAAGTGACTGGCAGCAAGGAGGGCATGTATGCCTTGTGAAGAATTTTTGGCATAGTTGAGGCTGAATTGAAAAGGGCACCTCTTTTGTATTGCTGGCATCAGATTGGATTGAGTGGCACAAATATTGATTTTTAAGTCTAGCTTTCTTGGCATCAATGCATCTTTCTGCTGCTGAAGAAATATGAGTGGATTTGTACAGAGCCACGGAGCAGATTTTCGCTCAGATTTAATGTCTTATGGAGTTTTCGTAAGTGCCCCTTTGAGGTTGTCGAATTTTTTTCAGGGTCTCGCATTGGTATTAAAGCAGGATAAAGGAATGTGTACTTCTTGTTGAAGGATATCAAAACTGCATTTGAGAACAGATTTTATGTTTTAGCAAACTCAAGGGCAGCCTTCATCCTAGCCTTGCTCCAATTTCTTGCGTTGGAAATAATTGCAATAGACACTATGTCAGTGTGATTCAGAGAAGAATTTTAAGCAGCAACCATGCGAATATTTTTGCTTCGTGCAAAAGCATGTATATGTGCGATAACGACGTTTCATTTTCAGCATGGCTAGTGAAAACAGTTTTTGCATTTTTACTAGCTTTAATCAGGTTTGGGAGGCCATCTTCATTTGAAATATACAGTGAGCTCTACCATGATAACGTCATGGCCATTCCTTCTGTGTAGGCTGCAGAGGTGTACTACTTCTTTGTTGGGCTATAAAAACCAAAGTGTGTGACAAGGCACTGAAAAGTGCCGGGGAGATCAACTTCTATTCTTCAGCTTAATCACATTCCAGATACATTGTTTCTTATACACATTAGCCACATAGTAGGCTTGCTTAAACAATTGTGGCAGAAGAGAACTTCTTGTTGGGCTAATTGGTGTCTGTTCATTCTAAATTTAAGACGCCAAAACAGCATGCACATACACAAGAAAAGAAGAAAAGGCACTCTGTCCAGTTCTTTTTTTGTATGTGTGCATGTTGTTTTGGCGCCTTAAATTTAGAATGAATTGTGGTGGAATAATGGCAAAGAGCTTATTTTTTGGCCTGCGCATGCCAGATATATCAAGAAATCGCAATGCATGCGTAATAATTTCGACTCATCAGTGTTCAATTCATTGTCGTGAACATGGGTAGGATTGCTGCTTGGCTATACATTGACTGCTGGTTATACAAATTTAGACAGAAATGTGGTGCTAGATTGAAAGTGTGGAGGTTCACTTTGCATTTGTTTCCTGTAGATGCAGCAATGATGCGGGGGCATTGTGAAATGAAATGTTTTGGTAAATAGGTCTTTTAAAGTATATATCGCTCGCATTGTAGATTTCTGCAGTATTGAGCATATTGGTCTTATGTGTCGTAATGAACATTGGTGATCTTTTGATGTGTGATTTTATTTGTTTCAGTTGGTAAAAATGGAGAATAGAAGAACTTAGATTACAACAACCTCCCTGTAGATCTGATTGGAATTTAACATTATTTGGTTCTCAATGTGCTTAGATTGTTTGGTTTATTTTAAATGGCACAGATTTGTAATGAAACAGTTGACTTATTTAGGTGGTGCTTAAAATGGAAGTACATCTCTTCAGCCATGTGCAGTTTACTACAGCCAATTTTTATCAAGAATATCTCTGCTATAAAGGGGAAGAAGTGTACAGTTGTATATGGAAGAGGAACTGGGACTTCAGCTTCCCTTCACTACATCTGAGTTTTTACTGTATCCGAGTTTACTATAGCAGGAGTTCTACTGTACTGTGCCACTCATAGTACAGCTGTGGCCGAAAAACAGTGCCATTTGAATTGCGCAGTCCTGGTATTTTGGTGGAAATGCTTGAATGTGCATTGCCCATTATTTATATTGTTAGCCAGCATTCATCAGCAGCTTGTGTCAAAGCAAAACTAAATTTCTTGAAGCATCTTCATGAAAACAAAACATCTTGTAGTTTGTATTTGCAGTGTTACTGAGTATCGGAAATAGTTGAAAGAAGTGCAAAGAATGTCAAGCGGTCGTGCACTCTGTTAAAATGTTACATAGTATCTAACTAAAATTGTTAACATAATTCTGTGTGTAGTTCTTTGCAGATAATGAAAACATGAGGTTTTATGACTGTTGGAGTTGCTTGTTTTGCTTGGTGTCAGTTTCTGCTAATGAGGGTAGATCTTTTCTTAGTGACTATACTGGTACTCTACAGATGAGATAGATGCCTGCAAAAGAATCTTGGCTCTTCCGTAATGATCTCCTGCTTGCTTTCTAGTTCATTGTGCCTTATATTTCTGCATATTTTGTGAAGAGGAATACGTGCACATTGTTTGTATGGTGTTATGCATATGGCTTTTTCTACGAGTTGTAGCTTGTGCCTAGTTCATCTTTGTAAGCATTTGTTGAGAGTGAGCCAATTACGTAAAATTTGATAAAATATTCTTACTCTAATTGGTCAAATTTGAAGTTAAGAATAAGGCTAGGTTGAACAATTAAAAATTACTTCCTGCAGGCTTTTCTTTGTTTTAGGTACTAATTGAATTTTGTCGTATATGTTTTGTAGAGCCAAGAGCTTTCAAAGCTAAGTGTTATAGTGATTTGGCCGATCGTATCAGAGGGCTGGATTTATGAAAGCTTCTTGGAGAGAGTTTGTGGTTGGGATATGCATCTTTATTCCATTAATTTCACGAGCATTTTATCATTAAGAAATAGTGCTTGCCACAATAAAGATTTCTAGTCTCTAAATTCAACCCTATTATTTCACAATGCTCCTTTTAATGTGCTCTAAAGGTTCTTGTGCTTGGTGCAAGGCCTGAAATCTTTGGGTGACATATAAGTTATCCGGAATAGTCGTTACATTTGGTTTAACTTGTATTGAAGGGTGCTTTCTTGGTCACTTTCTTTGCTATTTGGTCATTTTGTCTTGCACTTTTCTGGGCGGGTTTTTTTTTTATGCTTTTCTAGTTTAATGCCTAATATGCACACACACAGACACCAGTTTAGATGGCCCTTAATTTTTTTCTGCAGACATAGGCATTTAAAACAACTCAGATTTGAGTGCATTTGTTGTTTACCTTAACATGGACTATAAACTGTATGATGTAGCGTAAATAAGTACAACTCATCTGATCTCTCAGTTTCGAGCGAGCATTTTGCCTGAACTCTAATTAGCATAAGACCACATAACATGTTTCTGATAAGTTTTATGGAGCAAGCATCTGTAGTTTGCTCTCTTTGTTGATGTTATATTCATATATTTTTGCAGTATTGGCAGTGAAATTGTCTCTTTCATGAAGCTATGATATTATTGAGAGTAGACTGAAATGAGGGCATAAGATTCCGATGTGGTGTATTCTTGGGCTCTTCTATATAAATGCAAAGTGTTGTGAATTTGATTTTCTGAGCGTTCTATTGTGGATAACCAAGGAACAAAGCCTACTTTATGCATGGATTGCACTCGCTGCATATCACCCAACTTTGAGTGAAAAGGGCTACTTTGTGTTGTCGCTAAGGACCCATTTATTCCCCAAGCAGACTTTATATTCAATAAGTATATCCCTGTCCAAGTTGATGGACAGTGTTTTTCTGTTGTGGTGGGTGGGGTTTAGTCTTGTTAGGTTATTGCATTCAGACGTGATTTAGGTGGTTTCACTGTACAGCATAGTTCTCTCTTGATGATCATCATTGTCATTAGTTTGCTTATGTCCAATGTGGGACTTAGACCTGTGGTACTGCTCTCCAATTAGCTATACCCTGTGCCATTTGTGACCAGCCTTCTCTCTTCATTTGAGTTTGGTCATACCTTGCCATGCTTATCTTGGAATGCAGATTGTTGCCTGTGCACTTTATTTTATACAGGCTCCCATACTTTTTGTTTGTTTTCACTTTAGGAAGTATCACTAGGATGTCATTGTGGTTGCTATTGCATTTGAATTTTAACTTTGCAGTTGAGACCAGCAATACATTTGTAGCAGTCTTTACTGGCGCAATATTGCTATTCAGGACCTGTAAAAAAGGAAGTTAGACAAAATAAACACAGAAGCTGTCAGGATCTTGATAAGCGAGGAATGTATAAATGTGGTTTAGGTTGGAGATATGCGCATTAGAAATGTTCAAAGGAATTCTCTTTCCTGCGCTCAGACTTCCTGCCATTTTTGTGGCTATTGCATGCCATTTCAGCAGTCCTTTATTTTCCCAGGCTTGGCTTGTGACGGCTCCAGCCAGCTGTTGGCCAGCAAGACAACAGAGATCGGGAGGATAGCAAGCTCATCCACCTATGACGTTTGCTTGGACATAGGAGCAAATGGAAGCAGCCTTGCCGATGCAGACTTTGCTAAGTCTGTACCAACACGCAGCTTAATTTCTGGCTCTGTGGCCGGGCGAGGTTGCCGGAGCATTGCCATGGCCACTATCGAAGACTGCCGCTACTCTTGCAGCTTTTGTTCCTATGAGACGCGTGTTAAAGCGAGCCTCACGTTGCACATGCGGACACATACGGGCGAGAAACCATATAAGTGCGCCGTCTGCCCACAGGCCTTCTCGCATACATCGAATCTCAAGAAACACGAGATGATCCACAAAGGCGAGAGGCCGTTTGGCTGTGGCACGTGCTCTCGTGCATTTAATCGCAAGAGTAATCTATTGTCACACATGAAGGTGCATCGTGGCGGTACAAGCACGAAATAAATGGCATCAATTTTGGTCAATTTTCAACAAATTTGCTTCCTAATACGTGTCCTTGAGTCATTTTGTTCGAATAAAATTTTTATACAGAAGTTTACGTTAGTAATGATGGCATGTGGATGCATACCTGCCAACCTTCCCAGTTCGTACGGAAGATTCCTGAAGTTTTATTGAATTACATCTTAATCATCAGCATAATCATCATTTGGCGGCACTAGTGTTATGGCGTCGTAGGTTAAGCATCTGGTCAAACTTAAATCAAGCCAAAGTAGCTGTAACCTGTTTCAGTTTTTGTTTACTGTTGTAGCTGCTTGTGTGTGTTTAGGACTAGATAAGCCACCTGTGTACAGTGCACATATAAGGTTAGAATTCACGTGTGCTTGAATTCATGGGGCTATCGTAGCCCAAGAGAGAAATTTTGAAATGTTTTGACCATCTCGTATCCTGAGGTAATAATGCTTCGTGAGATCTAGGAAAGGCAAGCAGTTTGAAGAATGCGTTGATGCAACGTTGACACGTTTCATGGTGGCAGAGGTGATTTAAAACATGCCTAAACTAGAACTGAATTCAATTCATTGATGTGCAACATTACCCTCCGATATATGCTGCTTGTGAAGGGCCATCATACTGGACCATGCTTTGAGCGAAACTACACCTACAGATATCTGAACTTAGCAAAGCCTACTGCTGCAAGGTCCTCGCTGAAGGACTCTTTAAACACTGCCTGAGAGGTTTGACAGAGAACATCCCCCAGGCCAGAGTTTTTGAACAATGAATGATGCCTGTGCTTTCCCCATTGACGAGAACAAAAATATTTCAACATTTGATCCCGCCAGGCTGGCATGAATGTGGGTGATGGAGAGTACAAAGGCAACCGAACTGCATTAATTATATGCTATGAGTGCACCTTTGTAAAATTTATCAATATACCAGTGACAAACTCTGCTACTGATGCCATAGATGACAAAATAATCAAGCACTTGGCCTTCAGATGTCTTGTGGATGCAGTTATTTAATTGGGTCATTTTGTCAGCCTAGCAGGCACCATAAGTTCACTATTGAGAAACAGTGCTAAAAACATGAACATCAAAAGGCAACACAGGCATTAACCAGTGGTCGGCACGAGTCGATTGAGAATGTATAGAAACAGCCTCAACATGTAGCGGCTGCAGAAAAAGAGATTTGAAAAGGGGAAGCGGAAGACCCAATGTTGCTGAAATATATTTCATGGTGTTATATCAGGTTAATTAGTGCTGCAGCTCTATTTACTTATTCTTGCCTTTGCAGAAGTAGATTTTTGAATTCCTGAACGTAGGTTGGCAAAATCACGTGTGCTCACTCAGGCTCGCTCAGAAAAATTTGGTCCATCTGCGGGCCCACTCTGACTCAGACTCACAAGACCTGGACTCATACTCATGAAAAACTCGCGCAAGCTGACGTCTCACTCAGACTCATGAACTCAGACTCGCGCATGATGAAGATTCACTCAGGCTGACTCAGACTCATAACTAATCTGGGCTCACTCGCTCATCTTGACTTACTAATTTTTGACTCGCTATTCATCTGCACTCACTCACTTCGACTCGTGACTACAGACTCGTCATGGACTCACTCATTTCAACTCACGACTCATCTGAATTCACTCATCTCGACTCACTCATTTTTAACTCAAAACTCATCTGTGCTTACTCACTTCGACTCACGTCTCATCTGAACTCAGACGCATCTGGACTCACTCATTTCAACTCACGACCCATTTGAGCTCACTCATTTCAACTTATTGGGTCTCACTCATCATAGACTCACTCATTTCCACTCTCGACAAGCAACGAGTGACGGTCCTAAAGCTTGTATAGGTAGGCGAAAGGCAGTACAGAGAAAAACGCTGGAAATAAATAGAAAAAATGTGTAACCTTACATGATTAGACTGTTTTCTTCAGTAATGAATGAGTTGAAAGGTTACAGGAGAAGGAAAAAATATGGTAGGAATTATCTCTTTTAAGCTGATTATAGTACGAAAGCTTGGTCTTTTTAGCTATAGCACGGGCCAAATTTTTGATATGGCTTGGCCGACTTGGTGGTTGCCGTCTTGTCGGGCACAGTCAATAATGGTTGGATACCATTTATAAAGGTGGAACTTCAAAGGCGGCCTGGGCCAAATTCTGGAAATGGTCATGGCCAACTTCATAGGTAGCCATAGTGTCGAGGATAGTCAATGCAATTAGGAACTGATCGCTTTTCATGTAAATTGGCCAAAATCAAATTTCGAGGGTTGGTAAACTATATGTGACCCAAACCAAAATTTGGAGGTCACCATCGTGCTCGCCATAATCGAATAATGTCCGTTCATTTTGGTCCGAAATCAGCTCAGGTCAATTACTAGGGTGAAAGGACCAAATTTGAGGGTGGGCCCGGTCAAATTTGAGGTCACCATCCTGTTCGCCATAGTCATGTTAAATTGGACAGATTTTTGCCCGAATCAGTCGAGGTCAAATTTCGGCGGTGGGTGGGCAAAATATAAGGCGGTCCTGGAGGTCATCATTGTGGTCGCCGTAGGTGAATTATGTTGGACCGGTTTTGGACCAAATCGACCGAAGCAAAATTTCAGCTATACCGGAATGCGTTTAAATTGCCCACGTACATAGCCACATATTTGTGACCTTTTCAAGCAGCCTACCCAATTAGAGCAATGGCACACAAAATGAAATATCGGACAAGATTCTTGGCCTCTGGTGGTGAGCCTGTGACTTTCGCACTAAGAAAGAACATTAAAAATGTAGTTACACAATGGTCTCTTCTAACTTAGCCTGATATTATTAGCTATGCACGTCTAGCCTGTCTCATTTGTATCGCTGTGCACCAATATGGGCAGCTAACTTGTGAAATCATTTGTGAGATATTCCGAAGTAAATAAAAAGCGAAGGACGAACTGAGAACAAATGCTCGATTAACCTGCATTAATCGCCACAGCCAAAATAATTTCGTAACAAAAAACAATGAAATTGCTCTACATCAGCTCACTAAGAAGCTTATTCATTATTAGAATAACATAGGCAATTCGAGTCTGCTAGGATCTAATTAGCAGCAACTTGTGCCCATTACTTACTCGATCACTTCCGATCATGATTCTTCAACCTCTGAGCAAGAATTAATTTGATTTCATAGGAACTTTCTAGGTCGGACTCGGGAAGACTCTGATCATAATCTGAATGCGAGTCCGGATCTCACTCACGACTCGGATCATGATCTGAATGTGAGTCCGGACTCACTCAAACTCAGATCATAATTTGAGTGTGAGTCCGGACTCGTGGCTCAGGTCACGATCTGAGTATGAGTCCAGACTCACAACTCAGATCATAATCTGAATGTGAGTCCGGATTCACAACTGAGATCATGATCTGAGTGTGAGCTTAAGTGAGCCCGAGTGAGTCCGCCGACCTTTATTCCTGAAATTTATCTACTGGAGTGGTGCACTACTTCTGGCAGGTCATTGTAGTCCTTTGCTGTAAGTGGGTAAAAAACAAATGAAGATACGATGATGTGCGCATATGCGGAGGGTCTGCCTACTTGAAGTGACCGGTTGGGAATGAGTGACGATGGGCAGGTGATACATCAGCAATCGGAACATGATAAAACTCGCGATTAAAAGTGATTCTAGCTATTTTACATCTTGTTTTTAGTTCGGGAAGGTTCGCATTAAATTTTAGCGCTCTCACTAGGAAGAGTAATCCCGGAAGATAAATCAGGCTATGTGGTTTTGGATCAATTCAAATGTTTTAGAAAAATTAGTCTCATGAAGGTCCCAATCTGAGCATGCATACTCTAGTTTGGGTCTGATAAGGGTATATAAGCAATGACCTTTAAGAAGGGGAGGCAAATTTCAGATTTTGCAAGGGAAAGCCGAAGGCATGGTTGGCCAGGTCGTTAGCTAGGTAAATTAATTTATTTCTCTGTAGCCTGCACAAAAGGATGGATAAGTTGCCCCATTTGTGAAAAGCGTAAGGCTCAAATACTGACAAGACCGAAAATTCTGGTGCTCTTTATACTTTGTCTTATTGTATGTTTCTCCTCATTATGACTCGATCCCGAAAGTGACGCAGGGATGGTGTCTGCACTAGCGTGCTACCATGCTGAAACAGCTCTGCAAGTGGCAAGCCAATTTTAACAAGCCTGGCACATTTTTAGGCGAGGAGAGCGGCGTACGGAAATTACGAAAAGAGCATCTCCCACAAAAGAATATACGGCTCAGAGCCATTTCTGCACTAGGCTGCCGGCATAAGCACCGACAGCATGTGTGAAGTCGGGCGCAGGTGGCAGCGCGGGTGCTCGAGTAGGAAGCACCTGGCTCTCGGAATTACCAGTGAACCCATTTCCACATTGTGCGCTCGAGGATGGGTGCCCTGATTCCAGCCCATCAGGGTAGAATATACCTTGCACCCTACCGTTTCCGCCAGTCCCATCGTGGCCCGGTCCGCGATATTGGGAACCAGTGCCGACAGAGAATGGACTGCAGCAATATCATGGCACCCGCCCAGCAGCCCGTGTGCTATGACCATCGAATGAGGCCGCGACCTGTATGTATCACATAGTAGCTGAGATCGATCCATATCACCGCATGGTGCAAGGTGCCTCGACCAGCACAGTAACAGGCGGAAAGCGGGCCTGCGTCAGCCGGTGAAGTAAGAATTAAGTGCAGCTGTGCTTTTCGGTGGGTTTCCTGAACGGCGCGCTCTGCGGGAGCAGAAATTGGCCGAGCTATGGAACAGTTGGGCATGGTGGAGACTTGGAAGAGCCGCCCATTCACGAGCGGTGCTGATCAGGTTGCAGCAGAAATGCCGCGGCCGTAGAGGCGGAGTAGAAGTATTGTGGAGATGGGGCGT
The DNA here is from genome assembly GCF_055883805.1 of Amblyomma maculatum. Lineage (NCBI taxonomy): Eukaryota > Metazoa > Arthropoda > Arachnida > Ixodida > Ixodidae > Amblyomma > Amblyomma maculatum. The sequence continues at coordinate 35,586,290 of NC_139352.1, read as the reverse complement.
CCAATGACAATGCTTGGAGGACTGCTGCAAGGAATACTTGTGGGGGAATGGCTAAGTGCCGGGACATCCTAATGTTATGTGTGTGCTACTTGTCCTCAAAACAACACCAGGCTGAGAATGTACACCTAGGGAACTGTGTGCGTCAGGATGTGCGTCGCCTAGCCGCTAGCATGAGCAGGGTATTATATCCTTGGGGATTTCAAAGGTTATCTGAGTAAGCTGGATGACGAACAGACGCCAATGGGCGACTCTTGCAACTGGCCGATGGGAGACCTGGTGGCCACCTTCAGACAGAGTGTGAGGGACAATTATGGTGCGCTCGCAGTAGTTCCACTGTCGTCATAGAGTTTCTTACTGTTACCTAGAGGGAAAGCTGTGCTGCTGTCTATGGGAGTTTACATGGAGTTTCCAGACGGCCAGTTCAGCCACCATGGGCGCTCAAGGCATCATGGGCCGGAGATAAAGTGAGCTTTACCGGAGAGCATAGAGTTCCTTACACTAACTAGAGGGAAAGCTGAGGGCGCTGCACTTCAGCCACCGTGGGCGCGCTAAGAATCATGGGCCGGTGTGCTACTTGCTGCGGGACAGTCGGTTTTTCTCGGTTACGTGGAGTGGCGTTACTGCGATGTTTATTTTTCGTTATCATCATCATCTGAAGGTGCGTACATAGACCGCGAAAGCCATAGTAGTGAAGGCGCAAAAGCAGACATAGCCAATAAATGGTTTCTGTTTCCCGAAATGCCACTAAAAACTTCCTTAAGTGATTGCACAACCAAAAATATTTTCATAACGTTTTTTTATTTCAAAGTTTGCCTATTAAGTGCGAAATATAGGTATTTGTGCTGCTAAAAACTAAGCCAATAGGAGAAAGAGCCATCGCTTATATTGGATAAATCTCACACTGGCATTCTGTTTCTCCCTCTTTTTGTAATTTATAGTCACAATATTCAATCTTTGGACATTATTTACGGTAGAACAACGTTTATCTTTGCATTAGTTTTGACCAAAAGTTGTAGCTCTGCACTCGGTAGCTCTCCGGCCCATGATGCTTTGAGCGCCCATGGTGGCTGAACTGGCCGTCTGGAAACTCCAAGTAAACGCCCATAGACGGCAGCACAGCTTTCCCTCTAGGTAAGAGTAGTAAGAGAAGGACAATACCACTCGATCCTGCACAGCACATACCTCAATACACACCAAATTATACTACTGAGAAGCTAGAGTGCTCCACCCAGCGTGCTGCGCCTGGGTGGAGCACGCTGGGTGATATTAACACTAAACCGCCCCCCTTAATGGTCAATCGATTCTGAATATTCGGTACTGTGCGATACTAAATTATTGCTTCTTTAGTTAACTTGCGTCGGCTAAAATTTGATTTGTAAGACTGTAAATGGCTATAGGGTAACAGAATGAAATTTCAGTTCTATTTCGCAGGGCAGTTACAGTATTTTGCAGGATGGCCACCGTTACGAAAACATGTCCCTTCTTTACAGCTCTTCTTTTTCGTCATTGCAGGGGCCGAGGAAAACTGGTCAACCCTAAAGAGCAGGGGCCACACCTTCAAATCTGATGGACATATGACTTCGAGAAACGTTGCAATAACTGACACTGTTGCTGTTTTAACTCCATCAAATTACACGGGTACAACGATGGACATAAATCACCCATGTAGGGAAGAGCTTCTCAAGGGACTCCGAAGGACTTAGTCTCGAGTTTACGCCCCGCACTATTCCCTTAGAACATGTCAATTGCGGGGAAATAAAAGCGCTCGCCCAGTGACTTGCAAATGTTGAACATTTGAGTAAGTCCTTAAAACAGGCGTGGTCCACTGATCTGCACAAAATGCTTCCTCGGCCAAACTGGTTGACGTTAGAGATGCGCATAAATTGTAGTGATATCCCCGTTAGCGCCACCTGTACTGAATTAGGGTTGTTCAACTTAATGATGCCTCCATCTGAAGGGATGAGCGCAACAGGGATGCTGCTATGCTAGCCTGAAAGAAAGCGTCCAGGGTAAGATCGTCAATGGGAAAGCTGGCTGACCAGGGGGAAGTCCCCTGGCCAGGAGAACATGTCACCATCTGCCCCGAGTCACCAACTAACATCCTGCAAAGACGAAAAGAAAACTTCACGATCAGGAATTGAAAAAATCACTCAGCACTCCCTAGAGGCGTGTATGTATATATCGAGGTATATCGAGGTATATTGAAACGTGGAGGCTAACCAAGAGAGTTCTACTTAAGTTGAGGACAACCCAGAGGGCTATGGAACGAAAAATGGTAGGGGTAACATTAAGAGATAGAAAGCGTGCAGAGTGGGTCAGAGAAATAACTCAAGTTACCGACATTCTAGTAGAAATTAAGAAGAAGAAATGGACATGGGCAGGACATGTAGTGCGAAGGGAGGATAACCGATGGTCGCTGAGGGTAACAAACTGGATTCCAAGGGAAGGAAAGCGTAGCAGGGGGCGGCAGAAAGTTAGGTGGGCGGATGAGATTAAGAAGTTCGCAGGGGTCAAGTGGATGCAGCTAGCACAGAACCGGGTTAAGTGGAGAAATATGGGAGAGGGCTTCGCCCTGCAGTGGGTATAATCAGGCTGATGATGATGATGATGATATTGAGGTCAAGTAGGCTCCACTTCGTCAACATCTTCGATATGTCGCGTGGGTTGCTGTTGCTCGGATTCATTACAATAGCACTACTGCATATAACTAGAATCAGAAATGCACCTAAATGGCACTAACAAAGCCTATTCAGTATTGCTTAATGGGACGGCCTGCCGTGCAAATTTACACACTTTCATTTTTCATTGTCTTTGAAGTGGCATTGTACACGACTAAGGCTCGAGAAAGAAGTCTAGTTCGCCCTCATTATTTTATTCTGTTGATCTGTTCACATTATGGTTTGTAGGTTTGTAGGGTTTCAGGTCCCAAAGCGACTCAGGCTATGAGAAACGCCGTAGTGGAGGACTCCGGGAACTTCGACCACCTGCGATTCCTTAACGTGCACTGACATCGCACAGCACACGGGCGCCTTGCTTTTCGCCTCCAATGAAAAGCGGCCGCCGTGGCATCGCACATCCTTGGGAACAGTAGTTGATCGCCGTAAACACTGCGCCACCCCGGCGGGGCAGTTCACATTATGGTTATATGCAAATGCATTAGCTATACAAAAAGAGAGCCGTTGTGCTGCATATTGAACAAATAGTAAGGCAGTTTACCATGGGCATTCAGATTTACTCTGGTAAAGCTTCGAGATATGCCCTTATCCCTGTTTCCTTCCTTTAGTTCTGATGCAAAAAAATGACCTGAAAGCTTGTCAAACTAACGCATACAGCGTCTATTCTACCTAGTGGCAGTATATGCTTGCCATTTCAGCAGGAAAAATACTCGCTGTTTCTTGCTTTCTTGTACAGAGATATCGGCATGAAGCCAGACACAATTAAAGCCAACGATGACGCAGAATATTTTAAACGCCGTCATGCTCTGCGATATATATGTACCACTGCAGTGCCCTCTAATATGAAGGTGGCGAAACCTTGAGCAATGCCGATCAGGAACTTAGCTGTGTTGCTGTGCTTTTGTTACAACCACGTCACACTTTCTGGGTAATAGGATGACCGCAACACCACGTTTTGGTTTGAACGCAATCTGTATGATTGCCTCCTTAGTGCCAACTAAGAGGCCTTAGAGTAAGATTCGCTCTTTCAGAAAATTAATGATTTCAGTCAATGGGCAGCAACATAGATAGAGCCACTTGTAGAAAATTTAACACATCGTGGCCTCTTAAGCTGCAAACATGAAGCCAAGGCCACTCTTTTGCAAATTAAGCTTAAGCTTCATTAAAGAAAGAAGGAACTCATAGGGGTTAGGCTGCTCCCTGCGCCATGTGGAACATAGCACTCATTGATTTCAAGTATCCAATAGAAAACGCCAAACTTCACCAACAGAGTGTAATAGACGACTTGGTCATTGATTACTTGTTGAATGCTGTTTCAGGCATTCTACTTGGTCAGCATGAGTATACGCAAGGCATAAAGTGTAGCGCACTGCGGTTAGAAGGCTGAAATGGTTCTCATGCTCATGCCTGCCTGTGTGCCAGATCCTTGCATTAACAATGCAGATTTGAGGGATAAAAACACAGCGGTTCACCAGCTCACATACAGTTAATAATGTCAATGTGAAGCAGCCATGCAGAAATCTAAAGTCGATGAGGTCTACACAGCGTTGACTTAACATTCAGCTAGAGACAGACAGCGACAGACAGGTTGTTTCCAGCCCATGTGCACCGATGTTATTGCCATCGCAGCGGTTCTCGGAGGGCGTCTGCAGATGCTGTGATCTCCATTTCGATGCCGGTTCTTGTTTATTGACAACTCTGCAGCACACTCATACCGCGCAGAACCTGTCTTCATCACCTCCTGGAATATAAAATGGAACCTTTTTTATTTTATGGAAGTCGATTCTAGCACAGTGTAAACTGCGTCTTATGTGATAATTGTTGATGACACCCTGATACAAACTGGATGACGCGCACTCGTATGTTCAGAAGATCGCCCCCTTATATCTTCTGCACGCGCGCTCGATACGCGCAAACTTCCGACTGTGTCGCTTCGATCTAACTTGTTTTTGTTCGTTTAGTTTGCCGCTTCACCCTTTAAACGAAGGAAAATGTTTTGCTTTGGCGAACACCTTCCTGGAGCTGTATTTCTTGCGATAATTACAGGCGGCAACTAGCACATAGCGATAGCAAAAGAGTGCCATGCACATACTAGTAACCGTTGATGCGCAGCGCGGGGTTCTACAATGCCAATAGTTCCAGCTTCTGCGGAAGTGGCCTCAGTGAAAGCCGTGTTCAGTGTTTTAATTTTCGTGAGCGTTAGTAGATCCCTAAGCGAAAATTGAAAGTCAGCTAGCAGTGTCATGTGGTTAATGTTGTAAAGTACGATGGTTTCGTTGCTTTCTGTACGGCCTGCAATTCGTAGTCATACTTGATTGCTGTGTCTGGTGGTCTCGCCCCATTTGCCCGATTGGCACTTGCCATAATGGAATGAGACAATGACAGTTTCGCTGTTCTATGTATTTATTTTCCGGTACTCGCGCCATCCAAACTAAGCAACAAAATGACCTGCGCATTGACACATTCCTGAACGCTGCTCAGGGGCGTACCACACAACCAGTGCGTATTATCTACGTGACGGTCTCCTACACCAGTTCCCCTCCTTGAACACTGGCTTGTTGTTGTGGCTGTAGGAAGAAGGAAAAGAAAATGCACGGGCCTGCTACTGGGTCTGTAGCCGAGCCACCTCCGCTGCCTCGTGCGGACAGAAGAGAAAATAGAAAAGAAATGAAAAAGAAGAGGAAGAGAAAGACGCGCACCGCAACAACAGCCGTCGCTCTGCCCTGATGGGGCTGGTGCAGGTGGGTCACCGCTGCTTGCGGCGGGGGCTGGCCTGGCATCGAATTTTTATCTGTTGTAGGCCGTCATTGCACATGCCACCGCTGGGGGTGGACGACGGCTGTTGTTGCGGCGCGCGTCTTTCTTTCCCTCTTGCTTTCTTTTCCTCTCCATTTTTTCTCCTATCTGCACGAGGCAGCGGAGGTGGCTAAGCTACAGAGCCAGTAGCAGGCCCGTGCATTTTCTTTTCCTTCTTCCTACAGCCACAACAACAACAACAGCCGTCGTAAACCACCGAAACAGTGGCGGGTGCAGTGACGGCCTACAACAGATAAAATTCGGTGGCTAGACCTCCGCCGCAAGCGGCGTTGACCTACTGTCCCAGCCCCGTAGGGCCAGGAACTGCCATCCTTCACCACCTCTCCTCCACTTCTCACCCCGCCTTGAGCACTGACTTTTGGTGCTGTTTGGTGTTCCCGAAAGCACCCTTCCCTGTTTTGTCAGCCATGGATTATGGCAGAAGTATATTCTAGGCACTATAGCAGAAGGAAGGATGGAAATGCGAGTTGGTAAAGCGCCACCTGTTGTTGTGGCTGTAGGAAGAAGGAAAAGAAAATGCACGGGCCTGCTACTGTCTCTGTAGCTGAGCCACCTCCGTTGCCTCGTGCGGACAGAAGAGAAAATAGAGGGGAAATGACAAAAAGAAGAGGGAGAGGAAGACGCGCGTCGCAACAACGGCCGTCGTCCACCACCGAAGCAGTGGCGGGTGCAATGACGGCCTACAACAGATAAAATTCGGTGGCTGGCTAGCCCCCGCCGAGCGCGGCATTGACCTACCGTCCCAGCCCCATAGGGCCAGGAACTACCACTCTTCACCAATTCCCCGATGAGCAAGGCGCCACCTTTTAACACGATTAGGGTCTTTTTTAGGATACATGTGGACACTCTACCGCACTCAGAACAGTTTCTGCTGGCAACGGGTACGCGAAATTTTAAGTATGTCCAGCTATGTTGCGTGCGATAGTTACAAGCGTCTGATTGGCTATTCTTTCGGTATGCTTCACGCGGTACCACCTCCAAAAAATTAGTTGTGGTTTAACTCTGGTCAGACCTAGTTGAATTGCGATAGCAACGGCGGAAGCTTCTTTTGCCTGTTACATTATCCCCTATCACGCCCTATCAGTGTAAGGTGCTACGTTATTGGGGACACTTAAGCTCATCCTTTAAGAGTATGACGCGAGAGCGTAGGCTGTCAGCCCATATATAAATATGAAGGGTTCAATGCTGCTGAACCGAATGTGGGGCGAAATCATTGTCGTTGACCAAGTAACATATGGCACATAGCTACAGAGGGAGATCGGCCAAGAATTCGGTAGCAAAGAAACTTTTTGAAGTATACTTACATGAGAAAAAAGAAAAGTGATTTGAAGGGTAGAGGAAATGAAACAAATAGGGAAATAAATGAAATATAAAATGAAAAGTGGTAACACACACGGGAGATTGACACTGCAATTGTAGAACAAGTGATTTTTAAATATTTACCAAGGCAAACGATTTGATTCCAGTAAAAACATTTTGCATGGCGGTGAAAACAGACCTGTGACTGTTCAAGGATGGTGGCGCCAAATGATAACAATATCGGGCTATTTAAACTGAGGCCAAGCTGTTGCAATAGCCTTTCCATCAACTGTCTTCTTAACGTAGTGAAGCGGCGGCAAAACAATAAAAAGTGATCTAATGATTCCTGTTCACCGCAAAATGCGCAGACTGGAGAAAGTGCCAAACCAGACCTGTAAAGATAGAAATTTAAAGGTGGGATACGGCATCGCAGCCTTGTTAGAGAAATCTCAAGTTGCCGTGAATGACATAATTTTCTATTCCAAGAATAATTTAAATGCAGGTAGTCATCATATCTTAAAAGATGTCCATTTTTCATATTTAATAGAACGTTTCTCCGAAACCTCGCTGCGGTGACCGAGCGTCATTCCTCTTTTTCTTTCTCTTCTTTTTCTACTTCTCCTTTTTCTCCTTCTTCTCTTTCTTCTTCTTATTTCCTTCTTCTTCTTATTCCTTTTCTTCTTCTTCGCGGCTGTTCAAGGTCAAATGTGGACCTTCCTGGGACGACGCGACAGGCCGAAACCTTGCGCAAACAAGTTCAGAGTTCGCCAACACGCTGAGTGACGATTGCTAGATTTTTGTTTATCCTCATCACCCAAACCGATGCTATGAGACAGCCCCTCTTCAAGTGGCTACAACACATAAGCATCTCAGTGCTGGGAGGCAGCCCTGTGCAGTTCGGAGCTAGAGGCCCAGCGGGCCCTGGTCCCGAGAGCTCGGGCAGCGGCGGCGGCCAATGGCGTCCCGGAACATGGTCTGCCACCCAGCGCCATAATCATCCCTACTTCCCTTTCCCAAATTATTACATTGTAACAATAAATGTTTTCACCTCCTCCTCTTCATCATGCTGCGTTCATTCCTCTTTCGACATGGGCCCCGGCGTCCATGTGCTGTGCGATGTAAGTGCGTCAGCGCTGTTGTTGTGGCTGTAGGAAGAAGGAAAAGAAAATGCACGGGCCTGCTACTGGCTCTGTAGCTGAGCCACCTCCGCTGCCTCGTGCGGACAGAAGACAGAAGAAAGAAAAAGATGAGCGAGAGAAAGACGCGCGCCGCAACAACAGCCGTCGTCCACCACCGAAGCAGTGGCGGGTGCAACGACGGCCTACAACAGATAAAATTCGGTGGTTGGCTAGCCGCCGCCACAGGCGGCGTTGACCTACCATCCCAGCCCCGTAGGACCAGGAACTGCCATCTTTCATCACATCCCCAGCTCTGTCAGCGCACGTTCATCATCATCATCATCATCATCAGCCTGACTATGCCGGCTGTAGGGCGAAGGCCTCTCCCATATTTCTCCAATTAGCCCTGTTCTGTGCTAGCTGCATCCACTTGATCCCTCCGAACTTCTTAACCTCATCCGCCCACCAACTTTCTGCCTCCCCCTGCTACGCTTTCCTTACCTTGGAATCCAGTTAGTTACCCTAAGCGACCATCGGTTATCCTCTTTTCGCACTACATCTCCTGCCCATGCCCATTTCTTCTTAATATCCACTAGAATGTCAGTAACTTGAGTTATTTCTCTGATCTACTCTGCACGCTTCCTATCTCTTAATGTTACCCCTACCATTTTTCGTTCCATAGCCCTCTGGGTTGTCCTCAACTTAAGTAGAACCCTCTTGGTTTGCCTCCACTTTTCAGCCCCATAGGTGAGTACAGGTAAGATGCAACTGTTATATAATTTCCTCTTGAGCGATACCGGTAAGCTGCTAGTCATAATCTGCGAGTGCTTGCCAAATGCGCTCCATCCCAGTCTTATTCTTCTTATTTTCTTTTCATGGTCTGTATCTGCGGTTACTACCTATCCTAAGTAGACATATTCGCCTACTACTTTCAGTGCCTCGCTACCTAACGTAAACTGCTGTTCCTTCCCGAGGCTGTTGAACATTACCTTAGTCTTCTGCATATTGATTTTTAAGCCTACCTTTTTACTTTTCCTGTCTAGGTCATTAATCAATATTTGCAGTTCATCCCCCGAGTTACTTATCAAGGCAATGTCATCAGCGAATCGCAGGTTACTGAGGTATTCTCCATCTACCCTTATCCCTAACTGCTCCCATTCCAAGTCTCTAAATACTTCCTCTAAGCAAGCTGTGGATAGTACAGGGGAGATCGTGTCTCCTTGCCTAAAGCGTGACCCGCATGGAGCGTTTTTCCGGGCGATTCGCCGGCGTCGACGGCAGCGGAGCGTTTTTTTGCCGCCGGAGAGGACGATTTTGCCAAATCGTCGGGATCTGGCTGAACAGATAAAAACGCCGACGACGCGCCGACGCCGGAAGTCGGCAGCGGCAGAGGGCCAATGAGAGCCGGAGCAGCCGTCACGTGATTCCGGTTGGAGCCACGCCCACGCCGGCCGAGAGAGAGAAGCTCGCGAGAGCGGAAAGAACGACGGGGGTTTGGCGCTCCGACGGCGCCGAGGGTTTCGGGTTTCTCAGCCGAAACGGCCGAGCAGCAATGTAGTCTTTCGTAGTCGCGGGGGCGCACGAGGCGACAACAGCAAGGTCCGGGCATCGGGCACCGTGCATTTCCTTTTTTTTTTTTAGGTTTTTAGGTTAGAGTTCGGTGAAGGTGGGCCGTCCGCTGAGCTCGGAGGTTGTTTATGAGCTGCTAGCCTTGCCAGCGGACCTCTGATACCTCCCTTGTGCTATGGCTTCTGCATTTAGATCCATAGCTGTTGGAAGTGATGCCTTGCCTGTTTTCTTGACACACCTGACCCAGAAGAAAGAGAGGAAACCACAACTTGAAGCTTGCGGCGACAGGGAAAACAAGATGTTCGCGACCTTCTACGCACGGCCGGATGGGGGCGCGTGCGTCGCGCAACTGGGCGGCAAAAAAAAAAACGCCGCTCGGCTGCTGACCATGCGGGAGTGAAATCGTCGACGCCGGCGCGGGCGTCGGGCGTGCGACGCGTTTTCGCGTGCAAAAAACGCTCCATGCGGGCCACGCTTAACACCTTTCTTTATGGGAATTTTGTTACTTTCTTTATGCATGACTATGGTTGCTGTGCAGTCCCTATATATATCTTCCAGCACTTCCGGGTACGGCTCGTCTACCTCCTGATTTCGCAATGCCTGGAGGAGGAGGAGGAAACTTTATTGAGGAGAATTTCGAAAGTACTTTCTTCGTGGGAGTTCGCTTCTCCTCAAGCCGCCCCAGGGGTGGTCATCGCTCGATGGCGCTCGACGACCTCCTTGGCCCAAGCCGTGATTGCGTTTTGCCGGCTTGGATCAGAGCTAAGCAATGCGGCCTCCCACTGTTCCGAATTGGTAATCTGCAGGCCCTCCGGCGGATGCATGCTTTCACATTTAAACATGATGTGTTCGAGATCTGCCCTCTGGTCACCGCAAAGTGAACATGAGGGGCTGTATTCGCCTGGATACCATTGTGCTAGCTTATACGGATTAAAGCACGTATTTGTTTGAAGTTTTCTAAGTAGTGTTTGTTGTGATTTGCTGAGTGTATAGTGGGGCTCCGGATATTTCAGTCTGTTGCTTTTATACCAAGTCGTAATTCCTCTGTACGTAGGGTCTCTCTCGCGAGCAGATCTTAGTTCGGGGTAACGCACCTCCCGGCCTACGACGAATCCTCGGGCATACTGGTGCGCCGCCTCGTTTCCAGGATGACCCGCGTGTGCGGGGACCCACAAAATTTTAATCGAACGTGCGTTTTTAGAGTAATCAAAAAAATTCAAAATTTTGGCTGCTGGTTGATGGATTCTACCTTTTGCGAAGTTTCTAATGGCTGTTTTTGAGTCGCTAAAAATGTATTTAGAGTCCGTCGCGACAATCGCCAGAGCTACAGCCGCCTCTTCTGCCTCCTCTGGCGTTCGTACTTCGTTTATCGTCACAAGTATCGCTTACAAAATTCAGCAATGCCTGCATCACCGCCGAAGTTTCAACTGAGTCAAATGGGATTCTCTGGCGGGGCGATTGGCCGGCGGACGTGCTCTGCATGGGTCTGACCACGACGCAGTCAACAGACAGGGACGCAGCTGCCGTGCGGCGCTCAGACTTTGCAAGGCAATTGCCCGGGCTACGGAGCTTCTGTGGAATACCGGTTTTTCAACGGTAGGCCCAATTTTTGGATTTTATCGCCACCCTTGAGTCGCCTCGTGGGAGCCGAGCGCTAAGCCTAGCGCTAGGCCTAACGTCGCAACGTGGTCGGGGCTACCCGACGCACGTTAGACGCCAAGACCGGCCAAGATGGTCACAGAAGAAAATGAACAAGAACTGGAATGTGTCGATATGACGGCGCCAGAAGATGAGGCTGATAAGCCGGCCTTTCAAACCGGCTGGTTTCGACGTGAAGGCAAAAGATACGTGTCGGAGGAAGATGGAACGCAAGGGCTAACCAGTCAAGGCAAGTTCAAGCCCAAACTGGGAAAAAGGCTGGCGAAGAGAGCGGCGGAGAGGAAAATGATTAATCTACCAAGCGGCGCTATAAAGCTGCTCCTCAGACCGAGGGGCGGCATTACGGCGAATTGGGGAAACATAGAAGAAGCAGAAGTTGCTGGCGCGCTAGCGCAAGAAGCTGGAGTCGACCTCAAGGTACTCATGAGAGAGGACGTGGTCTCAATTAATATGACACAACAAACCATCCTCGTAGCGTCAGCAAACGAGGAAAGGGCAGTGAAGTACCAAAGAGCCAAGAAACTGGTGATCAGAGGGAAGACCGTGGAGGTGAACAACCATGCACCGATGCCGGAAGACGCCGGAAAAGGAGTCATCCACGGAATTCCCATGACCATGAGCATAGAATTGATCAGAGAGACTCTGGATTGCGACGCTAACCCACCGATATTAGGCGCACGGAGACTCGGGGACTCCGGCTAGCTGCTGATTCTATTCCAGGGAAGCGAGGTGCCTGACATGGTAAAGTGCTTGGGATCATTTAAAAGATGCTGGAGATACAAGAAGAAGCTGGAGGTGTGTGTGACGTGTGGCCGACTCGGACACCGAGCCGACGTATGCCCGGACCCGACGAAAATAAAGTGTCGCGGCTGTGGGAAAGAAGACCCGGAGCAAGGACACACGTGTACCCCCGTATGCCAACTATGCGGGGGAGACCACATGCTGGGCGACAGCAAGTGCAGAAAAATATACAGGAAGCCATTCGTGCCGACGAACAGACTGGAAGATGAAAAAGGCGAGGCTACGCTACCGAAGAGTGGGCCCAAAGGAGGGCCTGCATCTGGAAGGAAACCCAACTCCGGGAAACCCAACCCCCGGCCGAGTGTGGTACTTGCGGACGACAAGGAGTTCCCGTGCCTACCCTCCAGGGAGGATTTGCGACTACCCAAGACGGGGCACCAAACGGCAGCGGTAAGCTACGCGAGCAAGGCCTCCCAGGCTAGCCCAGAAACTATAGCGCTAAAAAAAGAAAACGCAGAGCTAAAAACAAAAATAGAAAAACAGGAAGCCGATATAAAAAGGCAAGGATCAGAAATTGCAGAGCTAAGAAAAATGATGGCAGAACTTACCAATAACAGATCTAGACCAGAAACGCCTCCTGTACACGTTTCGGTAATACAAAAACCAGCAGAGGCGAAACAGGTAACAGAAAATGGGGAAGAAAAAATGGACGCGGAGGTAACTAAACCCCCACCAGTAAAACGGAAGGCGGGTGAGTCAGACCCTCTCTTGGTACTCGAAAGGAAACTAACAAGCAGATTCGGCAGCAAAATTGAAAAGCTAGAAACGCGAGTAGAAAACTAAGCACGCGGTTTACACAGCTAGAGGGACGAATAGATGCACAAATGCAAGAAATTAATAACAGGTTTAACGCCTTGGGCGACATAAAGGGGTCGATAGACCAAATCCTTGTGGCGCTAAGCGGCATCGCTGATAGGATGACGAAACTAGAACAAATAGTCTACTCCAACAATGGACACGAACCGAAATAAGAAAGAGAACGCTACCATATGGCAATGGAATTGCCGGGGGTACCGACGCAAAAGGGCACTACTGCAGCAGCACTTAGAAAATCTAGACGACAAACCGATTGCTATAGCACTGCAGGAGACCGGAGGTTATCAAGTCAAATTGACCGGATACCAAAGTTTTTGCAGCAATCTGGGAGAAAAATGCAGGGTGGCCACGCTGATCAAGAGAAACATAGCAACCTTAGAGCACGATGTTAGCACTGGAAGCATAGAAGCAGTCTTGGTAGAAATGATAACAGGGCGGAAGAAAGCAAAAAGTATCTTTTTGCTTAACATTTATAGCAGCCCAAGACAAAAGAAAACCAAATTCGGAACGATATTCAAGAAAGCCATCAAATTGGCCGGGTTGAACCCGCTGGTGATAGTGGGAGACTTTAATGCGGCGAATCAAGAGTGGGGGTATGTAAGGCAGGACCTAAAAGGTAGACTTATCCTGGAAGAGTCCCAAACTCTTGGCTTAACCTTACACAGAGACCCGTGTGCGCCCACTAGAGTCGGCGGCAGTGTAACCAGAGACACGGCGCCAGACCTCACTTTCAGTAAAAATGCTAGTAAAGTCGAGTGGATCAACACCATGGAGAACCTGGGAAGTGATCACTACATAATAGCCACCAAAGTGGGAGAAGGGGTGAAACTGAGGAAGATCAAGAAGACCAAAATAACGGAGTGGGATAAATTCCGAGCAATTCGGGGAGACCATGGAATTGAAGAAATTGAGGATATAAATACCTGGGCTAAACAGCTTAGAGAGGATGCTAAGAGCACGGAAATGGCTGCCGAAGGGGAAGACACGCCCGAAATAATGGACAGCAAACTAATGAGTATGTGAAAGGAGAAGGAGAGACTTGGAAAAAAACTGAAATCCCAAAAATGGAACAGAAACCTAAGAAGAACGCTAGCCAGGCATATGAAAGACATGAAAACCTACGCGATAAAACTTAACGAGCAAAACTGGTGCAGCACGTGTGACGAAATGGATAGGAATATGAGCTTAGCCAAAACGTGGAACCTACTGAGGCACCTCCTAGACCCGAACAAATCAAAACAGACAGCTAGCATCAACCAAGTGAAGGCGAGACACGCTTTCCATGGGACGGATAAGCAATTAATGGAGAGACTCAAAAGAAATATACATAGGAGAAACAACAGAAATTAAACAAGCGGAATATGGGGGTCCAGAGAATGGCAAACTAGATGCAGATATCACGGTAGCAGAAGTCAGAGCAGCTATTGCGGGGTTAAGAACTCGCTCGGCCTCTGGACCAGATAAGATATCAAATGTCATGCTTAGAAATCTAGATGAAGGATCGGTGGAAGCAATCACACGATACATAAACAAAGTATGGAAAGAAAGTAAATTACCGGACGAATGGAAAAAGGCAGAAGTGATTCTCATTCCTAAGCCGGGGAAAGAACCAAAATTAGAAAACCTAAGACCAATCTCTCTGACATCGTGTGTGGGGAAGCTCATGGAACACGTAGTGCAAGCGAGATTAACAAAATACATGGAGGATGAAAACCTATGGCCGCATGAGATGGTAGGGTTCAGGCCTAAGCTCAGCACGCAGGACATAATGCTCAGACTAAGACATGATATCATAGACAAGAAAGGGCTAGACACTAAGGTGATCCTAGGCCTAGACCTCACGAAGGCCTTCGATAATATCAGACATGACGCGGTACTAAAAGGTCTTGAGGAGGTAAACGTAGGCAAAAGAACATACAATTATATTAAGAACTTTCTTCAGGGCAGAAGGGCGGTGATTAAATTTCAGGACGCAGAGTCTCCCAGCATAAGGCTAGGCAGCAAAGGAACCCCTCAAGGTGCCGTGTTATCTCCATTTCTATTCAACATAGCAATGAGAGGCCTCCCAGCTAAGCTGAATGAGATCTCTGGAATAAAGTTCATTATGTATGCTGACGATATAAACATCTGGATGAACAATGGAAGTGATGCAGAAATTGAGTGGAGCCTGCAGAGAGCTGCAGACGCCGTGGTGAAGTATGCAGCCGACAGAGGACTAACATGCTCACCGCAGAAGTCGGAGCTCTTTAGGTACAACACCAACAGCAGAGACAAAAAGCCAATAAACATCAAAGTGGTAGTAGAAGGCCCAGAGGTGCCGCAGGTCGAAGAGATGAGGGTCCTGGGTATGGTTATCAATCATAAAGGCAACAATACCAATACCATAAAGAAATTAGCAACATATGCGGATCAAGTGCAAGGCATATTCAGAAGGATAGCAGTAAAAGGGAGAGGCCTAAAAGAGAGAAGCCTCCTAAGAATATCACAGGCGTACATAACAAGCAGAATCTGCTATGCAACGCCGTACTTAAATATGAACAAAGAGAACATAGATAAACTAGACAGGATACTGAGGAATTGTGCCAAGAGGGCTCTGGGACTTCCCATATCCACATCAACGGAACGTCTTGAGAAAATGGGTATCCACAACAGATGGGCCGAGCTAGCTGAGGGAGTTAGAATAGCTCAGCTGGAGCGACTTAGCCAATCTGAAACAGGAAGAAAAATACTAGAATGGATAGACATCCAACCGGGATACACTGCTCATAAGACAGTGGATATCCCGGAAGAGATAAGAGCCAGGATACGCGTCCCGCCTATGCCAAAAAATATGCACCCCGAATATAACAAAGAGAGGCGCGGGCATAGAGCCAGAGCCTACGAGAAAAGAATGGGAGAACAACCAGCAGAACAAGTGGCCTACTTAGATGCTGCGTGTGGACGGCAAGGAGCAGCCGTATCCGCAGTAGTCGACGGAACAGGAGCAACTGTAGTATCGGCTTCAAGCCGCACGAGAGACGCCAACGCGGCGGAGGAATTGGCAGTAGCGCTTGCTTGTGTCGGTACCAAGGCTAAATTCATACTATGCGATAGCAAAAATGCGGTCAGAAATTTTGGGAAGGGAAGAATATCAGAAGAAGCTAAACGAGTCCTCGAATCGAGGCCGCTTGAGCGCAACGTGGAAATTATATGGATACCAGCACATGAATCCATCGCAGGGAATGAGGCTGCTCACGAGTTTGCCCGAGCTCTCTATCACCGGGCGGCTGCCGAGCAGCCCTCTTGCATGGATGTAAAAGATAGCCTAATCTCGTATAAAGAGGTTACAGAGCACTATAAACTAAGCAGAAGGGTCTATCCGCCGCCAGACCGTTCCCTCGGAAACGGGGAGGCAATTGCATGGAGGAGGCTACAAGGGGGCAATCATATTAGTCCCTTTTGGGTATATGCAACAATTTCAAAAGATGAAAAGGATCTACATTGCATAACATGTGGGAGATGGGGCACTCTAGATCATATTATTTGGGAATGTAACAGCAGCCCAGGAGCTAAAGAAAATATAGATAGAGACGCCTGGGAGACCCTGCTGCGAAGCGAGGACCCCGCTCAGCAGCAGCAAGCCATCCGCCTGGCGGCTGAGGCCGTGAAGCAACAATGTATCTTCACCAGACCTTAGGTCGCGAGGCTCCTGAGTAAGGCTCCATCAGGCCTGCGTGCCGGGGAGTCCGAAACGGAGCTTCTTCTCGGTGGAAATAAAGGTTTTTCAACAAAAAACTGAGTCAAATTATTTTTTGTAATCAATGAATGCTATGTGTAAGGGCTGGTTATATTCCGAGCATTTTTCTATCAGCGCACGTTAAAGATCCCCAGGTGGTCGAAATTACTCGGTAGCCCTCCACTACGGCTCCTTTCTCTCTTTCCACTTTCAGTCCCACCTTCCTTCCTTCCCTTACGACGCGGTTGAGGTATCCACAGAAAAAAGTGCGACAGATACTGCGCATTTCCCTTCCTGTGAACCAATTATTATGCGACTTGGACCCCTGCGATTTGTGATGAGTGTGTGACAAGGCAGTTCATTAGAGATGTAACCTATGAGCTGATCCGTTCGTATGCATGTCAGTTCAGTCATGCGACCCCCTACCGTCCGTACACGAATGGTTTAACTGTGTGTGCGTCCAGGAGAACGCTTAACATACCTTTCACGTACATTTCACGTGTTCTGCCGTTAATAACTTTCATACACATTTACCACTGACAAACATGAGCAAAAAAAAACTTCATTATTCGTCCTTTATACCCGTTTCCCGTGAAGCGTTTCTGACATCATTCTGTCATTTTTTATCTAAGATATACGCACATCACTAACAGTTTGTGAGCCTGAAGATGCGCACAGGGTTGCCATGGTGAGAGTTCTCGCACCTCAACACTTTTGCAACATTTACAGTGTTTTATTCTGGCTTTTATGACCCATGAGAAAACGAAGTTTAGTAGTGTGAAAAATTTTAGAGGCCACCACTAAAGTGCGACGAGGCGGAAGCTTCTATAGCGCGCTTGTCCCCAGCCCTCCACTATGACACTACTCCTTTTACTCCCACCTTCCCCCTTTTATTTATGGGTCGGTTCAGGTGCCCTCGGAGAATTGTGACAGATAGTGCATCTTCTTTCAAGTAAACCAATTTGATATGCTGCTGATGCCTGCTTTACTGCGTCTGCTTCTGTATGCTGTGTGGAGAGCGGCGTTCAAGGAAGCACGAATTGGAAGGCACAGCACGGGCGCCTGGATCGGACGCCCGGCGTGGTTAGCTTCGTACGTGTGAATCAATCGCCTGATGTCATCGGTCATGACTAGACGTGACGCTATGACCGGATATTACATCCTGATGACGTCGTCCGGTTAATATACGTGACCCGATGTGACGTCATGATGAAGTAACAGGTGGTTATGACGTCATTACTGGTAATGATGTCACCGGTGTGATGGCATCACGGTCTCGCGATATCTGGCGGTATCTCGCGAAGTGGGACAGTTCTCGCTCGCGCACACATGTATAGACACGCTGACGAGTCCCAAGCCATAAAGCGTTTTGTCTTGATATTATAGTGGCGATCTTCACCTGCCTAATTGTTATAGACTAAACTACGAAGATTGTTGTTGTTGTTGTGGCTGTAGGAAGAAGGAAAAGAAAATGCACGGGCCTGCTACTGGCTCTGTAGCTGAGCCACCTCCGCTGCCTGATTTAAACTGATTTATTTATAGGAAGGGAAAGGCGCGGTAACTGTCTCACTATTGTGTTCTGTGGACACCGCAACCGCGCCGTAAGGGAAGGGAGGAAGGTGGGAGTGAAAGTGGAAAGAGAGAAAGAGGAGCCGTAGTGGAGGGCTACGGAGTAATTTCGACCACCTGGGGATCTTTAACGTGCGCTGACATCGCACATCACACGGACGCCTCTTCGTTTCGCCTCCGTCGAAACGCAGCCGCCGAGGTCGGGTTCGAACCCGGGTACTCCGGCACAGTAGTCGGGCGTCTTACCACTGCACCACCCCGGCGGGGCACCTCCGCTGCCTCGTGCGGACAGAAGAGAAAATAGAGAAGAAAGAAAAAGAAGAGGGAGAGAGAGAGAGAGAGAGAGAGAGAGAGAGAGAGAGAGAGAGAGAGAGAGAGAGAGAGAGAGAACTTTTAATGAGCATATAATCAGTAAAAATTCGCAGGAGCTGGGTGGTCGGTGCTCCTAGTCCAGGGCTCCGCTGGCAGCAGCTGACTTGCGGACTAGCTGGATAATCCAGGCTTGCTGGTCCAGGTTGTCGCTGGTCAGGGCCGCCTCCCACTGCTCGTGTGTCTGGCATGGCACTATTAACGTTGGGTCAGGTTTGTCCTGGCATTCCCAAGAGATGTGATAGAGTGTGGGGCTTGCACCGCACCAAGGACAGTAACTCGTGTATTTTGTTGGGCTTATCTTATTTAAAATTTGAAGATTAGGGAATGTGTTTGTATTTTTCTCCAGTCTATAGCGTTCGAGGAAGGAAGTTGTTTGTGTGGTGGTGAGAAAATTCTTCTTTCTAACCGTAGGTGTTCCAGCCTGTCGCCGTAGGGTTCTAGGAGAGGGGTGAGGTAGGGATGGGGATCCGCCCGGTTTGTGAGAGCTCGGGCTAGATCATTCGCTACCTCATTTCCTTCTAGGCCTTCGTGTCCAGGTGTCCATGTAATTGTGTGCGTCTGGGAGATGGAACGTAATATTGCACACGCTCTTTTGTGAGGTTTTCCGGCCAGGTAGTCCCTGCAGGCTGGTTGGGAGTCCGTCACTACGTGTGATGACTTCTTTTGGTTATCTTGTGTTTTTATGGTGATGACTATTGCCAGTGATTCCGCTTCCGCAGGATCCTTGGCATAGATCGAAGCCTGAATAATTGGCTTCTTCTTGTGGTCAACTGCAGCTATTGTGAACTTGCCAGGTTCGCCGTAAGCCCCTATGTCCACGTAGACAACTTCCGCGTCTTTAGACAATTGTTTTTCCAATGATTTGACTCTGGCTTTCCTTCGACCCTTCTGTAACTCATGGTGCATGTGCTTGGGTATCGGGTTCACATAGATGTTGTTTCTTGTGGATGTCGGAATTTGTGATTTGATCTCAGAAGTTCTTAGCGCCTGCCATAGCCCTAGTTTTGACAGGATTTCCCTGCCCGCCTGCGTTGTTGTTAGGCGTTGTTTCTGACTCTCTAAAACCGCCTCCTTGAGCTCTTCGAAGTTGTTGTGCACTCCGAGTGCCCAAAGACATTCCGCTGATGTTGTTGGCGGAAGGTTTAGGGCCGTTTTACAGGCTCCTCTTATGATAGTGTCAATGACCCTTTTATTAGTGAATCTAATTTCGTGATATGGGAGCCCGTAGGTAATCCTGCTAACGACTAGGGCTTGTACAAGGCGGAGGGTGTCCTCCTCCCTCATCCCTTTCCGGTGCCAGGTCACCCTTCTAATCATTCTGGAAATTTGGTTGACTGTGGTTTTGAGTGTTTTGATTGTATAATCCACTCTCAAATTGCTTTGCAACCACAGCCCCAAAACTCTGATCTTGTCCTTCTCTTGAATTATCTGGTCTCCTAGAGAGAGGTGAATTTCTCCTGGGGACTTGTAATTTCTTCTGTGTAGCCTGATAAGTTCGGATTTTTCTGGGGAGCATTGAAGACCGCTCTCCCCGGCAGATTCCTCGACTAGGTCTATAGCGGCTTGCAGAGCTTCTTCTTTTTGCGCCAAGGATCCCTGAGTAGCCCAGATGGTGATGTCATCCGCGTATAAAGTGAAGCCAATATCAGTGCGGGTCAAGTTTTTTTTTGCTAAATTTATCATTGCTAGAGATAGACGCGCGCCGCATGCGGACAGAAGAGAACATAGAGAAGAAAGAAAAAGAAGAGGGAGAGATAGACGCGCGCCGCAACAACAGCCGTCGTCCACCATCGATGTGGTGGCGGGTGCAATGACGGCCTACAACAAATAAAAATTGGTGGCTGGCTAGTCCCCGCCGCAAGCGGCGTTGACCTATCGTCCCGACCCCATAGGGTCAGGAACTGCCACCCTTCACCACCTCAAAAGTGAAGAAAACGTGTGTGTTGCTTCTAGACTAAGCTTAGCGCAGCTATCTGCCGCCTAGTTTTGTCGCCCTAACAGTACGTTACCTTGCAATGTTTCGAAAGTCACAAGTTGCATAAAACACTTAATTCAGCTAACCAACTACGGAAGTTACAGGTCCGGGTTAAGGATTGCAGCTCTTATTGGCTGTCTGGTGATTCAGCAAATTTGGGATGATAACTCAATCGACCCTTACCAGTACCTTCACAACAGATGTTTGCCTCAGCGTTGGGACATTGTGTTATCAAAATTTTAAATAACTTAGAAATAGACATGAAATAAAAAGATATAATTAAAGTTTCCACATTGGATGCAGCAAGATGTCAAAAATAAATTTCGCATCAAATCCAGACATTCCTGCTACACAATGGGTTACAACCGTCAAAAGGGTGTTTACTAAGTTTCTAGCACCAAGTGATGCCAAGGCGATTGAAACCATAGCCAATCAGTTCACCTATTATCGCATGCTCTTCACGTTGGTTCATCAAAATAACAGTTGCAGAAACGCAACTTGAGTATATAATCAATTTTGCGGAGCAATGCTACCAACGAGATGGGCCCTCACCGGTGTTGTTTCATGAGTTGGCGCTCGATATCCATATTGGCGGCGCCGAAAGGCTTCAACGTTTTGTTTACAGTTTCTTGCGCCAAACACTTAACTTGCGAACGAAACATGTGGCGTCGTTTCGGGATGAAGCATGAGTTCATGAAGCGGCCGCACGTGTTGTATTTTCTGGCAAAGAGAAAAAATGACAGTCAACCTCCGGTCGCCATGTGTTCTCATCTTGTTTTTTTTTTTTTTTTTTTTTTTGTGTACGCATTCATCGCTGTTCTTTTGTTAGAGATAACCAAGTTCCAGGGGTTATGTACGCGATGGTGAAGTGCTGGCGGAAAATATCTGTTTTGTGGTAGGATGGACTGTTGGCTACAGTTCATATCGAAATGTACAGCAGAAAACGAGACTCAAAACGGACAGAAAGACAAGAGCGAGTCAGTGCTTTCCTTCTGTACGTCTCGAGTCTCGTTTTGCGCTATGATGTTTAGTAGAATTTATACAAGAATAGCAGCAGAGATTCATTAACTCGTGACGCATGCCTATACTAGCGACCATTTATGATCGATGTTTTCATATTCTGGTGGTTTTTCTTAAATAGGCTCGATGGAGCTTTGTCTATCGATAATACAGGCTCACGATCAATATTCAGCATGTAGAAAAACTGTATATGCAACAAGGCTCGTGGCTTCGGTACCTTTACTGAGCGCCAGGGGCCTCGTAGTGGTTTAATAGGTTTTTCGTCCAACTATGTCAGGAAACATTGACCGCGGCAGCGGCTCGGCCGTCGGGAGCCAATCCTTTTCTTTTCATCTCTGGACCCCGGGTTGTACATTCACTGGGGTGCCTGCTCTTTACCTTCCATGTCATTCAAGCAACAGGTGAACCGGGGCACCTTTTGGTTTGACTGGACTGGATGGGAACGCCAGTGTTTTCAATAACGTCCTCGGCGACCTCATTCAGTGCTAAAAACGCCGTTGCGCATCTATCGTTATAAAATGGTACGGCAACTTTGCTGATTCTATGACAGGTTAATAGCCTCAGCGCTATTTGTCAAGCTTTCTTGCTGCCTCTGCGTGGCGTACATCATATTGTTATTAGCTACAGTGCACCGCAATTAATCGACTACAGGAAACTCATTTTGATGGAAGAAAACGTCGATACATAAAACAAGCATGCACGGGACGATAACTTCGCCCGATGCTATCTCCTGTAGGTAGTGAAATATTTAGTGCCTATAAGCGCCTCGGCAGATAGTATGGCAACACTCCTTTTTAAGCGCGTCTAAAGCGTGCCCTTTACACATGTATATATATCGGGCTGATCTTCCAGCGGCCAAGTAACGCACCTGGTGTGCTGGTTGTGCGACGTGTCCCATAGAACTGCCGCTATGCAGGTCACCGCAATTACCCTTGTGTCACTCTTATTTCTCTCGCTACATCGCGGAAGCCGTGCTTTTCTGGACAGCAACCCTGAACTAGGGCCATATCAAGACGATGGGAAGGTAAGAGCAGCTATTTGAGTCACCTTCAGAGTTCCTCTTATTCGACACACAGAACAAAAATCTATACAATGCTTGACCGGGTAATCCCACTCGAGGCTGAAAAACTGAAATATAGCGTTTAACTACGACCGACACCTCATGATCCAAACAAGTCGCGTGATTACGGGAAATCCCACAAATCGACCTATATTCTGACGCATCGTGCGGACTCGAGTCTATAGGGTGATTCTGATTATAAACTGGCATCGGAAAGTTGAAGGCCACATAAAAATGTTCAAAAGTAAGCCGACCGCGAAACGAAAAACAACTGGAAGCGGCATGAACTACAAAAACGGAAAACATTGAAACCCTCGCACTCGTGCCACGAAGAGTTACAAACTCCGCTTTTGTGACCAGCGAAATTCCTTTTGCATAAGTTACAGCTATCCTCTCATATACTTCCGTTGGCTGCGATTGATGGTATTATTCAATGGCTATGGTGCTGTAATAAGACAGAGTTTTAAAGCGGCACCACTTGCCTGACAGTCTTCCACTTTCAATGGATTGTCATTTTGAAATGAAATCTGAAATCTAAGACGACCTAGGAGTTCCTTATATCGTTTTCCTAAAATATTCGACAGCTTATATATGAATAATACGCTAAGTGGTCAGAACCCTACTGAAAAATCTGTAAGGGGCAATAACCTCACATTTTCTCACACAATCTCACTCAATTCACGTAAGAAATCACGTACAAGTCGCATATAATTGCATATGTTCTCATAGTTTCTTGTACATTATCATAAATTATGTACGATATTTTATGATAATGATGTGCGCCTTATGAGACTCAATGCGATTGAATGAGATTTTATGAGGTTATTGCCCCGTAGAACTTTTGGTTTTTCAGTAGGGAAGTTATCCGCTACTAGGTTGCAAACACAAAATCCTGCTTCCTTGAAATAAAAACTAAACACTGGCATTAACGCATGCAGCTTTCGTGACGCAATCACACCGTGCGTGCATCTCAATTCGTCAAAAATGCCCTGTCTGATTCGACGATTTCGGCGGCTTTAACCTCATCTAGAGACCATCTTTCGCCTGAAAATATTGTTACGAAAACGAATTGAGGGTTTGTACTGACAGAAGACGCTGAAGTGTGTGCAGTTAAGTGGGCAGTGCTGTATTTCCCGCTGTGCTAATATGCAGACTGGGTGAACTGGCCATATCAATGCCCTCCGTAACATCTTGGTGGAGGCTGCAATTCGAACCCAGTACCCAACGCTGGACCTCCGCAGTGGTCGTCACACTGGGCCAATCAGCATGTCAACTGCCGCCAGCCTGGCAGCTACCGCTTCCGTTTCAACGGCCCCAGAAGCCGTCGTCATGGTCCAGCCCCGCGACTCTGGCCTATTCAGTTGCATTGACGATAACGTGGACGTCGACGACTGGTTTGACCTGCATGGACGCGCCAGCGCGAATAATCGATGGGATGCCACTCTGATGGTCGCCAGCCTTATCTTCTTTCTGACTGGTACGGCGCGCACATGGTACGCCACGCACGAGCCCAAACTAGCTTCATGAGAAATTTGTAAGCAAAAGATGCATGATTTGTACAGTAAGCCCATTGGGAACCTGCTCGCTGCCAAGAAAGACCTGGCGTCACGCGCACAAACGGCGACGGAACCGTACGTTGATTACATACAAGATCTCGCTTTGTGTCCCCAGGTTGAAAAGGATATGACTGAAGAAGACAAAATCAGCCACAAACTCAAGGGCACTGCCGACGACACCTTCAATCTTCCATTATGTAAAGGCTGTACAAGCATCTATGCCATGACAGGCCTGTCGGCTCTTCTAACAAGCTAAAATTCGTCGAATATCGTCTCGTTTTGACCGGTTGCCAAACGCTGCTGCTGGTTTCACCTGCGCAGATTCAGTGACTTTAAGACAGCCGTCTGCAAAAGATAATTTCACAGGCATCATGCGCTGAGAGTTAGAGGCACTGGCGCCTGCGGTCCCCACTGTTCTTTCAGCATCTTTTAACTGCGCTGGTACAGTTTCCTTGATAAAAAGTCGTCCTTCAAGAGGTTGCTAATATGGGGATTTCAACAGCCCATACCATGATCGAACACCGCAATGACCCGAACCTTCTGTTATTGCCTCTATCACTTCCCGGAATGGTTTCGACCCTCGACACGGCTCTCAAAATTCAGCTGAATGGCGCACTCCTGAGGAACCCACCCGTATCCTTTTTCTGTTATCGTGTCGGGCTTATCTCCCGCAACTGCCGTACCGCAAGCCATTGGCACTCAGCCCCCCGCTTCAACACTCGTACGACTTTTACTCACCACACCATTATGTATCACATTATGCATCGCATCCGTCTCCACCATCCGACCAAGACCCTTCCGCGCCGTCCCAAAGTCGTTCACCATCCCCGGAATCCCGTCGCTTCCACCCTCCTCTTCCTCGCCGCATTTCGTCACCTTCCTGCACCGTCCATCACGAGGCAAAACTAGGATATGCAGCTCCTGGAGGCGACGCTGCATTATCGACCAGGACTGCAAATCCTCTACCGACCGCGCCTGTGCCGAGTAACTTGATCATTATTTCTGTGGATGGTGTTTCAGCTCCCTCGTTTATTGACACTGGTGTCCAAATATCTGTTATATAAACTCCTCTTTTCGCCGCCGCATTAAGAAAGTAATCACCCCGGTCGCGACATCCATCGTCCGCGTAGCCGACGGCAGTTGTGCTGCTGTAGCCGGCATGTGTACTGCCCGGGTAAGTGTCGCCGATCACCACACATCTGTCCTTTACACTGTTCTACCCAGCTTTACAGAAGACGTAATTTTTTGGCTCGACTTCTTATCTGCTCATTCCGCCCTCATCAACTGTTCTCCCTAAAATATATTAGCCTAGGTATCGTTCGATGTCAAGAAACGAAATAAATAATTTGTTTAATGTCGATTTTCATAGTGCGCACAATAATTTGAAACGACCTAGGCTTTGGTAGTCGTGAAAAGCGCTTATAAATAATTCCGTAATACATCAGAAAAAAAAAATACTCCGCGGCGGGATTTTTGAATTCTCTAATAATATAACATAATAATATAATAATAATAATATAACAGCACCGATTACGAGCGTCGCGTGCGCATTAGCACTTCCAGGGTTTTAAAATTTTTAACTTCATGATCTGCTGCGGTCTTCTGGAGATAATCGAATAATTGGAAATTTATTGCAATACATATGAAGCTGCAGGCAAAACATTTATTGCTTGAATTCGTGAATTTCAGGACACCTCAAATTTCGGTAGCGTCACACCACACCACCACTTCACACAGCAACGACAAGAGCAATACTTTTTTGATTTTTTTTTTTGATGAACGATTCCCGAAATTTGCAGCTTTTGTTTCAAGCTCCGGCAGACCGCAAGATGCCGATCGCTTCTTACAATTCATCGTAACCTTCATCAGCAGCGGCTTTCCTGATCTGAACAAGCTTGGCCTCATTCAATACTGTGGTGTACGGACAGCGGAATGAAACCACATTTCCTTGTTTAGTTTCTCAGCGTGCTCTCATATTGGGTTGTGCCGCTTATTTTTATGTGGTTGTCGGGCAACTGTGACCGCGTATTGTATAATCTGCTGATCCCGATAAAAGCAGCTGTAAAGCTACCCTATAGCCTTGATTGGTGTAATTTGGAACACAGGTACACGAACTCAATAAACGCACAGTTTACGTTTGCTACCCAAAAGCTAGGCTGCTTTTCTTCTGTGGCTGTAAAGGTGAACTGCACAACACTGGAGACGAGAATAAGTTTCGTAAAGTAATGAACCTGAAAACCACTGAAGAGAAACGACAGTGAGCCAAGCAGCGAGATATCATGTACACAAGCGAACGTCGCACCGACCACAATAAGCATCACCCGTCTGGAACATATCGTGTAGTAGGAATAGTCGACAGCAAAGTGTCATCGACGCAGCCGGGGTGGCGCAGTGGTTAAGTCTCTCAACTACCGTTCCCAAGGCTGCGGGATCGAATCCCCGGCCTCGGCGGCCGCTTTTCGGGAAAGGGAAAAGCCAGGCGCCGAATAATGTGCGATGTCAATGCACTTTAAAGAAACCCAGGTGGTCAAAATGTCCGGAGTCCTCTACTATGGTGTCTCTCATGGCCGGAGTCGTTCTGGGGCGTTAAACTCCACAAACCAAACCAAACCAAGTAGTGGCCGTAAGGAGAACTTAATCCGTACTTGGAAATAAATCACATCTCTGAGAACGATAAGGTCAAAGGCAATGTAAGCCTTGTCGGTCCAAGACCAGCTGAAATGTCCTGCTGAAATCGCTGATCTCCACAGAAGCTGGCGTCGGCTCGGATGGCTGAGACAGTGAAAAACATACTTGAAAATTCGAAAACTGTTGAATATTTTTGAAAAACACTGTTGAATGTTCGACGAAGCCGAAAATAAGTCTGTAGCGTTGTCATACGTACCTTGTCGTGCCTGTGGACTTGGAGCGTCGTATAGACATCTAAATTGCTTATCGGTTTTCGGTAAGACGCTGTTTGCTGGTTTGTCGGCAAAGGACGATGGTGTTCAGAATGTCGGGTATTTCACTTTGAAAAGCAACTGTCAATCATCTACTGAAATGTCGGTGATATTTGCTGATCCAGCAAGCCAGCTGCTGATTCTGTAAAGGAGCTATGCTTGAAATGAGAAACTCGATGTTGATTTATCTGTTGAGAAGCAGCTCAGAATTATATGTGATTGCTATGATACTTTTGACACCCGAAACCCCTGCAGGGACCATGGCGCTTGAGCAGAATGGGATGCTGGCTACTTCAGCACAAACTCTGATAACCACACGATCGTGCATGTTTGCCTACAAACATGTGGTTTCGGCCGCTTACAAACATGCCAAGCGTCGATCCGATATAAATCACCGCTTGATAATCAGCTACAAAGGCCATGCCTAGGAACCTGTTCAGCGAACATTAGTGCAGGAGAGGGAGGCAGGGATATGTGTGTCTACTGACTGTTTTGCGAGGCGTTCACCCCGACTGCTTAATAATCATGCGTCCAGGGCTGTGAATGGTTGGTCCTTTTTAATCAGTGGATGTTACTTTGGTAAGCTGCATAATAAATGTTTCAAACATCATTGAGTAGCCCGCGCCATTATCTGCTAGAGCAACATATTTACAGCTGACGGCTCTTTCAGATGTCATGGCCGGGGTGCCCTATTGTTATTTTGTGTGGCAGCGTTCTCATCTCAAATTTGCGTCGCGAACGTTGCTCTCGGATTATACTCTCTTTCAGTGGGCGTAGTAGATGTGGAATGGGCTTTTATCGTCGTGATGGATGCACTGTGTGCGTTTGTCACTGAGGTATCTTATATGCGCATGGAGCTGTAGCAGCGAAGTGATAATGCCACGTGCGCATGAACAATGAAAACATCTAAGACATTGTGAATTATTGGCATTTGTTTCAACCAAGTAAAATTTCGCAGCGTTGTTTGTCCCGCGTAATGATATATACTTGTGAATTTTTTCACAGTGCTTCCCTTTTAAGGAAAGCTGGTACATAGCCTACAGAAACTTCGAGAATGATCCGCACTTCGGTGGCACATCAAAATGTGCGAAGGCCACGGAAATCACTCCCTACGTGCACAACTCCTCGATCGTGGTACTGGAATATGGTAAAACGCTGCAGTAAGTCTGAACAGATCTTAGTTTAATCCATTTATGAATTATATGGTAACTCCTTGCGAATTTGGGAACGTAGGTTAGAAGAGAGTAAGACAGAACAGAATATATTTTAAATATTTTAATAACGACATGGTCATTTCATGGAAACTTGAAAAAGGTTTGTGCGTTCAAATCGCTTCCTCGATAATGCAGTATTTATTTAGTCGCAATATTTCTTTTTGCGCCACGAAACATGCATCAAACGGTAATATTTAGTATGTAAATTAGGCAGAACCAGTAACGTGATATACTACGACATAAAATCGCATACCCCAACCGAATAATTTCATGAAAATATATTATTCCTACTTTTTCTTTGACGTTTTGATACTTTGGCTCTGGGAATTTAGATATTTTTGTGCCTGCCCGAAAAATAGCATTCTAAGCTTAAAACTGTCTCGCTTCTTTGTGGGGACAATGTAATTCGCATGAAACGTAACCAGGCGCACCATTGTTTTCTAGAAGTGCGCTACGTTGAGAGAGGTGGGGAAAGAGGAGGAAACACGAGCCGCTTGAAGGGAAAGCTGGGACTCCAAGCAGGTATTTGGAGGTAGAAAAATAAATCCTTCTTCTTGAGTGCATTGTACGGGTTCAGGTATTGCCCCCTAATCACCACCACTCATATTTGCTTAACGCGGCATGAGGATCGACACACAAGTATGGAATTGTTTGTACTTTATATTGACTGAGCAAAGCTTTATTTCACAGACGTAAATGTGTCATATTTTCTTAAAAGTTATCTTGCCGCTACTATCATAGCCTTCAAATTATAAATGTGATAGTGTCATAAATCAGCATAGAAAATTTTTCAGTTTCACTGCGGCCGGTACACTGCTGGGCTACAAGTGCATATGTGCAATGTCTTCAAAAACATAAAAAAGGCTCTTTTTCATCAACCTTGGCTTAAAGCAATCTTATTTCTCAGGTACACCAAAGTGAGCCTCGCTTCTGGCTGTGGGTACAACGCCCAGAACTCGGCAAAAGTGGCCGTTTTCGGACGTAAGTAACAGTTACCCATCGTAGGATAGAACGAGAGGAGAAAAATGGCTACACAGTGTGAAATAGATCTGAGCAAGGGTTCAGGGAAAGCCTCAGTTCACAAGCTAAGGCACCGTTTCGACAATACGACTCGTCTTCGTCTGTGTTCAGGCGAAGGCAAGTCTAAATGCTGGGTTTGCTTGCATACCGAGGTTCCTTCTCAACTTTAGTTCTGCTATTTTTCGTACTGGGTTACCCATCGTAGTGCTATAGTGGCCTTGACGTCAGTCTATGTTAGAACTGAGCTCAGGAAGGGGGGGGGGGGGCTCGAATTTCGGCTATGTCTGTTGCAATTTAAGGAGGCAAAATGAAACTAAAAACAAATGCATGAAATAATCCTTGAGGCTACTACAACCTGTGTAAACAGAAGTTCGTGAACAACTACAAGAGATCGGCGCGTCTTCTATGAATGTAGACAACATGCCCGTGATGTTAATGCACTATGCATATATATGCAATTTTATGTGTAAGTTGTTACAGCTGAGGAAATCGGAGAAGACTGTGATGCAAGAGTGAGTGATAGCGCTAGTCATGTACAGCCTTTGTCAAAAGTTTAGAGCCCAGGAGTCTACTTTTGAGTCATACTATGTGGCTTGTAATGCATTCCTAGGTTTCCAAACTTGCCGAAGGCAAGAAGATTTTTCGTCCCACCCTCTCCAATGGCTAGAACTTCTACGATTGTTAAAGAAGTCATAATATATGGCTTAAAAGCAAACGCTCCGGGCTCTAAACTTTTGATAAAGGCTGTACGCAAGAATAAACAATGTCATCACTATCTTTTAGTTTCTTCATTCGTTGCCACACAATAAATTTATGTCCCACATCTGCTGACGATCACCTCCTTCAACACTCTAAAAGCACTTGATCAGGACCTTTGCTTCCAAAAGTGTGGTGTCAAACGACCGGCTAACCGAAGTTTCTGTCGTACATAAATCACGTGTCGTGGTGGCTATTTATTGAGGTAAAAGTGTTATACTGCACTTTTTATAAATAAGCCGCCGTCTGTGTCACCAGTGCATTTTGTTCATCGATATCTTTTGTGGTCTTGAATACACGTAGCAATCTTTTTCGTTCATTTAGAGTTCCACTCCAAGTTCAGCATGACCGCTGCCTACATCGACTGCAACAACTGCAAGGTGTTTCGCAACAGTTATGCGCTCGGAGGTAAAGTACATGGTATAACATACCCAAGAAGGGAAGTCTGCCAATAGATCTAGAGTAGATGCATTGGCGTGCTGGGGAAGTACAAATACAAAGACAGTTGTCTAGAGCAGTTTCTTAACAACAATAATCAGAAACAATGTAGGTTGCTCTGCGACTGGAAACGAGACTGTGACGGTGCTGTTCAATCCATGGTCTATTAGTCTGAGCCTTCAGCACCTAGTGTCTAGCAAGACCTTTATTGACCTTCTCTCCCTGTAGCGAACGTCACGACAGCTGATGGGCAGATAAACCTTCAGCAAATAAACCTGCGCACACGGGCTGGGAAATGTGGAGAGGGGACACCACGTGACTGGACTGAAAAATGAGCTCGCACCTTCATTTGCTCGCATATTATCGCTCATGCGCAGCCGCGAGGAAGGCTGCTGGGGTGCCTTGGCATTCTCGAGACCTCACCAGTGACGGATGAAGTCGAGTTCCAGTACCATTTCAATTTCTCATTTTCTTTCGCAGCACCATGCGAGGGGTGAAAAGTGTTATGTCCTCCGTCTATGCGGCATTAACCTAGATTTCTCCACATGAATATTGTTTAGAAAGAGAGTATTCCTTTTTTTTACCTTACAATAGTAAAACTCTAGGAACATGGTGCACTTGCAAATAAAAAACAGATAAAAGGTAGACACAAAAATTCGCGTAGTTAAATCGGGGCTTCCTATCGGGATATCTTCCGCTACGTACGTGATGCTCTATGATAAGGCGTGCCGCCAGCAATAAGTTGCCGTATAATTTGCTTCCGTAATCGCATGCCAAAGCATCTAATAACTAATACCTCTGAGCATGTTAATAAATCCCCTTCAGGTCTGCCTGTGCAAGCACAGATACATGAATAATATGGAATAAAAATGTTGGCGCTACAAGAGACATGCTTTCCTAAAGCAAATAAAAATCTTGAATAAAATGGCATGAAGTATCGTAGTGACTAATGCAGACTATTTTATGGTAGAGGGCATGTAGCAGACATGATTAGTTGCAAAAATTAAACTGATATCTGCAGAGGTAGAAATCAACAGTTAGAAAATAAGACACGTGCACCTTGCTCCATGCACGTGTCTTATTTTCTAACTGTTGATTTCTATCTCTGCAGATATCAGTTTAATTTTTGCAACTAACCATGTCTGCTACATGCTACATGCCTACCTGTCCTTCAGGACCCCTACTGCGGGAAATAAGTTTTACCAAACCAAACCAAACCTTGCTCCGTGGCTGCGCCGGCTGCTATTTGTGCCGCAAAAGGCTGCATTTAGAGTAATCGCCGACTCTAATGCTTCTGTCTGTTTGCTTATGAGGTTTAATGTCCCAAAGCGACTCAGGCTATAAGATACGCGGTTTTGGAGTGCTCCGGAACTTTCTACCACCTGGGATTCTTTAACGTGCACTGATGTCGCACAGCACTTCGGATTCGCCTCCGGCCCGAAGGGCAAATTAAAGAAGTCCCATAGTGGACGCCGACCAGCTGTATTAAGACAGGGAGAATGATGTTTCTAAAGCATAATGCTGATTTCCCCGTCTCTCCTAGTCAGTTCCATTAATTTGCCCCTTACTTGCATATCTGTCAACTGACTCGAATGCACTGGCGGCGTTTCGCGCAGGAAATGGCTGCACTCTGTGGAAGCCCGAAAGCAAGATTAACCAAGAAGATCGCTGCTGCGACTTTGTTTTCGCCCTCTTGTGCGGTGGGTCAGCGAAGTATCAGATCTACGACAACTGCCACTAAAGAAGGTTTCACGCTGTGCGTGGGTGCAGCCGCAAACTCTTTTTACTACGCCACCTTCGCACGTACTGCAGCAAACGCTGAAAAGAAAAGCACAGACAAGGTCTAACCGATAGGAAGGGCGAGCGCCCGAACCCCGGAAAGAAAAAAAGTCGTTCTTTTTGTTTTGTGTTGCATTTATTTTTAATACTTCTAAATTCTTGATATTAATCCTATAGCTTAACGACTGTATTTAGCGAAATAAATATGTTACTGTGAAAGCATTGGTTGACTCATGTGGGCGTGTACAGTAGTAATGTACAAGGGTAGCGGACAGAATTTGTGGACAGAGCCTGCCGTGCGAACTCTCAATAATAATAAAAAAAAAACATTTTCCTCACTAAGCATCGAACTAGCGTCAGAATAATCAGGTCAGCGTTCCTGGCCAGGCATTTGGACACTCGTGCATGTGGGCCTTTCAGGTAATGAGGAAGCTCACTCCCTGGCCTTAGGTCTCACTTTCCAGGCTGAGGAGGAACAGTCTTCCTCAGATGCCGGGGAGTACCTGCTGTCCTTTCTTAACATCCTTACCTACCACCGCGAAAATAGGAGAACTTACGCACCCCCTGCCCTGAATCTCGCAATAACACAAGCTGCCCATTGGCGCAAGCTACAAATGCGCACAGCTCCATACGCCATCCTTATCCACGCCCACTTTACTGACCAGTTTTCGTCTTCCTGCAAGCTCTGTGCCAAACCTGGAGACTTTCTACACACACTACTCGCCTGCCCCTCATTCCCTCACCTTCCTTCACCAGAGGTAGCCCTAGATTACTGGGAGAAACTACTCACCAGTACCTCCATAAGGACCAGCGCAAGATCATTACATGTGCTCTCGCTCGGATAGCCCTCCAAGGGCTTTCCTTTACTTTGTAAGAGCGCCCTCCGTACATGGAGGGGGCTCTCAAATGCCATATAAGGGGCGACGCCCCCTTCCTCTGTAATATTGGCAGTATATGTTTCTACCAACACCACTACTAGCTTCGCTTTTTTATCTCCATTGACTTTATTTCCTAAAGGATGCAGCCTGATCGAATGAGTTTACTAGCAGTATATCTGATAGTATCGCCAGTATCGCTAACTGATAAACCCTGATGCTCGTGCATGAATTTTCAAGGCAGTAATTACCTGCCACACAGAATCCTCAAAATACTCTCGGAGAGCTATAACATGAAGCTTACCATGTCAAGCAGTCATTCGGTGCTATGTTAGGCGAAGCTAATAGCTATATCATATAAGATGGAACTTCACTTTTATTTGCTACTGATAGAAACCCAGTTTCACGATGGTTGTAACACAAATATTTGTGGAAAGTTCGCAATAGAGATCCCAAAGCAGCTCCTCCCACCAATTTCTAAACGCAAGTTCAACAGCCTCCGGCTTTCTAGACAAAATACGGTGAACGCAATGTTGTAGAAAGACTTCCTTTCCAGCGATCCACGTCCTCATGGGCAGAACGCCCATATGCAATTTAAAGATTTCACAGGAGGCTTTGGCACACAGCATGCGCTTTACACATTTTAATATATTTTACTCCGGCCCAGAAAGGTATAATCACCTGTAGACAGGAACAGGCAATACTATTTAAAAAGGGTCTTTTACATCCATTTTAGATTGATGCTGCTTATATTAATTAAGAACCGGATGCATAAAAAATCGTATTTTTAGGACAATTTGACGAAAGTAACCATATATTGCATGACTGATGTCAAAATTGTCAAATATTCTGACAGATGTCAACATTGTGAAAGTGTGAGCCAAGCTTATTAGACAAACGGTATGCAGACCGAATGCCTGATTCTTTACACCTTTTAGGAACAATATATGGTTAAGGACTTGATGCAAAAGATTATGAGGGACACTTAAGCTCCTTCTTAAAGGTATGATGCGATATCGTAGGCTGCCACCCGAGATATAAAATCATGTTTTAAACAAGCCCTATGACTGTGTCTGCACACCTAGGGGTAACATGTCTGAGTCAGAATACAAGGGTCCTGGCAGGCTGATTCTGAAATTACCCGCTCACACGAAAGGAGAAACCCGAGTTTTTCTGCCAAAAATAACGTCAGGCGGCCCTACATCCATCAGCGCGCCCACGTCAGCTGTCAGCTACGTCGTGCCTGCGGGATGCTCATGATGTTTAGCTCACAACGTTGACCCTATGATTTCGTTAATTTTTAACGCGAATGACGTCTTTAACGCTATCACGTTGATATGTGTGACAAAGGCTATCTACCAGCAACTACTTGGCGGGAAGGTTTGTTCAACTTGTTTTCTCATAGCTTGAAGCCCGAATGGACACTGCCAAACATTGTGTAGCTGCTCTATATTTAATCAAGAACAACTCAAAGCTTGCAGAATATCTTGTCAACAGTGTCCCGTAAATACCTGACGGTGTATAACTATGTATAACAATGTACTTGGTCCAGTTTGTGGAATAGCGCGAATGAGACAAGGTACAGAAGAAAGAGTAGACACGGGCTTGTACTTAGATCTGGTGTGTTTTACGGCGAATTCGGCCGCTGCAACCTCAATTTATAGCCATTTCTACATCAAAATTTCTAGCTGTCAGCCCCGTTACCGTATGACCTATGCGAATGACTTTTAGATTTGTGATGCGTTCGCAGGAACGCGCAGCATGCACAAAGAAGGCCCCCCTTGTCCTTGTAGCAGTTCGTGCAGATCGCCCTAGCTCGTGCCTTGCGTCGCGCCTTATGGTACTATAGGGGTGCATATTCCGTGGCAGAGGCATGACATGGTGTGAAGTTTGCCCCCTACTCATGTGGTATGCACTCTCTGTGTTTCGTGGTGCTGGCAATGCTAATTGCCGAGCGCTTCAAGTAATTTCCTTCAGTGGCTGTCGCCAAAGCGCGAGTGATCGCGAAATGAGGACCCCTATTGATAGTAGGGGATTTTAACGTGCATCACAAGACAGGGGGGTATAGATATACGCAGGTAAAACGACGCGAACTGTGGAACAGCATTCAGCAGAATGGCTTACTGCTTCTGACGGAGGGCAACAGCGTTTCGATAGACACATCTCCGGACTTAATTCTAACCGGGGGCTGCATTTCCGCCACGTGGTGCAACACAGGTGAAAATTTAGGCAGCGACCATAACATTATAGAAATTAGAGCAGACAATGGCCCGCCAGTCTCTGCACCAAGAAGGCAACGTTGGTGAACTGGGAGGCTTTTCGAAATGACCGCACAGGTGACAAAGAAGACATAAGTAAGATTAACGATTGGAATAAAAGGGTCCTTCAGTCGGTCAACGAAGCAACGAAGCAACGAAGCAACGGAGGAGGTGGAGATTGACGAAGACGTTGAAGGAGTAGATAGTCACATGGCCAGTCTCTGGCGTAAGGGGAAGGATCTAGAAACGCGACTCACACAGGAAAGAGGGAATAGGACCTTGCGCAGACAATTGGTAGTGCTGAACAAGGAAATGAAGAATATGCGCTCGTTTTAACGAGGCAAAACTGGGGCAACGTTTGTGAGAAACTGGACAGGAACATGAAGAAGGCAAGTACGTGGCACCTACTTCGGCATCTTCTAGATTCCTAAAAGTCTAAATTGGAGGTCAGGCAGCAACCTCACAGGCTAATGCCTACCTTTGACGGGACCGCGGCTACTCTCATATCCCAAGTCTGAGACCGGTATTTGAACTGGCAAACGGTAAAGGTCAACAAATGCCTGATTACAAGGGCCAGGAAAACCCGAAGCTAGATAGCCGAATAACGGTTGCTGAAGTCCGGGCAGAAATAAATAGACTGAAAACAAAAATTGCTGCAGGTCCGGACAGAGTCAGCAATCGAATGCTAAGAAACTTGGACGACGCGTCGATCCGACACCTCGCAGCATTCATGTAGGAGTGTTGGGAGGCCGGTCGGCTACCGGCGACATGGAAGGCCGCAAACTTCGTGTTCCTCCCGAAGCCGAGGAAACGACCGGGTTTCGAACACTTGCGTCCCATCTCGCTCTCGTCATGCGTGGGGAAACTAAGGGAGCGTGTTGTTCAGGCCCGGCTGAACCGTTTTTTGGAGGACAACGATATCTATCCGAACACCATGATAGGATTTAGACCGCATTTGGCCGCATGCGATGTCATGCTGCAGCTAAAAAAAAAGATCATATACAATTCAACAGTAGACATCAGGGTGACCGTTGATCTAGACGTCTCAAAATCGTTTGATAATGTGAAGCACTCGGCTATTATGCATAATCTCAGTGAATAAGACGTAGGAGTTCGCACGTACAACTACATATGCGATTTTCTCAGTGACAGAACGGCAACTATCAGTACGGGGGGACACACAGTAGAAGGTATTTGACTGGGAAACAAAACCGCACCGTAGGAATGGGTGTTGTCCCCGACCCTGTTTCATATCGCCATTCTTGGCCTCCCCACAAAACTAGAGGAAATACAGAGGCTACGCCATAAAATATATGCAGATGACCTGACTTTGTGGGTGTGCAGGGGCAGTGACGGGGAAATTGAACAGACACTCCAGCGAGCAATTGATGTAATAAAAAGATACTTAGAACCAATCGGGCTCATATGTTTGGCCGAGAAATCGGAAGCGCTAGTTCTCACGCCAATCGTCGGCGTATAAAGCAGGATATCCCGGAAATAACACTCAGGATCAACGGTAACGTTATACCAACGGTGGCAAGCATTTGAGTTCTGGGATTACGAATTCAGGCTAACGGCAGCAATACTGGAAAATAATACAGAGGCTAGAAGGTAGCACAAGTCAAACTTGTAGACTGCTGAATCGGATCGCAAACAAACCTGCGGGCATGAAAGAAGCCCTCCTAAGGCTAGTCCAGTCTTTCATAATCAGTAGGATAGTTTATGTGGCGTCGTATTTACGAGTTCACAAGGCGGTATAGGAGAAACGACGTTATCATTCGTAAAGGGGTCGAAACTGTACTAGGCTTACCCCCGAATACATCGACAAAAAGATTTTAAGACTAGGGGTTTCCAATACCTTCGAAGAGCTCATTGAGGTTGCAACGACCTCACAATACCAGAGACTCCTACGCAGTCGTACTGGTCGGAGCGTTTTGGAGAAACTGGGCTATGAGCCGCAAGCATGCACCAGACGTACAGACAAGGTTCCTAGGCAGATTAGGGACAAATTAAAAATACCTCCGCTCCCTAAAAGCATGCCCGCCGTCTACCATGAGAGCCGGAGGAGTCATAGAGCAGCAGCACTGCAAGCCCGTTTTGAGGGCAGACAGGACGTCTTTTATACAGATGCTGCACAATGCGCGGACGGTATGGGACGTATTTCAGTAGCAACTAGAGAAAACGTGGGCTCGGTAGTTTGCTGCAGCACCAGAAAATAGACCGCAACGGAGGCAGAAGAGGTGGCCATTGCGCTACCTCTAACCCAACAACGGGTCAAAATTATAGTTACAGACTCCAAATCAGTGATTAGAAACTTTGACGCGGGGCGCATTTCGGTCATAGCAGCAAGAGTGTTGGCCAGTGGTCCACCACCGGCAGAGCAGGTCGCGCTCATTTGGACACCGGAGCACCAGAGGTTGAGAGGGAACGAGTAAGTGCATGTACTGGCCCTAGGATTAGCTACATTCCGGGATCCCAGTGACGTCCTATGCGCAACCCCGTACCCCTGGCGCGACGAGAAGCCCCTACAGTTCGATGATGACCTTAACACCTACCAAGATATCTTAAATCATTACAGTTAGGCAGATCAATATTTGCAAAAGCGTGTAAGCAACTCACCAAAAACGAAGAGTGGCGTAAACTACAAACTGGCGAACCCTAGCTTTACAGTAAGTGGCACCAGAAAATTTTTTGCCTCAGGTGCAAACGTTGCGATGGCATAGCGGACATATGATCAACATTATATGGAAGTGTCTTAGATTTGGAGAACCTGACAGAACATGAGTCCTGGGAGGCACTTCTTCTCAAACAGGACAAAAAAGGGCAACGTGAAGTCATCTGTCTCGCCCTGGCCGCGTCTCAGATCCAATAGATCCAGGTCGACGGCTGGGTGTGTGTGTGTGGGGGGGGGGGGGGGGGGGGGGGCAAGGCTGAGATAGAGCTACGCCTCAGATCCTCACCAATCTTTTGACGGGTGCCAATAAATGTTACTGCTATCTATCTCTCTCTTCAGTGGCTGTACCAGACACGCGGAAAGTTTGCGTTAGAAGGTGAGCCTCTTCGAGTTTGTAGATAGTGTTGTGGAGTCGGTCGGTCGGCACGGTGTGGGGTGATCCTTGCGCCTGCTTGCAGGACTTGCGATGTATAGTGTAGATTCGCTTGAGGTCGCTCTTCCGTAGCACGAGGTAACGTAAGTTATGCGGCTGACGATAAACCAAAATTAGTCGGAGCGTGTCGTTCTCTTTCATACCTTTTTTCTTGATCATAATATGCGAGATCATTCTGTTGACTTGTTCCCACGTCTTCCGAAGCTTAGTGATAGCGGTCGCATTCAACTCTTTGCTGTTGATGTGCAGGCCTCCGAGACGATTGGTGTCTGCTTCGGGAACGTATGTATCGTGGATCTTAATTTGGATTGGATAGTTGCTGCCAATAGGGTGCATGACTAGAACTTCTGACTTGGTAGACGAGATAAGGCCGCTGTTGTCGACGTTCTGAAGAGTGTTGGCCGCTTCCTGGAGTGTATTCTAGATCGTCCTGCTTTGGCTTTTGTTGCCCTAATTCATCTGCATACATGATATGCTGTATGTCGATTAGGGTTTGAGTTTTTCCGGTAAGACCAGGTTAGAAACGGGGAGACCATCCCTAGGGGCGGGCCCCTCGCGTCCATGTGGATGATGTGCACTTGGGGATTTTGCAGTAATTCTTGATTTAGTTAAATGTGCAGATTCTATAGCCCTTCTATATGGTAAGATTCTATATGGCTTTTTAATGTGCACTTAAGTACAGTCATAAGTACACGCCTCTTCACGGAGTAGCTGCGGCTACCCGAGGTCTCGCTTTGGCTGTCGGAGTATTGCTTTCGCAATAAAACAGGAAACTACATTCTGCACTATCATACATCGATCAGTGGAAATATTCAGTGATCAAAAACACTTCATTGAAGTCATTTACCCGCCTTCGCCTCGGAAAAGCGCTCCGCACTCATAGCTTCTTTCTTAAGAAGACAAAGCTGTATGTGATGGGTGTGGAGGAAAACTAAGAATAAACGACATGTTACTTTCACACAGTAAACTAGAGGAAAAAGGAAAATATTTTGCAGTTTTACATCGGGAATCTCTTTCCATCACAGCCGGGTCTTGTGAGAGGATGTAATAGTTGTAATGTCACATATTTCTGGTTTCCTAAAGGAAGAAATTCTCCTAAAGAAACTTTAACACTTAACCACAGATTAATCCTAATTCACAAGGTAAAGATATTTTTGCGACTTAGTTGCTCATGCGCCAAATTTTCAACATAACAACAGTCGTGCATGAAACACATTAAATTTTGCAACCACAACAGCTTATTCGCCGAGTGCCTGACTGCGCATAAATCCCTGACTTGATCCAATTATTTCAGCGCGTTTCAGGTAACCACCCGCAAGCAGTTACTGCGGGTCTGTTTTCTTCATAATCTTAATCTCAAAAGAATTTTAACCCAGTGCTAGGATGCACAGTTGGTGATAAGAAACTATCAGAAAACTAAAAACACTTTCACACTCTTAGGATTGAGCTTCACAATCTGACTAGTTCTGGTTTGAACTGGTACTTTCAACTTTCATGTCGTGTGCAATGTCAGTTATTGCGATGCCCTTTTACAACGCCATGTGCCATGCAATAGGGCGTCCGTGTTAATAATGAGAAGCAAGGGAATTTCTGCGTCAAGCTTGCCTAACAGGCAAGTCCACTACAAGAAGAAATTATTAGGGCCTCGGTACCTCTGAGCCAATAGCGTGTGTATTTTGCGTTTTAAGTGTTATTATTTTTTTTGGCAGTTTTCAAACGGAAGTACAAGACATTGTTTTAGTTTTCACTTTTATTCCGCATGTATATATGAGCCCTGGAGAGGCTTACACAACGAACAATAAACAAACACTATAAACACTGTAACGAACACTATAAACACTGAAATACGCAAACACGGTGAGCTATTTACATATGTCAATGAACATGCTAAGATGCCCTATGTACAGATGAGCGCGGCGTCCGCCAGGTGCCGCATATTTGAGTGCTGTCATCACTACCGCCACCACCGGCGCCGTGTATATACAAAGAATATATAGTGCCATCGGC
The DNA here is from genome assembly GCF_055883805.1 of Amblyomma maculatum. NCBI lineage: Eukaryota > Metazoa > Arthropoda > Arachnida > Ixodida > Ixodidae > Amblyomma > Amblyomma maculatum. The sequence continues at coordinate 35,545,876 of NC_139352.1, read as the reverse complement.
GCCATTCTCCATACATATACAATATGTATATGCATTATACATGAGGGTGAAATACATAAGCATGTTACAAACACTAGAGCACATAAGACATGCACACTAACATATATACATGCGTACACCGCTACTGGCTCATATGCACACCCATCCTACCCTAACCTCCACCGCCTCTTGGCGTGAAGGCCAACATGAGTCGCCATCGCCGGCGGCCCATTTGTTATCCATCGTTACTTATGCACGCCTCCCAAGGAAGCGTCCACTGCTGGTCTCCGAGTGCTTTACGCACTCGGCCATGAATATATATATATATATATATATATATATATATATATATATATATATATATATATATATATATATATATATAAGCTCCATCTCGGCCGTCGGCGCGCTTGCCTCGCTGCCCGACAGATGACTCATGTCAAAATAGCTTTTCGACTCTCTTCTGCGAAAATTGTGCATGCCGCCGAGAGCAGTTTTTCCTAGATTTCGGAAAATCTAGACAAGTACCGATGTTGAATCACTTATCAGATAACGTAGACGATATTTTTCTACTTTGTGAAAGTTATTTCAGCTCGAATGGGGCAGTAGATTTTGCATAGGAATTTTTTAAATCCCAGCGTCCAAATATTCAAGACCCTGTATATATGAAATTGTTTTTCAAATAAAAGCTTATTGTTGTGCAGGAAGCCACAATCTCTACTCCCAAGCAATCACAGCTCAGGTGTATCACCTGACAAATTCCACCTGCCGGGACGCGTATTACCAAACCATACTCCGTAGGAGCACTCGAGCAGACGACGCTCTGGCGCGTGATTCCTGTGAGCAGCGTCACCTGGCGACAAATAGTGGATATAGTGTCTAAACGAATAAGAACGCATTTAGAGGCCACTGTTCCCGTCGTTTTTGTGGCCCATCTCTGTCTGCACTGATGCCACTGAAGCATCTGTTCGACTCCTGTGTTGTAATGTTTTGTCTGAATGTTTTTTTTTTTTGCAACTGCTTTCACCGTATTGAGTGTAGTGAGTGTATTTTACCTTTAGGTTGCGTTCAAAGACACCTTTAAATAACAATAGGTATGACAACGGTTACACTAAGCAGTTACCTTATCAGTAATCATTTCCTGCATTCAGTGAGTGTATGTTACCTTTAGGCTGTGTTCAGGGACGTCTTTCAGCAACAATCGCCATTTAACTCGCTGAGAGCGTCGTCTGCTCCAATGCGCCTACGGGATATGGTTTGGCATAGGCTGTCGGTACTGTGGTTACGTCAGTAAGACGACATTCGTTTTTTACTAAAAAATTCCTTCTAATTCGATATTTTTAATAATATCCTCGTGGAAAATTGAAATTATGTGAGCAGGTGCTTTGCTGCGAATTTGGAGTGCGGTTGCCGGCCGTGCAGCAGGACTACGGGTGACACGCCCATATTTGAGTGAGGTTTGAACCAGTACTACCATAGATTTCGAAGAACTTGTTTAACGGTTCTCCTTTGAGGTGAGCTATCCGAAGGGCCTTCACAGCTCTGTTGAAACCTTCAATAAGAGTATTTGATGTTAATCGATGACCGCAGATGCTGCATGCCTTTCTCTTTCAGGAAGTCTTTCAATTGCCTCGAAACAAATTGCGGGCCATTGTCTGTATCGATCGACTCTGGAAAGTCCTCCCTGCTAAAAACAGAGATCATAAAGTCAATGGCATCCCGGAATATGTTAATTCGGCGGTATGATCAAAGTCCCCACATTGTCTATGGCTAGCTTCAGCCAGGGGCGATCCCACTAAAGAACTGGCTGGAGGGGAGTGGAGGAGGGATTAGCCGAATTGTCAACTGCTTAGCATATGAGAGTGTTTTATGCATTCCTCGCTGTTTATTTAGTTCTGGCCTCCAGTAGCGCCGCTTTAAGAGCTTTTTGTGCAGATTATTCCCAGAATCGATTCATGGGCCAACTGTAGGAAAGGAGGAACATTGCCGGGAGGAGGAGGCGGTTGATTTGACTGACGTAGGGCTTGACAAAGTCGAGCTCACTTGAAAACGCTTCGAATTCTGGCGATGTGTTGTTCGGAACCTCGAACAGATGAGAAGTGGGTTGAATGCAAGTGAGGTTTTTTTAATTGGTTCACAGGAACCGAAATTCGCATTATCTTCACACTTCTGTGGACACCTGAACAGCGTTAAGTGAAGGGAGAAAAGTGGGAGTTTAAGTGAAAACAGAAAAAGAGGAGCCGTAGCGGAAGGCTACGGATATTTCGACTACCTGGGGATCTTCAACATGACCTAACGTCGCACTGCACACGGACGCCTACATAACTTTAGACTAGCCGGCAAACGACGGTTTAATGGGTCTTGACGCTAGCCAAGCGTAGACTCGGGTTATGTCCTACTCTATATTACCCCCTCCCCCAATTTCTGCCGGTTTGTGGTGGCTCGTGAGGCTGGCGCTTTTCGAGCGCACCCCGGGCCTGCTGGACGGCGCATAGTCGACTGTCCTTGCCTGTACTTTGCACAGCACTTTGAAGTTCGGGCGGATATGTCCTGAAAGTAGCTTCAGTCGGGAACCTGGCAGTCCCACATGGCGTGCCACATGGCGACCCACTTAACATACACTGGATACACCATTCGTGTAGATGTCTGGGTGAAGTACGTGTAGCACTACCGGGGAAAGGAGTTACCCGGTCTGTATTTGCCTTAGGATGCTGGCCTCCTCCTGAATGAATGCCGGGTGAGGCGGCATTGTCCGGCGAGCTAGGAGGTAACACAAGTAACTTTCTGGTAACTTGTGACTCGATCCTTGGTATCGAACCACCACTTGGAACGGTCACTCTCGGGGGCGCGGAAGGTAAGCGCTCGCGCCGCCGAATGAACCGTCTCGTTGTGATTCGGTGAGGATGTACACTCGCCCGCATGAGCCGGGATCCACTTGTTGCGGATGCTGCCGCGGTCTTGGAGCTGGAGCTTGCCGATGATTGTGGGCGCCGGCGCGCACACTCGCCTGTAGTCACCTCCAGTCGCTGAGCATGGTACGACACTCGGCCGCGGATATTGCCAGAGAGATGGCAATCTCCTTGGCGTCGGTGGCGTCCATGCACCGCACGCTCGCTGCCGTTGTCTTGATGCCGGTAGTCGCCGCAGCAGCCATTTTTTTTAATGCTCAACACCCAAGTAAATTACATCTTTCTTAGTGTGTGTTTTCTTATAGGCTGTATAATGTCATGCTTTTGATTATAAATAGCCGCGAAAAAGCCGGAAACACAGCCAGGTAGTGACGTTATGACCATAGCAATTACCTTCGCCGTAGTCAATTTCCGCCTTCTGTGAGAGTGTAACCTCTAGCTCCTTTAAGTTGCGTCCATACACACCTCAGAGCGACAATCGCCGTTTAACTCGCCGAGAGACAGCTAGTGAGGAGAAAGAAGCTACTGTACCCTACCGTTCAGAAAACGGAATTACGTTGTGCCGATATCCAAGTAGCAAAATGGCGCGACGGACGCAACCGATGTATTAGTGGTTAGAGCGCCCGTCTCGGCTGCGGGAGGTGGTTAGTTCGAAACCCACCGCCGGACACCCACCGGTAAAAATGGGTACCAGCTTTCCCCCGGCCTGGTGCTCGGCTCTTCTGGGGTGAAATGCTTGGGAAAAGGGGTCACGGCCCAAATAGTTGCGCCGATGTGGCAGTGATTCGTTCCGCCATCGGACAATAAGTCCGCCTTGCGCGGCAACAGCCCATTATGTGGCCCTTTTTTTTTCGTTTTGTTTTTTTTTAGGACTGCTGCAGCTGAGGCTCTAAGGGAGCACTTCAGGTGAGGGTCAAAGGAAGTACCTTTGCAAGACAAACAGAACCACCTTTGCAGGCTGCGAGGTTCGAAACTGGGTTTGGGCCCACTGCGGAGGAGGGGCGCGCAGAGGTGTTTACGGAGCTTCTCCCAAACGCACACCCCTGTAAAAGCCGAGCACCAGGCCGGGGGACGCTTGTACCCATTTTTACCGGTGGGTGTCCGGCGGTGGGTTTCGAACTGACCACCTCCCGCAGCCGAGACGGGCGCTCTAACCACTAGGCCACGGCTGCGGTTAGGCAACGCTAGGCAACGTGAACACAAAAAGGTCCAAGTATAAGTTGCCGGTCATTATTTTATTCTTAAACCTTTAAATAAAATGATCGTCAAACCGAAAAAGCATGCCGTGAGGTTTATTGTGAACACATCCGTGATGGCGCGCACGATTGCACTTCGGTTTAAAGCATGGCGGTCGTTTGCTTCTTCAATGCATATGTGTCTGTTGTCCATAAATAATTCCTTTGAGCGATTGAAGGGATTAAGCTGCGATCGTCGATTTCTAATGATCGCTAGGGCGTGATTGCAACACAACGAGGAGGAGACTGAGAGAACATATTTTATTGCTTCTGCAGCTTAGCTATAACGAGATCAAACATCGGTCCTTCCACTTTGCGCCCGCATGCGTCATCCTTCTGTTTCTGCTAATAACGCAGAAGCTGCAGCGAAAGCACTTTTTAAAGCAAGAGATTAATTAAAAAAGTGCGAGTAACGAATCAATAATCGCCAGATAAAACGGTGTTTTCGGGCATATTGATGATTTCTTCATTAAGGTTTCCTTAATTGGTCTTGATGATATCGCAGTATGCCGTCACAGGAAGTTACTATTTGCTGGCTGAGCGGCTTTTTTTCTGGCACTTAGCCGCGGCGAGCAAACTGCTGTGGAATGCGCACTCTTGAAAGTTAACAATCTGATGGCAAATGAAATTTGCAAGCTTAGAAGTGGTTGAACTATGGAGGCCGGTAAATTGAGTTATTTGGTAGCGCTATTTGGCAGCGAGGGCGTAAAAGTTGAAAGATATGCGCTGGCAGCGCTACCAATCTCTTCGTTAGTGTGGGAGGAAATCGCGCTTTTAGCTGCTCTTTAAGAGACGACTAATATTTTATAAGCGGTAATTAGCGAGCTGGATATGAGTGTATGTTTTCAACGTGTTTGTCGTGAATATTTGTCGTGGCGGGTTTTAAGGATTTTATAATTTTGAAGTTTGAAAGGTGCCATACTGCACTTGAGACCCCACCTGACCATGCATTCCTATTGTACTGTGCGGGTCTCGATCCTAAGAGTGCATCATCACGCGGTGCATCTTACTATGTAACAAAATTTAAAACCTGAAAGCGTAATGTGTAATGAAGGTCCGTATAAGGAGCTTGTGTGGTTTTCGCCCAGACATCGAATCATTTCAACGAAGGAAGCAATGAAATCGGATGTGAGTTCGATTGCCACCACCTTCGGTTGCAGTGTTTATACCAACCAGAAAGCGAACAAGGGTGAAAACGACACCACTGAAAATGACGCGAACCCTCATCATTATAGATGCGGAAATTCTAATAGGGTTATAAAATATAGACAGCGTATGTACACAACTTCTACCGTGAGGTAAATGGTTTACCCCGAGAGACTCATGTATTTATGCAGTCTCTGGTAAGTCACTGTCTGATGTGGTTGACTCAGTGTCCTGAAAAGAAACAAAAAAGAGAGTTAACAAAACATGTTTATCAGACCAAACTGGAGCGTCCTCTAAAAACAGTAATAAAATTCTTCCTTATTTACTATTCAACCCTCTCAGGCACTGCTCACTTCTTGCTAGTGAAAAAAAAACATTTCTGATCAGAAAGTGAAATGTAAGTAACTTGTTTCAAATAAATTCTGATGGTTTACTTTGGAGCGGTGAGCGGTGCATACACATCTGCCCAAGAAGCACCCTCACACGTTTGCAACAAGAGTAAGCCCAATATGACTGCTCTATACTTTTGATTCTTTATGATATGGATCACCCTCCTCGGGACAAAATTCCAGTCAACAACTAGGTCAATTAAAGCAGGATGACGCAGTAGTGAGCCAATTATTAACAACAAATACAATAAAATATATTTCTGTTTTGTTTTGTTTGTGTTTAGGGTTTAACGTCCCAATGTGACTCAGGCTATGACAGACGCCATAGTGAAGGACTTCGAAAATTTAGACCACCTGGGGTTATTTAACGTGCACTGACAGCATCTTTGTGCTTGTCAACAGAAAGTTAGATGACCAATCAAAAGATCCCAGTGACCCAAAAAGAAGTCCACGTGCCAAGCGCTGAGACACCGAGCAATCTCCCTTGCAGGAGCACATGGAGGTGCAGCTCTTCTTCTTCCTTGAGCACCCGCAGCGTCCAGGGCGGCACAAGCCACGGCACTTGCACGCTGAGGCCCTCGTGTATCCCTGCGACACCGATCAGAATCGTTTTGTAGATTTTGTAATACGCATGCAAATAATTGAAGCAGCAGCTTTACAAATAGCCGCTTGTCGATTAGGAGCAGTTAACCGTGGGCAAGCCACCAAAATTTCCACAGTTTGAAAAAGTTTGCTAATGAAAAGCAAGCTGAATAGACGAACCATTTAATCGCTTGATCTGAAAGGTCATAACATCCGCAGATAAGGTAAATCTATGTGGAAAATTGTATTTTGAATTGTAATGCAGCAAATGTTCCAATGTATTATCTAATAACATGTGCCACTGTGCATATGATTTCAACTGGCAACCATTTTTAAAGCCACCTGTACAATCAGTAGCACAATCCTTCTGCTCCTAAAATAGGTTAACAATTTTTCATACAAAATAGAAAGGGAAACACTGCAACTTGCTCTAAAATATATGTGGTAATCACCAAGAAATTCGCACTGAAATATATTACCCCCCTCACAATCCCAGATGACCATCACCAGCTGCGGGCAAATTACACCCACTGCAGGACTAAGCTTTACCATCACATCACACATGCTCCTCACATCACAGAATGTATCACACAGACCCATCTGAAAGCAACCCAAATAAATTCATACTCTTGACAGCAAACTGAAGAGGAGTTCGTCATCACCACCTGCAATAGCATTGCGCTATTGCCAAGCGTCAAAGCTCAGTACACAATAAAGTTGCCTGGGGTGCTGCAAGCAAACCATGTGTTTTTATAGCCCAGTCAAGTGTAAAGTCTATCCGGATGACTTTACACTTCACTTTAGTTCATCTCCCTGGGATTTCCTGCTTTGGGTGCAGCAGAGGAATCGCAGACTGGCATTTAGCACCACTCATTTTTTTTTCAGCATAATAAATTAGCTTCAGCACCCGTTCAAAAGAGCTCCTAAGCAAGGAACGAGCCTGTTCAAGCTGAAATGTGCAGGCCAATTGGGAAAAACAGGTTGAATATTACAATACTCCAACGGCAAAACATGACGTGTTATCTCTCCATCGTGATAGCGATCTCTGAGCTTTATTCATTTTGTAATAGGGCGTTTATTGACGCTCAGATGGAGAGCTGTGAGGACAGGACCTTGCAACGGCGAGCCCAGCGTACTTCTTCTTCGTCGCACAACGCACAGGTGCATGTCGATGGCGATGACTATCACAGTACATTTTCCCCCCGGGTAAAAAAAAGGAGCCATCCTGGCGACTTATGGCGCGGAAAGCACAGCGGGGTCATAGAATGGCTTCAATCGGTTCACGTGAACTGTTTCACGACCACGGCGACGCAAGTCCGCAGAGGGCGTGACGGGCTCAACTACGTAGTTGACTGCAGATGTTTGCTGGAGGACCCTATATGGCCCGTGGTAGCGAGCAAGAAACTTCTTTGAAAGGCCAGGGGTTGTGGAGGGCACCCAGAGCCACACCAGTGTGTCCGGGAGATATGGCGAAGCTTCGCCGGTATCACGGAGGTATTTTTGTTGCCACTGATTTTCTGTTGTGAGAGAGCGGGCGAGCTGACGGCATTCTTCTGCGTACGTGACGGCATCGGATAGCGGGGAAGATTCGGAAACGTCAGGGCGGTAGGGAAAAAGTGTGTCCATAGTACAGGGTGGCTCGCGCCCGTAAAGGAGAAAGAATGGAGAGAATCCAGTAGTGGCCTGTGTCGCGGTGTTATATGCGTAAGTAACAAACGGTAGAACTTGGTCCCAATTGGAATGGTCGGTGTTCACGTACATAGCCAGCATGTCACCGAGAGTGCGGTTAAAACGTTCTGTCAGTCCATTCGTCTGAGGGTGGTACGAGGTAGCGGTGCGGTGTATGATGCGGCATTCTTTCAGGAGAGCCTCAAGAGCGTCTGATAAGAAAACGCGTCCGCGGTCACTGAGCAGTTCGCGAGGGGCACCATGGCGAAGAACCAGGTTTTTCAGAATAAAGGCAGCCACGTCGCGTGCGGAAGCAGAGGGCAATGATGATGTCTCAGTGTAGCGGGTTAGATGATCCACTGCCACGATAATCCAGCGGTTGCCAGCTGAAGTTGTAGGAAGGGGACCGTATAGATCTATGCCGACACGATCAAACGGACGGGCAGGACAGGGCAACGGCTGCAATGAAGCAGAGGACTTGAGAGGAGTTTTTCGGCGTTGGCAAGACTGGCAGGAGCGGACAAAATGGCGGACAAAGCGGTACATTCCACGCCAGAAGAAGCGTAGACGCAAGCGCGTGTAGGTTTTCAACACTCCGCCGTGGGCGCACTGGGGATCAGTATGGAAAGCAGCACAAATTTCGGCGCGGAGATGACGGGGGATGACTAAAAGCCACTTCCTTCCGTCGTGAAGATAATTGCGGCGATAGAGCAGCCCGTCACGAATTGAAAAATGGTGAGCTTGGCGGGCAAGCGCCCGAGACAGACGACCTGGAGAGTGACTTGAAAGAAAGTCCAGAAGTGTAGATATCCACGGGTCGCGCCGCTGTTCCGTGGCCATGTCAATAGTGGCAAGCGAAGAGAAATCGTAGGCGCAGATCTCATCAGGCAACGAAGAGGGAGGCAGCGGTGAGCGCGAAAGAGCGTCCGCGTCAGTATGCTTGAGGCCTGAGCGATATATGACACGAATGTCATACTCTTGGAGGCGAAGAGCCCAGCGAGCAAGGCGGCCGGACGGGTCCTTGAGGGACGCCAGCCAGCACAGAGCGTGATGATCAGTGACCACATAAAATGGTCGGCCATAGACATACGGACGGAATTTGCCGATGGCCCAAATAATGGCCAAGCATTCTCTTTCCGTAACAGAATAATTGGACTCTGCCTTGGTCAAGGTGCGGCTTGCGTACGCCACCACATAGTCTCGGATACCAGGTTTGCGTTGGGTGAGAACGGCGCCTATCCCAATACCGCTAGCGTCAGTGTGAATCTCAGTTGGCGCATTCGGGTCGAAGTGGCGGAGGATGGGAGGCGAAACCAGAAGACGGCGTAAAGTGTTGAAGGCGTCATCACAAGCAGGTGTCCATGCGGAGAGGTCGGAGCTACCGGAGAGGAGCTGGATGAGAGGAGCAATAATAGAGGCGAAATTTAAGATGAAGCGGCGAAAGTAGGAGCATAGGCCAATGAAACTTCGTAGCTGCTTCAGTGATTTTGGGCGTGGGAATTCGGCAACTGCACGAAGTTTGGTGGGATCGGGAACAATGCCATCCTTAGAAACGACATGACCTAGAATTGTTAGTCGGCGAGCAGCAAAGCGGCACTTCTTCAGATTCAGTTGGAGGCCGGCGGTAGCGAGACAAGTGAGAACGTCCTTCAGTCGGAGCAGGTGGGATTGAAAATCGGTAGAAAAGACTACGATATCATCGAGATAGCAAAGACAGGTTCGCCACTTGAATCCACGAAGCACAGTGTCCATGAGGCGTTCAAATGTGGCCGGGGCGTTGCAAAGCCCAAAGGGCATGACGTTGAATTCATATAATCCATCTGGTGTGATGAAGGCAGTTTTAGAGCGGTCAGCGTCAGCCATTGGCACCTGCCAGTAGCCAGATCGTAAATCCAACGAGGAGAAAAACTCGGCGCCCTGCAAGCAGTCTAGTGCGTCATCGATGCGTGGCAGAGGATAGACGTCCTTGCGCGTGATCTTGTTGAGCCGGCGGTAGTCGACACAAAACCGGAAGGAGCCATCTTTCTTAGGTACCAACACAACTGGAGACGCCCAGGGACTGTGGGATGGCCGAATGACACCCCGACGGAGCATGTCGTCCACATGATCAGCAATTACTTGGCGCTCCGAAGCCGACACGCGATAGGGGCGCTGGCGCAAAGGTGCAGTTTTACCGGTGTCGATGGTGTGCTCTACGACAGACGTGCGGCCCAAGTCAGTTTGAGGAAAGTCGAATGAAGAAGCGAAGTTCTGCAAGAGGGCGACAAGGTGATCACGTTGCGGAAGTGGAAGATCAGCATCAATAGCATGTTGGAAAACGTCGGAGGGCGTCGAAGCGGTCGCAACATCGCAAGAGCACAGACTAACGTCGAAGGAGGGGGTTGAGTCAGCAAGAGTGGTGATATGACTGGGATCAAGCTCTTCAAGACGTCCAATGCATTCGCCACGGAGCAGGACTGCTGGGGAAGAAAATGGGTTCGAGGCGTAAAGTGCACTCTTGCCGTCTTGAATTTCGAGAACAGCGAACGGAAAAAGGAGGCAGGGATGACGGGAGGTGGCTTCGGAAGGTGTAAAAATCGCAGTCAAAGGAGTTACCCACTCACAAGACAGTGGTACGAGGGCAGCAGAGAACGGAGGAATGTCGGTGTCATGGGCGACGAGAAGTTTTGCAGTGCGGGGAGGGGTATCACAGAAGGGGGCATCACAGAGGGGGGCGAAGGCAATTTGTGCACGAGCACAGTCAATAACGGCTTGATGAGTCGATAGAAAATCGTATCCGAGGATGATATCATGCGAGCAGTTCGGCAGAACAATAAACTCGATGGGGTACAAGACGTCTTGAATGAGCACACGGGCTGTGCAAGATGCGGAGGGGTGAATGTGCTGTGATGAGGCGGTGCGGAGCGAAAAGTCGGAAATCGGAGTGGTCACTTTGCGAATTCGACGGCAGAGCGCTTCACTGATGACGGAGACGGCTGCACCGGTATCGACGAGAGCGAGAACTGTGGCGCCTTCTACAGAAACTTTGATAACATTAGCGGGACGGCATGGAGGACTTGAGGAATTCGAAACAAGCGCAGTTCTTGCCCCCGGAACTGCGACTGTTAGTTTCCCTCAACGGTGCTGGTAGAACGTCGCAGCATTGGAGAAAGCGATCGGCGCCGAGGAGAATGTGATCGACGAGTGGTATAGGTTTGGCGATCTTGTGGGACAAATTGAGAACCGGGCGGAATCATTTGCGAGCGTGAGTCGGTATCGTACGGGTAAAATCGAATGTCAGGCTGTGAAGGTTGGAGGCGCTGGCGACAAAGGCGCGCAACATGGCCCGGCCGACCGCAGGCATAGCAAATCGGAAGGTTGTCCGTAGTACGCCAAGGTTTCATAGGATGTGGGCGGAACCTTGAGGGTGGGGCTTGAAACGAAGGCTCAGCATGCGGCGGTGAACGGTAGGCAGGGACCTGCACATAGGAGCCAGACGTGGGCGAAGGTGGTGGCCTAGCCGTTACTTGGGCATACGTGAGAGGTGCCGTCACAGGCGGCACCACGGGGTTGGGCGGCAAGGCATCAGCGACGTGTTCTTGCACGACACGGCGTATAGCAGGGGCCAAAGATGGAGCCAGTTCAGGAACGAGGCGGCCCGAGTCTTGAAAATGGGGAAGGAGTGAGATTTGACGTGCGACCTCTTCACGAATAAAATCTTTGATCTTTTGATTCAGCGGGCTCCCTTCAGAAGTTGGCGAACCACCCAGGGCTAATGCGGATACGCCTTCGTCGCACACACTGGAGCGGCGCCTAGAAGCGCGCCGCTTGCGGAGCTCGTCGTAGCTCTGGCAAAGCTTCACGAGTTCACTAACGCTGGTGGGATCTTTCGCTACCAGCATCTGGAAGGCGTCCTCAGAAATGCCCTCGAGGATGTAGCGGATTTTGTTTGCTTCCGGCATGGCCGGGTCGACTCGTTTGCAGAGATCAACGACGTCTTCTATGTAGCTGGTAAAGGTCTCATCAGCGCGCTGAACACGATCGTGTAAACGTTGTTCGGCACGAAGCTTACGCACTGCCGGGCGGCCGAACACTTCCGCGAAATTCTTTTTAAATGTCGACCAAGATGACAGGTCAGCCTCATGGTTGCGAAACCAGAGGTTCGCCACGTCCGTCAGATAGAATATGACGTTACTGAGCTTGTATGAGTCATCCCACTTGTTGTAGGTGCTTACTCTTTCATAGGATGACAGCCAGTCGTCGACATCTTGATCGGCCGTGCCGCTGAACAGGCAAGGGTCACGCTGGCGCACGACGCCAGCACACATGATCGTGGGTGGAACGGCCGGCTGCGTCGAAGTGTCTTGCATGGCGGTCGTAGAGGGTAGTGTACGGCTTCGCAGTTCCAGTTTGGGTGGGATCGTTTCCGGCACCTCCGCCAATTGTAATAGGGCGTTTATTGACGCTCAGATGGAGAGCTGTGAGGACAGGACCTTGCAACGGCGAGCCCAGCGTACTTCTTCTTCGTCGCACAACGCACAGGTGCATGTCGATGGCGATGACTATCACAGTACAATTTCTTCAAAATCAGCATGGTACATATGATAAGTAGACAGCAAATATACAGAATTGAAAATTAAAAGAGGTGAAACTGGTTTGCACTGGTGAGATAAAAATGCCGAGAAGAAAAAACCAACCAAATAGAGAAGTAGTCAAAGAATTATAAAATGTTATGCCTGTTTTTGTAAAAACAACGACTGAATGAATTGGATAATAGGCTTGCAGTACCTAAACTATTTGCAAATGCCGCAAGGCAGGAAGGAGCTGCTTATTTCGTGCACGAAAGCAGCTTCTATGGGCCGCGGTGAAAAAAGGTAATTCAGAGAAAACCATTTACACCACGACCGACAGAAGGTTTGCAAACAGTTTGCTTAAGAGCAGCTTTCTTTTGAGGCGCCGACAAATCCCTACAGCATACTGCTTTAATAGTAACATGAGCACGCGCCTACTATATCAAATTGCAAAAAACACCACCGCATAGTAGCTGACCTGAAAACGACAGGCCTAAAACTCACCCCAATCGTGTTGTACTCGATAGAAGGGCGCCATTCCGTCTGCGTCTCAAGGGTATCATCGAGCTCACTCTCTGTGCTCGTCTCCAGGTCGTCAAAGGTTAGGACCGGTACATTTACGGTCTTTCTCTGTAAAAGCAGCCAATCACCGCTGTCAAAAACTGAATGACAATCCTCCCCAACATCTCAGCCAATGTAGGAATATGAAGATATCGCTGTCAGTCACTTTGTGCGCAAATGACAGTATTCGATTGTATTGCTGTACATTACAGGAACACTTTTGGAAATCATCTCACCATGACTAGACATAAATTTGTGTCAAAGTTTCATGTTACAACATAGCAACACGAGCAAAGCTCAGACTGCTGACCCTTTCCCGGCTACAATGGCCGTTATTTTCTTTACCGACGTTTCACAATATTTATGTAATCGTTTCAGTAACCTACCCGCCCTTCCTAAATTATGCACTCCCTAACAGGTGCAAGCGCAGTTTGTAATGCGGCATTTTGGCATTACATTAATCCATATACACTTTGAGGATACGCTGTGTCATGGAGCAACGCAATAATTGTGTCAGATATCACTGCCACACTGCTAAACGTCTTGATGGGGTGCCTTTCCGAGGCTTAGAAGTCAGGGCAGATGTTTAAAGTTGATTTTCCAGCTACTGGCGATAATTGTTCTAGCCTTTTTTTTTTTGCAAACATTTAGCTTTTGGTGCTACGTCCACAACTAAAACTGTGGAGCTTAGTTATACTGCACAGTCCCACCCTTAAATAGATAAAGTGCTATTTTTATCACCTTGAGAGGTCGCCTCTTTGGCTTCTTGGCAGAGAGGTCCTCGAAGAACATCTTGCGGCCACTTCTAAACTTTCCAAGCTCCTGGAAGCACGCAGAGCATTAGAAGGTATTCTGTGGGAATGAATCTGTTGATCGCAGCCTCTCATGCACAACATGTGAATGAGCATTTTGTATTAACCCTAATGGCTACAACTGGCCATGTCACTGATTCCCCAGGAACTGTTGGTGGATATGGAATATACAAACGGTTGCCGACTAGCTGGTCACAAACTGCGTAGGCTGCAGTATCTTTCATGGTGCTGTTCAAAAGTTCGCGATGAGCGTGATCCACGACATGAGTACCGTAGGCAGAGAAATGAATGTCTCTGAAAGAACAGGTGTGGATATAAAGATACATTCAAGCTTTGCTCAATGATGTTTAAAAAGGAAAGAAAATCTGTTTCACTGTGGTTGAATGAATCCTATGAAGAGTTATTTATAGAGTTCATCGCTGCACTGGAAAAAAGTTCAAATCTTTGTAAAGTGATAACAAAGATGATCTCAAGCTACACCAGTGGCCGGTGAACCAAGTTCTACTGTTGAAATTGTTCAAAAGGCTACGAAGGCTATGTTAAAACTATAGCGTGTTTGAAATCAAGGCAGCTTTAATAATTCGGATGAATTGGAAGAGATTTTATTGTCAGTTCAAATGAACCAGAAGTTTTGAAGTGAGCAAGTTTGAAACAACGAGCTACAACTGTGGTTAAGTGCCGCAAATTCTCCCGGTCACATTATGGGCGCACATGGTAAAAGAGCGCAAAAAGACGAACACAGCAGAGAGGACAACACCTCTGCTGTGTTCGTCTTTTCACGTTCGTTTATCATGAGTACTTTCGAAGTAGCCAAACTTCTCATGTTAAGACATTATGGGTATATTACTACAGCCAAACTTGTTTACAGCAAACAGGTATATATGCACAATAGTTCGATATAACTGAAAGCATCAACAAACTTATGTTAAATGTTTCATTACGAGGGACACAAATTATTAAATAAAAGGAAGACAACAATGAGAGATGATGTCGGAGGTTTCAACGCCGCTTTCAAGCCGCTCGTCGTTATTAAAAGTGCCGAAATAAACTGAGAGTCAAATGCTAGTTAAGCTGGCCTCCTTGCATCAAGGAGTTTCATGAAAACATTAAACGCCAAAACACTTTACACGTTTCCTCATATACTCGTACAAGGCAGTCAACATGCGCCGAAAATGGCTACAACTGGCCATGCCACTGATTCCCCAGGAACTGTTGGTGGATATGGAATATACAAACGGTTGCCGACTGGCTGGTCACAAACTGCGTAGGCTGCAGTATCTTTCATGGCGCTGTTCAAAAGTTCGCGATGAGCGTTATCCGCGACATGAGCACCTGTCTCTTCATCACCAGACACCCATGCGGTGTTACTGAGATTAGCAGTCCGGTATTTGAGTGGGCGCACTTGTAGCATGGTAACCAGGTATAAAGTGCATTCTCTTGGAGACAAACAGGAAAAAAAAAACAGGCATATTTACCTCATTATACGTGCGCTAAAATATCCTAGCATGGTTAATCTGTCCAAACATATCTAAAACGAAAATAATAAACCCAAATAGCATACCAAATAAAATAACTCCAAGAAGAGCGTTTATACACAGCGCATAATGTCAGCTCAGTCACAGTTGATTTCATCCGAGTATTCATCAGTAACAGGGAGCTTACTGTATTAACCCCATAAGGTACATACAAACGCTGCATGGGTTCGTTAAATAAAAATATTTGTTATTTTTGTTCCTTACATTTAATCTCAAAAATGCGCAACACCGACAGCTCAGACGGCAGAAGGACTTGATAACTGCGCACCTTCTACTGTTTGTTCATAGCGTCAGGTGAATATATGAACAAAGAGGGAAAGGACATAAAATCAGGCCCCCATATGAGCACAGCAGAAACAGATAACCAAAGTTTATAGATGTGGAGGTAAATGTATTAACACAACTTCGATTTTGAGCAACAAAAAAGTTTTCTTGGAGTTGTCCTCAGACACCATTTTTCTGTAGCCAGTAGTTTTCTGCTTGCTTCTGTTTGTGAGCATGTGAGGGTCCTCCTTTCTGCCCTCTCCCTGTTTGTTTATATGTTCACCGGACGCTAAGTGTATAAACAGTTATATGTGCGGAGTTGTGGCCGTCCTTTCTATCTAGTGAGTGTTGAGCATCTATTTCAGACCATTAACCAACTTGCCCTATGAGATTACTAGGCTGCGTCAAATTTATGTTTAACTGCCTACAGCTAACGTTTGGCAGATTTAAAAGTAGAGAGTAAATATTAGAAGAGTGTTCAATAGAGCACACATAGACATTTTTTGAAACCTAAAAGATCCCGAACTGACAAGAGTTTTTCATTATTTCCTTTTGTTGTACCTGTGAGTTAATATTGGCACTTCCAGACCGAAAATTTACGCTTTAGAAACTGCACTACGTCTACCTAGACAAAACTACGAAAGTAGGCGAAATGATCGCACATTCACAAGAGCAGCAATCTGAACGTGCTTGTAAAGCTTCTACAGTTGTAGATGCCCCGGCAACATTAAAAAAAATCAACAAGAGTGCAGTTATATGAAGGATGCAACCGACGACACTGGGGCCGTTTTATGGCGATGGCAGTGGACCAGATATGTGCATACTCCCTATAAAGAAATACCAACTCATACCATCTGAAGAGCTTCCAATTCCTCTGTCTTCTTCTGGAGTTCATCGTGGAGATACTCGTCTTTGGATATCGCCTGAATCTGCAGGAGTTCCACATACGAGAAACATTTATTACAAAGAAAACATATTTAAGTCCAAGTATTATGTGAAAGAAAAGTAAAAAGGGAAAAAATTTCGGGGAATGCTCAGAACCTTTCATGAATATCAAGACGAAATTTATCTGGAACTTATGTTGATCTTCTGAATTTTGAGCTTTATTATCTGCTGATCTGCTGCAGAAATTTCTGTTCAACGTTCTATTTGCTGTTAATCTTTCTGCCGAGTGCTCTACCGATGTTTCTTTTTATCTTTGCTAAGCTGGCCGTATGGTAGCAGCATCTGTCTCTAGATATTCTGCATTCCCACGACGCCTGCTTTAAGTAGGGCCACGTGTTGCGCTCGTCGGGCAACTGACGCAGCTATTGCTAGCTACGTTCTCCAGCCGACGGTTACCACGAGCGGCATTTCAAGCTGGCGCAGACTTCACCATGCGCAGTGGTAGCACAGTGGTGAAAGCACTCTGCTTTGATGGTGGCGAAATGCAAATGCAGCCGCGGCCGGTGCGATAGTACTTTTTTTTTTTTAAGATCACCAGGTGGTCGAAATTATTCTGGATCCACTTTTCTCCCTTCCCTTACGGTGTGGTTTAGATGCCCACGAGTTGTGCACAGTTACTACGCCTTTTAAGTCGCTTTAGCAAATTTGCATTTTGAGGCTCCAGCTGCGACGGAAGTTCTGTCTCCCAAGAAAGACTAGGGCATAGGGCGTCGTCACTATTGCGCGGTGGAGTGAAGCACTAAGTGCCATATTTCACAGTGTACACCCCAAACATCTTAGCAAATGCGCAGGCGAATATAAACGAGGTTTTCTTGATGTGTTTATATCCGCCGCGTTAGCTAAGTGGTTAAGACCATTCTCCAAAAAGCTCTGCACACACTCCCGAAAATACATTCGCGCAGACCGTGCATCGGGGCCGCAGTATTAACCAGCCATTCTCGACCGCCGTATACAATAGAGGCCCATAAGCATGATTTGGTCAAAAAGTGCTCCATCCTCGTTTTCTGTCGGCAGATACCTTGTGCCACATGGGTCAATAGGTAATTGTTTGATAGTCCTGTGTAGGACATCACCAAAATAAACTGTCTCCCAACAAAATATGTGGTCTATGGTTTAAAGCAGCTTACAAACGAGACAGTGCAAACCCCACGAGACTAGAAATCGCTTTTCTTCTAAAAATATTTTAACCGAAAAAGTTCTTATGTGCAGCTTAAAGAAGGTCTTCGCTCCTGGCTGTACTTTCATTCTTTTAACCTTTTTTTAGTACATAATCTCCCGGGCCTCCACCGTACAGGAACCTGTACAACGGCACTGGAAAGACCACATCACACACATCGTTATAAAGCTTTTTCCTCTCCACTTCGTACAAGTACTCTCTCTAGAACCGTACAAAACAAATTTAACAATGTCGGCAACCTATTTCCAAAAATTTCACAATTTTTCGGGTATGCTTTTCGTTACAAGCACACGGGGCGCAAAAAAGGATCTCTGGCTTCACGAGAAAAGAAAAACCTGCTAACTAGCTGACGTAGAAACAGGTGTCCTAAACCAAGATCACCATCCATGGCAGACCTGAATAAATTTGCGTGGCTAAACTGCTCCCAATTTGATGACCATACAAATACAGCAAAGATGCGGTGAAACGTTTGCACATTCACTTTCGAACACTGCTGCGCTTGCATCCCCTACCATAGCTTGCTTATCTTTGTTGCGTTCGCCTTAATCAATTGCTGATGGTTTAGCTACTCTCAAACCTAGTGTGTACACGGTACTTTACTTCAATTCTTCAACAATGGCGTAGCGCGCTGCGCTGTAATCTTCATTTACTCAGCCACAATCCGACGTCAATTATCACGTGACATCGAACCATATGCTCAGATCACAATTAATTGCTTTGACATTGGCCATTGGTACCATGGGGTGCGACACCACATCGACACCACAAATGCTTCGCGGTTTGACCTCTGGCTCGCTTGAAGGTCATATTCATGTTAAGCGGATACTTTGGCTTGCCATCGCTCACTAAATCTTTCACTTCAAACTAAAAACGTACCTTGCTCCGCAGCATTTCCACCAGTGATGCAATCATTTCCGGGTTTGACTGGAGGGTGGAGCTGTCTGAGTTCTTGAGCAAGAACAGTTTCTGCAGTGGATGTGTGCAAAAGATATTAAAAGGTGCTCTTTGAATTTCGTGCAATGTAAAGCGTAGTTAATGGATAGTTGAGCATTGCTAAGTAGACTACGGTAAGAATGAAACAAAATCTACTCTACATCTTGGGAGCGGGCTGCACAAAAAAGGAACGTTTTCCTCAAATGTGGTTATCATCAAAGCAGGACCTTTGACATCCATCAAAATTATTCCTAGTCTTCTAAAGATTGCCTTTATGGCGCTGTCCAAGTGCATTGGTGTGCATGTTTAAAGGCATTTCCACAATTCTCCCTGAACAGTTCAGTAGTAATCACCTCAGCTACTCACAAACTACCATCTTTGTCACAACTCATTCGCCTTTGAAGTCTATTTGCTGACGGTGGCATTGAGTGAAGGTATATATCTTGCATACCGCATCTTCCAACCTATTCTAAATTGAGTAACATGCGGTCAAAATACACAGCCTTTTAGGCAAGTATTTTTGTAGTTGTAAAAAAAAGTACAGCTCTGCCAACCTCCTTTTCATGTTCCCTTTTGAGGTTAATCAACTTCAGCTCGAAGTCATTCTTGAGCAGCTCAATCTCGGCGTCGAACTTTTCGATGTCAGGCCTCCTTTCGGCCAGCGCCTGCTCCCCCTCGTGGTCCTTGCTGATGACCACGTTGGTCTCTATACGCTTCTCCAAAAGCTGCAGGCAAAGCAAGGAGTGAAGCCATTATACACGTACACTAAAAGTCGACTATAAGCACAGAGTGAATGCGTTTGCGAGGAGCAAGGAGGACAAAAATACAGGTAGCTTTCTTTGTGCAAGCGCCTATAACCAGACGTCGTTTTTGAAGGAAAGAAGCCAGCGGTCAGCGAGGCCGAGGCGAGCATTGGGGATTGTACTTTGTCTTTTTTTTTACGTTTTACTTCGGTAATCACATAAATTAGTAATGTGATTTGTTTAGGGAAAGATAATTAAACACAAAGTAGAAGGAAGAACAACGTGCCGATGGTGGGAACCGAACCCACGACCTCCGAATATCGCGTCCGGTGCTCTTCCAACTGAGCTACATCGGCCGCTGTCCCACCGGCTACTTTCTTGGGTATTAATGTTCTCTGTATACTAACCTTGAGAGTGTTCATCAGCGCCACCCTCAATCATTGCGGTGGACGTGGAACGTCCTATGTTACCGCCAGCGTCACGTAGAACGTGATCAAGAGTGAGGGCAAAAGCTGTGCTAGAACCCTCTTACGCTACCTATGGCTTCAAGACTGCCAGAACCGGGACCCCCGTAAGCTACAAGCAGATAAATGAAGGGGAAATGAGGGTGCTCGTTATAATACATAAAGGAAAGAAGACAGCAGTCGGCGAGGCCAAGGAGAGCATTGGGGATTATACTTTGTCTTTTTTTTAATTTTTACTTGGGCAGTCACATAAATTAGTAATGTGATCTGTTTCGGGGAAAGATAATTAAACACAAAGTACAAGGAAAAACAACGTTCCGATGGTGGGAACCGAACCCACGACCTCCGAATATCGCGTCCGGTGCTATTAAGCAAGCAGAAGTAGTAGCAGTAGAAGACTTTATTGATGGTTGGTTGGTTTGTGGGGTTTAACGTCCCAAAGCGACTCAGGCTATGAGAGACGCCGTAGTGGAGGACTCCGGAAATTTCGACCACCTGGGGTTCTTTAACGTGCACTGACATCGCACAGCACACGGGCACCTTGCTTTTCGCCTCCATCGAAAAGCTGCCGCCGAGGCCGGGATTAGAAGACTTTATTGAGGCCCAACACTTATGCGCCTAATGCATCAAAGGCCTGCTGGACGAGCAGGCGCTGTTCTTTACCCTCAGCACCAAGCCAGTCCACCCAGGTCCAGATAGTATGGGAGGGGGTGGGAAAGAAACCCGATAGCAATGCAACCGAGCATGAAAATAGGCAGTGCGAAAGGTTGGCAAAGGTGAAGGGCAGTTGGGGCATGATGGATCACGATGGAATTTGTACAGACATAGCCGTGCAGGGGTTATGAGTGTATTCAGCTGTATCTGCCTAATGACATGAGCCCCCGAACGGAGGGATTAGGGTGAGGGTTGGGATAGAGCTTGCGGTCTAAGCGAGCAGCATTGTAATATTTGCTGATGGTGGTCTGAATGAATAGGATCCGGGATTTCGCATTACTCCAGCTCTTTTTTGTAAATTGGTTTATAAGAAACGAAAGGCGCAGTATCTGTCAAGATCACTTGAATGCCAAATTATAAGACGCGCGATGCCGACTTTACCTAACGTAGTGAAGCTGTCGCTTCAACATTTGCAGACATGTAGTCAGCGCCTAAGAGTTGATGCGAATGAGTGCGCGTTTTTTGATACTTTTGCGACTGTTCGGGCGATGCCATGTCTGGGCAACAACTCACTTTTGGCGCAGTGAGCTGTATAGATTATTGCGTAAACTGCAGCACAATACATGGCTCAGTCACTTCGGCATCAAATAAACAAGTAGTACCAGTTATTTCATGCTGATCAATTTGGTGACAAAGAAATGAGACGTACTCAAAAAAATAGGATAAGAGCTTGTCGCTGAAACCAAGTAGATAGGTTCTCCAGCACACAGCAGTGATATAGGAACACAATAACGTAGAGGAAGTGCATTTCACATAGGAACTAGAAAGTTACATGACCACCGTTTCCAGCAACAAACGAAGCACCGTTCATAAGATAGGAGCTACAGATGGAGCAAATAATAAATAAACATAAAGAGCTCCCATGAAGGAAAACAATAGAGCTAGGAAAAATCAAACTCACCATCTGGAAGGTCTGCGCTGTGATTGCCTTGCCTTCCCAGAGATCGTTCACATTACTAAGGAAGGCCTTCATGCGCGTCTCTGTAAAGAGATGGGCGATTTAATCATCACACAGGAACAAGTTTAAAAAGGTCTGCCTGAGCGCAACTGCCGTTTGCATTTAAAGTGTGTTCCCAAGGGAGTGCGACCCGGCATGAACGTAGCATTTTGTCATTAAACGTACGAAGAAGCATTTTCAGAACATCGCCGAAGAGCAATAGTATTTGTGAGCCATATGCTGTCCTGCAAAGAAAAGCTGGCAGTTTTATTGTATAAACCTGAGGTAAAATATCTACATTCAGGATAAACATTAGTGGGACGCTCAAGCTTCGCCATCATAGTAGACACAGCGCTTACAACACCCTGTTCATTCCGTGAGTTTTGTTCCTAATTACACAATTGGTCATCAACATAGAGTCATGCCGCAATGCATAAGCTAGATGCAATTTTATAAGGCTATCAAGCCATCTGTACTGCAGATGGCAGCCAATGAGGGTCAAGCCAATAAAACGTTTTCCTCACCGGGCTCAACGTCCAGTATCTTCTGCTGGAGCTCAGCAATCCGCTCGTTATGTTCGTGCTGAACTTCTCGGAGTTTCTCCAGGCAAGACTCGTGGTAACCACGGTCTTCTTTCTGCAACATTATGTTGTATGTAATCGCCATATCAGATGCACAATTACGCCCAGTTAACTAATTACATTTTATCTGGAAGTAGCTTATGGTGGAATTTGTTCTGGGCCTGGCTGCGCAACGTAACCATTTGTTAAAGAATATGTAATGCACCGGAATCGAGAGGATATTCAATGTATGCATAAGTATCCTTGAACTTAACTAATTTTATTCCTAAATTATTAAGAAATAAGTTTGAACTAATTAGGCAATACGTTGCATAAGGTTTAAGTACTAATATTCATAATTATTGTTCTGGCGATTTGTGGCTGGCGGTCAGGTGAAGTGAATTAGCAGTAATAAAATGCTGCTATTCCCTGATAAAAACAAATCATTGGTAAGGAAATACAATTCTTTAGTTAAAATAATTAGCCTCTACCGAAGAAACTGGCTTGGAAATTTTTTTTTTTTTGGTTTTAACGTGGTTAAGGCTATGAGGTATGAGGAATACCGTAGTTGAGCGCTAAAGAATTTTTACTACCTGGAGTTCCTCGACGTGCATTGAAACTGGGGAGAACGCAAGCGCCTTGCTTTCCGCCACCATTGAAAACTGGTTGTCGCGGCGATTCAGAAACCACGGTGAGATTATCCTATTCTCAGGATCAGTTCAGGATAATATACAATCATAATAAGAAGTATGCCAGAAGTTACAGTAGAAAATTGAGCACTAATTAATCTCATTGAATCACTGTGCAATATATAGATTTTGTGGCACTCGTTCACATAGAACAATTTGTTATGCGTTACATTAGGAACATGTATACGTATTTGCTATAGGGATTAGTTAAGAACTCCGACGCACAAAAGATTGGAGGGATAATTATTCACCACCTGTATGGATGTGTCATGATGGATGTCACAGCTTCATTTTATTAGCTGGTATGTGCTGCGTTCTCTGTGAATCTTTATTCGCATAAATGCACTTGCTGCATTCTATAAAACATATGCTCCTTAATTGAAGAGCACCTGACACAGGCACCTCACAGGTAGTCATTAGCGTACCCTTAAGAAAGCACGTTAGGTGAAAGACACCCAACAAAGATTTAAATCCCTGCTTTTATCAAACCATTACCTGTGCCTCCGTCACCCTGAAGTGGCTTGCCTGAAGGGTTCCATACTTTTCGATTCCAAAATTGCATTGCCATCTTAAATGCGGAACCAGAGGTAGTAGTACCGACTAGTTCATCAATACCATTTAGTCTTATGACCTCTAAAATAACGCCGATATATCGGTTCTTATCTTTGTCCTCTATTATTTGCAGGCATAGCCGTAAGTTTTTGTTCACACTTCCGTATTTTCTAGAGAACAAGGTCCTCAACTCTCTTATGATCAGTAAGCCGGACTACTCACTACAGGCAAAGGCGTCCCTCGTACTCCTCCAAATAAAGCTATCGTAAACTGGCTGCATCGAGTGGACACCTACAAACTCCTTATCCTTCTCCGCCCTCTTTACTTTAAACTCCACCCGCCCCAGTTAATGACATTTCGATTGAAATGCCATTAACTCCAGTTCGCTGACCAACTCTTCGCGCTTTTTATCGCTTGAAGTTGTACCTATTATTTCTGCTCAGTAGCTCTAGCTGTTTGCTTTGTCCTCAACTTATGTAAAGCCTCTCTTGTTACCTTTGATATGTCTGCCTTATTGGTGGGTAGCGGTAAAATGCAATTGTTGTGTATTTTTCTCTTGAAGGACACTGGACTTGGTAGTTATCATCTGCAGGTATTTTTCATGTACACTGCATCCCAATAAAGCTCTCATAGCTATTGCTCTTCCGTGGTGGGTATCTATCAGTAATAGTTGTCCAAAATATTTCCCTATCCCTTGAAGTGCCCTAGTACCAGATGGAAATTGCTCTGCACTTAGTCTACATTTCTGCAGTCCTAGCCTAAGACATCAATCCTTTGCAAGTGGTCCCCCTAGTTGCTTTGCAAATCAAGGTCTGCAGCCAATCGCAAGTTACTGAGGTACTCTCCATCAACCCTTAACTTTAACTGCTCCCACATTGTATATGAAAATTTGCTCTAAACTAGCGGTAAATAGTAATGAAGAGATTGCGTCTCCTTGCCTAACGCTTTTATTTATGGAAATTAATTATTGGGAACGCATTAATAGGTTATTTGTGATTCAAAACCGTGAACGCAGATTGTGGATGCAAAAACTGAAGCCGCACGGAAAGTGTGTGAAACTGGGCATTTCCTTTCCTAATAACCAATTTCTGATGCAAAGGTATTAGTTGGCTATGTAAAATTAACGATAACTAGTGAATATGGTAAATGTAATAATGATAGTGGTTTATAAAAAGAACATAAGGCATAAATAAAAAGTAAAACTAAATTATATAACATTTGAAATTAAAGAAATAAATTTGACATTTTTTGAATGCGCTAAAACAACATGGACGGAGAAGAAACAGATCTTTTGGTTGACTGAGAACTAAGGTTGCCATGATTGTACTAGCAATTATCATAGAAAAAGCCTAGCACATAACAATGCGTAAGTCTTAACAGTGCAGTTTTAAAAATGACCGGGATACGGGATACGTGAACAAGCACCAAAATCTCTATATGAAGCACAGGAGTGCAAATATTGAAATTTTAGAAAAGGAATCGTTTATGTATATTTAAGAATGCCTTCAAATATCGAATACAAGAATTTTTCAATAAACAAATAGGAATTCGCAAAACAAATTATTATTTTGCTTATTTAAACATTTACATGATATCGTTACGGGGATGTACTTAATGTAACGGCACTGCGATGGGCTGAACTCGACGCTAAGACTTCAGTAGCCGTGCAGTATCCACACTGTCAGCGTCGTCCTCTTTCTCAACGCTTCGTCGTGCCCGCGTTCCTCGGTCGTCGTCTTTGCCAGTGAGCACATCACTTTGGTCCCGCGTTTCCCGGTAACACTACCTCCCTCGGCAAAAAGGCAACGTCCCGGTGCGTATTAGGCGTGTGGTGTGGAGGGGGAGTAATATGGCTTGAGGCGGGCGACATGTACGATTTCGGAAATGGGTGTAGCAGTCGGTGACTTTGGGTGGAGCGGTGCAATCTGGGTGGAACGGTGCCGTTACATTAAGTACATCCCCGTAACAATATTTAGCAATAAAATTAAACGAGAATTTCGCAGGTCTCTATCCTACTGCAAACTGTGGTATATATTTTATACAGCATTTCACCGAACGATCTTTTGTGCAGGAAGGGCTTGCGTGTAACTCCGCAAAGCGGTCATATCGCTGCTGAATAGAGTGAAATTACTTTTAATCAAGCATTACGCACTAAGAAGGAATGTCCAAACTAAGTGCAAACTGGTCCCGCCGGGGTGTTGCAATGGTTATGGCACTCGACTAGTATGCCCAAGGATGCGCGATCGCATGCCAGCCTCGGCGGCCGCTTTTCGGTGGACGCAAAAAGCTAGGCACCCGTGTGCTGCGCGATGTCAGTGCATGTTAAAGAACCCGAGCTGGTCAAATGATCAGATGTCCTCCACTACGGTGTTTCTCATAATCTGAATCGCTTTGGGAGGGTAAACCCCATAAACCAAACCTAGCTGCAAACTCGAATTATCGAATGGGTCTGAAAACTGCTCAAATCCATCTGCATTACAGTTATTTCACCTGATGAACAGCAGCAAAATAGTTGCATACATTTCAGTTAAAACCAAAGTGAGAAAGCAGTTATTCCTCCTTTTTGTCAATTGCATTCGTTTGCCGAGAAGGCTCCCTTCTCAAAAGGGAAGTACACCCACCAAAAAATGGCCCCGTCGAGTTTTGAGGATGCTTCACTGCAAATCCACATTGCCTATTATTGTGACGAAGAGCTCACAGCGGGGAAACAATGTTAAAGATGAAGTTATCCGATCTGTTCGCTTACTTTGGAATAAAAAATTGCAAATATTACACTTTCTCTTACGAATACAAAATAAATACAGACAGATTTGATGAACATTTCGAATTGCGAATATTGGCACGATTTGTAACGGTGTCTTTGGTTTATATGAAGCGAATGCAACTTCCCCGCTCTTTTACCTTTTGGAGAACGATCAGGTTTCCCTTTATAGCCGCTAATGAACCGAAGCTTCTTAGTTATGCAAATCACCACCATCACTAGTCTAACTGTGCCCACTGCAGGATACAAGGCCGCCACGCTGCTCAATAACGAGAAAGGTCTTTCTCACATCCTTCCGAATTTTCATTTGTCACTTGCAGTAACTTTATCTACACATAATTGCCAATTTCATCACCCACGTTTTGACATGCCTGCGACGCTCACCACTGTTTATAGTCTGCCACCTCTGAATACCTTATCTCTGTCCTTCACCAACTTCCACTGTTTTTGCCGACCACACCAGTGATGAACTATGCCTGCAGTCGAGAACAACAATTTACTTCAAAAACTGTGCAAGAATTATCTGAAATCTCGCAGTGGTTAAAATCCACTTTGAGAAGCTATCTCTGGTTGGTCCGTTATTTAAGTCGCATAATGGTTTGTGTTTATTCAAGAGTCTGATAAATAAAAAGGTGCTGAAGTATTACTGTCCTGGAAAGAACATTTCCGAGCACGCTAAAGCAAGCTTAGGTTACAAAACATTTACAGAAATATTGAAAAATCAAATGTCAAAATCTTTCAGGATGACATCCATATGTCTGCGTATAACACGATTAAATTTTTTTTGCCTACTATCACGTGGGAACCCAATAGCATTGTCTGCGTTCCCCCTTTACTTTTTATTGAAATTAATATCGTGGTCATGCAAAACTATGCATTCGACAAATCCACCAGACACCACGTGAAGATAACATCCCATTTTAAACAGGGTATATAGACCACATATCATACATAAACTGCATGCGGTTATGCAAAGCCATTGCCACATGCTTTTTTGATAGTATGCGAGCCAAGAATGAAAACAGCAAAAGTAAATTTTGGGAGTTCATCATACTGAACAGGTCTGGCATGTTGGTTACGTAAGTCTGCACAGTCTTTATAAAATAACTCCATACAGTTTGACCGACTTTTCATGCAACTGGTATTATAGATCATTCATGACATCTTCTGTTGGCACCGCACGCTGGCCAAGGAACTGAAGGAGTGTTGGACAATGGTAACAATTCCGAGATACATGAGAACATATAGCATCCAACACAGTGGCCCACCTCCTCTGGGTTCTTCAGCAGGTTCTCCAGGCGGTGGATCTCCATGGTGATGCTCTTGCGCTCATCGATGAGCGAGGCCACGTGACGCTCCAGCTTCTTGCTCTCAGACACCACATTCAGCTCGTCCTGCAGCCATTTCTGCAATAAAAGAAAGGAAATGAGCATCGACGTAACGCGATAACATCTGCAGTCTCTGCTCTATGATGGTCATAAATTGCATCTAATTCTGCGGGCGGCAATCATAAGTAAATATAATGAATCATGTGATATCTAGTTAACCAGGGACAAGGTTTTCTTGCTATGCGATGACATTTCATGTGAGAACACACTATGAGGTTTTGACAAAAAGCGGGAAGAGAGGTAAATGTCTGGCTGAATAAGGAAAGCGAATATTAAGCAAAACGGCAGGAATTCTTAATCGTATTATTGATTTAGTTATTGATGTTCTGGCACTACACTTGTAAACGTACATAAAAATAGAGGCGAAAAAAGAACTTGCACAAACGAAACGTTTCAGAATAATTTAAACATTACGTTTTCTGAAAAACAAAGTAAATGATTGGAAGTGCTTTATATATTAATAACTTGTAAACCAAAATGAATCCAAAACATAGAAGTGCGCTATGTTGCCTCTTTTGCTCGTTGTGTAGGTTTGGAACGGTTATCTGTACGCATCATTCTTTAATGTTAAAACAGACCATACAGGCAATCCTATAGTCTTTAAAAAACACTTTCTCAAAAATTACATACCTGCATGAACTTTGCAAATCGGAGTTCAAAGAAAAATTCAGAATGCGCAAAACCTTAAATACATAAAACATCTTAGATACGAAATTGTTAAAACTAAAAAAAAAAACAAATATGACTGTTCCAGCCAAATGCTATACTTAAAGATCATAGAAAACACAAAGGATGGTACATTGCCGCCTGTGTTGTTAGAGAAATAAAAAAAAAAACTGACTGGTTTATTTACAAGGAAGGCTCCTGCTCGACTGAGTCGTGCACACCGCGCGACCCCTTTGCCTTATATCCTACTTTGTATTTGTTATTATTTTTTTATGGGCGCACAGAGCCATCTATCGGGAGGACACTGTACTATGGAGAAAATATGTGCCATGAATTTATTGTTCGCTATTGTCAGAAAGGCGTGATCTAGGAATTGTGCTTTGCGCTTCTGTCAATCTTCAGCGTAAATTTTAGCGGTTGCCTGCGACTAAAGGTGGATTGGGTGTGGCAACCATGTTGGTGGTAATTATGGTGATTATCTCGGCCATGGACACTGAAACGGCTTTATCCCTTTGGAACTGCCCTACCGTCACATTTCGCCTTCGCCACCAGTCTGCTGCTTTCATAAATCTTCTGAAAATTAGTGAAACAGTGAGTGAACATATAATAGAATGTTGTTTCCTTTTTGATGTCGACCTTAAGTTCCTTGCTGCGCAAGCTGCCCACATGGGCAGTAATGCAAAAACCCAACTCAGAGGGCCATTCATATGAGCACTGCAGCTCTTTTGCTGCTTATGTTTTAGTCAGGGTCCAGAAGCTGACGATCCACCCACCAGCATCAGTTCAAAACACGTCATTCAATTTTACATTATATTGCATGCAGCGAGTTTACAAGCGATATCGCATACTGATTCGCCGCACGTATGCATATGGATAAATGAGAGGAAACGTATGTTATCTTCTCTTCTGCGTTGCACGCAAAACGGGTATATGAAATATTGCCGTATTTTATTACAGAGAGTGCAGATATAGCAGCCATCAAAAGCGTATCACGGCGAACAAAGTAGAAAAGATCAAGTGGGCGTCTAAAATTTATGACGGAGGTTTGCATGCTCTGTTTTCCTAAAGTCTGCGCTTCTTTTGCTGCATTTGCGAAATCCGCGGATTTTGTTCTGCAATACTGGAACAATTTAAACAGTAAATTGCTAATACATTGGAGCACGCCCTTTTTCATCGCAACAAACCCGCCGTAAACTCGGAAGCAGACCTGCGCCGCGTACGTTTATATGATGGCTGCCGGCTGCCAATCCACACTATCGGAGTGACGGTGGCGCCACCTCTAGGTCGATCTTACGGATAATTAAAGGCTTGCTCATTAATAGAAAGATTATGCTCTAAGGAACCCAATTACTCCGGACACGGATCCTCCGGCGTCATATCCAGGTAGAGCCACTGGAAACATCTCAACATCATTCTTGGAAGCACATTTTTTTTCCACATTATACACCACGCCAGGAGATGGCGCGGCACGCCGAAAGTTCGAACGCCCTAAATGGTGACGCTGTAGGAGGGGGGAAAATTTAGCTGAGGGAGTTGACGCTAACAAGGCGATAGTACAGCAAGCGCGGATCGTTGTGTGCACAGTACCGGAGGTGCTAGGAACGAACGGAAAGCTTGAAAAGGACGTGGTCACCGTTAATCATCACACAAGAAAGTTAAGCCTGGAGAAGCGTTTTGAAGTGGTTGAGGTAAACGGAGTTGTATAGAGCAGGTTTCGGCAGGGCTTTTCAGCGAGATAGCATTCATTTTAAGAGAAGGGTGGGAGCAGAGATTGGCTGGCGCCTGGCAGGTAGGGCTGTAACTTTTTTAGGGGGTCCGCGAGGGCTCCGGTTGCGGGGGTAGTTGGAAGTGAAGCAGAAGAAGGGGAAATAACGGAGGCCGAGCCCAACAAAATGACAAAAGGGAAGTCCAGGAAGAAAAGTACAAAAAAGAGATTTCACACTAGGATCAGCTACACCACCATGCAAGGGGGTAGAAAGAGAGCGAACTGGCTAGAGATAGAACAGCAACTGAAGGACGACGAAATAGGTGTGTGCACTTTATGCGAGACTCATCTCTGGGATCTAAACGATCCGCCGTTTATAGGAGAAGGCTACGTCTGGGAAGGTTGGAACAGGACGAGAATGGAAAAAAGGTGGGGATGACTAGGTATGTTGATACACCAAGGAACAAACTGGCAAAGAATAAAATCATCATCTAAAGAACATATCTGGGTATCAGGAACAAATGCCTGCATAAGGACATGGCTAGGGGTAGGTTAATTATGAAACAGGACACCAATGCAGGCAGGAAAACAAGGATCTCGTTGAATGTCCCAGTGACGATATAAGCCAGTTTGAACACGGGGCCGGTATTATTCTACTGGGGGACATGAACGGCCACATCGACGATCTGGACGGATACACGGATTGTAACGGGAAGCTAATGCTAGATTTCTGTGAGTGACAAAACCAAGTTATTGTAAGCAGAGAAACAAAATATGAGTGACAAATCACGTGGGAATTCCGCAACAAGCAGACGACCATTGACTACTGTGTAATGTCGCAGTTAATTTATAGAAAGCTCGCAAAAATGGAAATAGACGAAGAAGGGGAGTTTAGTCTGGGAAGTGGTCATAAACGTATTAGTCTGCAGATGAGGTCCTTGATGTAAAGAGAAATTGAACTTAGACAACAAGAAAACGCAAAATTAAACGGCGATCAAATAGCGCAGATAGTAGCAGACATAGAGGAAGCAATAGAGAAAAGGCCCATGGAAGTTTGGGATTATGAACAGTTAGAACTACTCATAAGGAGAAAAATTAAGGAGGTTAAAGTAGTAACCCGCTGGAATGAAAATCGGAAGTCATGGAGCTGGTAGAATGAGGAAATCAGGGAAGACGTTGAAGAACAACGGGCAGCTTCAGTGGTACACCGAGATGCAGAGAAAGTACAAGGTATCTCAGGAGGAAATGGATAAAAAATGGGAATCGTATCGACAGAAGAAACTTAATCTACAAGCCCTCGTCCGAAGTGAAATGAAGCAGTCCACCGATCGCTGGATGGCTGAAACGCTGTGAACTACATTACATCAGTTATAGCCGAGTTATTTAAGATCGACGATAGGGTAATCTTCGCTAACCAGGAAGCAACACAAGATAGCCAGATACAAAGCAGCTTAGATCTGTCCAATTTAAAAAGGCGGAAAAATATACCTACAAGCACATCTAGAGGAGCAGATTAAATTCCGATCAAGCTGATTGATGAATTTAGTCAAAGAAGTAAGGACACGTTGTTAAAAGCCATGGAAACTGTCATAACGAATAAGCGAATTCCGGACAGCTGGATGGAGAGTAAAATGAGTTTGATTTGTAAAGGAAATGAGATAGGATGCACATAAAATCTTACAGGTTAATTACCCTAACATCTCTTATGTACAGGTTGGCGATGCAGGCGGTGAAATGAAAGATGCAATTATATGTAGAAACTCGTCTTGCCACATCATGCGGTAGTACTAAACTGCCGTGAAGTAGAAATTGTGGAGAGCTTCAAATATCTTGGCTTAATTGTCTCCTTTATTATGTTTTGGAACGATCACATAAACTATTTCTCAATAAAATCACTGGGCTGGTAGGTGGGTTATAACACAAGCTGCCAATGATAACTAAATTGCGTTGTATAACTTTCCTTTTTACTCGCATTTTGACTACTCTCAACTAGTGTGGGGAACCTCAGCGCCGTCTACCTTACATAGGCTGCGGACACGTTCTGTCCACACAACTTGGCTGACATAGCCTAGTAAGGCTTACGCCTTAACAAGAAAAAATTCACCTGTCAAAAAACTTCCCTCAATCCCTTCTCAATCCCTTCTGAGACAAAAGCACATGCTTTTGTCTCAATAAAAACCCAAGCATCTGCGCTGGCAGCAGGATATTTCACTACAGTTTAGGAAGAACTACTGAGTAAAGATATTGTGGGAATATTTAGCCATCATGGGCACCTACGCGAAGTGACTTTAATGTGAAAATTTGCTCATGTGTCGCGAGAGGCTGACCTTGCAGGTTCCTGTGAGCATGTAGCAATGTGGAAGTTGAAGTCGCAACTTTTAGTGTGGCCTTCTAACACTTCACTGTCGGTATAATGAAAAAATACCGGAGCCAAAACGGCTTATTGGCGAGGCTGACGCCTTTCCTTGTTTGCGCGACCTTACGCGAATTTCACTTCTGATTCGTAAGCCCACCCGCCACCACACTTATATTTATTATATTTCACGTGATGGCGCTTGCTAAGAAAGAAAACGATCGTGGGCATTGAAAACTACACAGGTAAATGGAATACGTGTTCTAGCTTGCAGAAATTCGAGAAAGCAGTGCCTGCAAAATCGCAAATTACTTTAGTACCATAGACTATGGGACAGTTCCAAAAGGTTTGCGATCGAAAGGAATGGCGCATTAATTGAAATTCTTAACCGCAGTCAGTGCTTTCCGCGTATTTCATAATATGTCTTTTAACACATGGCAAAATGGTCATGTATGATCCATGGCCTTGTGATGTGGAAAATGTCAATGTAAGGTAGATGAAAGACAATTTTATGGTACAGGAAGTAATTAAATGCAAAGAAGATAACTTTGCCTTGATGTGGAGGTCATCCAGTCGATGCGCTTTGGCAGGCTTATCCTCGCGTCGGCGGCTAGCAGCCTCGAGCCGCTCCTTGGCTGCGAGCGCCTCCTGCAAACGCCGCTTCAGCACGTTCACGCGCGTGGCGCACTGCCGCTCCAGACGGGCCATCCGAGTCTTCTTCTGCTGCTCACGGTACCGTAGGGCGCGCACCTCCTTACGGTGCTGCGACTGCTGCCGACGATAGCTGTCTGCTTCCTCCTTTAGGCGCCTTATCAGCTGCACCCGGTTCTGCTTCATGGTCTGCAGAGACAAAAGGTCGACCTTCAGAAAGGTCCTGGATTACCGCCTTTGCAAACTTCATTTACTACGCGTGGCCTAAGAGGTGGTACGTCGTACGGGAACATATGTGTTAAGTATTGCAATAATTGTGCCCATTTATCGACACTTGAAAGGTATGTTATGAATGTGTAAGTACTGCATCTACTAAGTGCTCTCTTTGATCACGGTTGCAGAAAATACCCAGATAATCATTGCAAAGTAAATTGGTCAGTAGGTTCTGAAGTATCAGTGGCCCAGGTGTAAATTATTAACAGAGGGAAAGAACCTGAAATATAGGCATTTCCTGGTCATGGTTGGAAAGCGATGTCGTTTCTACCCAGTGATGTCATTTCACACAAACTATTCCTAACTGTACAACATAAACGAAGTAAATGAAATGTTTGGCACCCTTTAACTTAAATTCCTCTGGTATACCATTTCGCGCAAGTTTATGCCCAAGTTTATGGAAAGAAGTGACGGAAGATAGCTATCAGTGCTAAATTCGGTAGTGTTGAATTGAAAGGTGAACTTTATGAATATTACACGGTATAGCCATAACAATAAACTCTAATGATCTAAGCGTTGTGCACGGTTATGTGTTGAGCATATACCAAAGGGCTGTACGAGAGGTTAAGAATGTGGCAAAATAGAATTGGAACTTTCGGAGTGATGGCTCGGTATCTTAAGGTTTTATTTACAGGAAATATACACCTGCGATGTGAGAGACAAATTATTCCCACCAAAATCTGATGTAGCAAGCTGTCCATAGAAAGAATTTCAGTAGCATATCACTAACACCATTGGACCATTCATATGCATCTTAAGACCATTCATATCATGGACATGCTAAAAATCAGTTCAGAACCTAGGGGATAATGTCAAGCTCAATTTAGGCAACGAAATCATTTCATAAAGATTTATGAAAGCTCCCATAGACCTGGTGAGCATGGCGAGTTGTCAGCCCTAGATTTACCGAAATACTGTTTTGATTTCTTCGCAATATCGAAATCGAACAGAGAAGCTTGCTGCTTTAAAATTGTACGGTATAGAATGCAGTATTATTGCTCGGTAATATAAGTATTGCAATAATTGTGCCCATTTATCGACACTTGAAAGGTATGTTATGAATGTGTAAGTACTGCATCTACTAAGTGCTCTCTTTGATCACGGTTAGCTGCTGGAGGACACCGGTCGGCAAGCTAACCTTGGTTATGCAGTTTTCGCGACGATGTTGTCAAGCTTCCCAATAACATGAACATGGGCGGAACATGGGCAGCCTGCAGTGTTTGTGCTCACTTTCATCCAGCATCACCGTCATGCGGTGAAACCAAGAACATCAGCAAAGGCTGGT
The DNA here is from genome assembly GCF_055883805.1 of Amblyomma maculatum. Classification (NCBI taxonomy): domain Eukaryota; kingdom Metazoa; phylum Arthropoda; class Arachnida; order Ixodida; family Ixodidae; genus Amblyomma; species Amblyomma maculatum. The sequence goes on along the minus strand of NC_139352.1, from coordinate 35,511,450 downwards.
GGTAACCGTGCTTCTTGCGTACTTCGCTACCGGAGGTATCGCTGAACTGAACTGTACCTGACGTTTATGATTTTGTTCAGTTTAGAGTGTACTGGCAATAGGACAAGACCGGTTACTCTGTGCTGTGGCTAGCCCGAAGGCAATGTCGGCTACAGCTTCAGTGTGCAGTAGTACAGTTAGGCTTTCAAAGCCTAGCAGGCAGTGCACGAGCAGCGAGCATACCAGCATACAGCACATTGTTGTAAAAACATATCACAAGCATAGATGCAACACATTCCTGCTAGTCGGTTAAGACAATATGATTAATTGGTATGCGAATTGTTGTAACTCAAATTAGTATATCTAATTATTGACACTGACAACATATTTCATTACCCCCTTCAAGTTGAATGCATCCAAGTTCAACTAAACGTAATCGTACGTAAATACCGTGACGACCGACTTAGTCATTAGATAGCGTGTGATAAAAGTTGCGTCAGCCCGAATTACTTCTGGTTTTACCTGCCGCAAGACAATAAAGATACGTTAGCACACAACTTTAAGAAGAGAGGTTTCGTTTTCAGTTACAATTCAGTGTAGTGACAGGTTTAGCGAATGCTGTAGTAAATACACAGTGCCCCAGAGATTGGCAGTCTCCACTGAATAAGATGGCTATTGATGGACATACACTGGCCCTAACAGGGAACATTCCCCCACATCCTCTAACAGCGCGAAAGACTCCTCTCTCAACTAGAACTCTGTGATTAATGGTAGCTATCAGAATTCAGGAAAAACAGGCACACATGTGAAGGGGAAAAACTCTGGTGAACAGCTCAGCCAAGCCTGCCTGTGTTTGGTTCTGCTGGCCCTGTATCGTGATCAGCTTTCTTGAATGCAGAAACAGAGGCCTCTGCCAATTGCAGCTGAACGAAATCATGCATGAGAAGAAAATTCAGTTTCCAGTACCTAAATATTAGCAGTTATTTTTGAAGCTTCGCGGATGTGTCCGGCAACCTATGGCTCACCATAATCTCCTGCTGGAGCTGCTTGGTTTGGCGCTCTGCGTCCTGCTTCAACTTGATCGCGTGAGACTGCTCGGTGGCTTGCTTACGCAGCTGGGTCACGCGCTGCTCCAGGTCCAATATTTTCTTGCGCCGTTGCTCAGCCAAACCTTGACTGATGACGTCAATGACAGGATACAAAACGATAAATACTTTAAACTCTACACAAGCAAAAAATGTGCACATTTGACCTTTGCTTTACAATAACACAGTCCACTCCATACTACTCAGATTGATGATCACACTACAGATACAGCGTGCCAAAGACGTACCAGAGTCGACGTATACAAGCTTGCCACACATCAGCTGCGAACTTGAAATGCAAGATTAGACAGTGTATGGTCACTGCGCAAGCATCGATGGTATCCGGTAACCGGTATACGTTTCGGCTAGTATGTCTCCGCTGTGTTAATTCGCTCAAAGCAACTATAGATATTCTGTCATCGTGCAACTTTCTGATGACGCAATATCTTGTTTCCAAACGTAACTAAATAAACAAGAGCTCTGTTCTGTTAATTGGTCCATAGCGTACATATATCTGCTTTTCCTAGCCGTTACTTTCTGGAGCTCGACTCCACCATTCGTCACTTGTAATCTTTGATGGAAAAAATTATGCATAGCTCTCCGATATCGTCATCAATATTGAGGGATCACAAATTACCAGGTAGACATCAATCTTCAATGCCCCATTTCGCAATGATAGAATTACGTGTTCCTAAGAGCCTCAAAAGGCCAGTGACTCGAATTCGAAGGTCTTTCTGGTACCCCTGCACAACACGTCTCCGTATTAGTGGCCACTGGACTGAATATTTGAAAAACGTGCGAGACCATCTCCGAAAGAGTAGACATAAAAAGGGAGAAAAGTAACTATATATATACCAGCAAGCCTGAGTCAGCAGATCCCTACCTTTTAGCAGAGCTTGTCTGGCTTGCAATCAGTGCAGAAAGATCATCTTTTTCCTTTTTCAGGGTGTCAATTTCTCGCACGAGATCATTCTTGGTGGCCTGCATTTAAAGCATTATATAAAATAAATGGAAGCAAATCAATGCTGCGGATGGTTTGTGGTTGACAGGTGCGCAATCACCCTGTCATTTACCAGCATATTTGGGCCAATGAGGAGCTGTAACAGGTAGTGAGCAGGAGCAGCAGACTTTTTACCGCTCGTTGCGAGAATATGCCGATCAAAGTATATACCAAACAGGTTCTAATCAACTTGTTCTCATCAAGGTTAACTATTCAGCCAGACGTAGGCTGCTGTTAGCGTGGAAATGCTCTTGAAAATACATTAAGTCGCGAAATTCCTTTAGATACAAGGACATCAAGATCACGCATAAGAATCACATGTAAGCTATGTTCTGCTTTAAAAACACTTTTAATGTGTATGCGAAGCCAGAAAAATCATTTTACGGACGGCACTACATACTGCTTGGAAACAAGGAAGCAACTCAGCAAAAAATTTGGGATTTCTCCTTTGGTTTATAGGATTTAATGTCTCAAAGTGCTTCAGGCTATGAGAGACACCGTTGTGGAAGGCTATAAAAATATTCAGTGCTGGGGCTCTTTTATTTGCACTGGAATTGCACCGCACACGACCGCCTTGATTTTCGCCTCCATCGAAAAAGCTGCCGCGGCGGCCGGGATTCGGTATCACATTCCTGCGGCGCAGCAATTAAGCGTTACCGCCCCTGCACCACCATGGAAGGGTACTCAGAAAAAATGTCAGTACAGATAAATCTGGCTACAATGTAATTGAGAGGACTCTGCAATAGATTTTCATCACATGAAATTTTTGCGTGAATTCTGCAATCGACAACGCCGAATAGAACACAAAGTAAGGCATATATGGATGTGAAATCAACATCGAAATACATGCAGTAAATCCATATTATAACTCGAGATCATAAACGCACAGAAATATTTTGCGATTGTGCCCATAGCGTGACTACGGTAGTAGTCGCCACCGCCTTCACTGCAGATCACGCACTAAGGCTATGAATAACGAAGACTGAAACAGCACTGTTACGGGGAAATGCGCGTGGTCACAATGCCACCGCTGCTAGCATGGCCAATTGCCAAGGGTCTTTATGCATGTTTCAGCTCTGGCTTCCCAGCACTATAGCCTGAGGGACCGTACTCGTCACCTTACATCATAGGCGCTCTCCGCCATTCCCGCTCCCAACGAATGGCACTTGTCACAGTCAGAATCTCGATAACAGTGGAGCGGCGTGCGTGTATTCTTGCTATGTTATCTTGACTTTTGCACCATGTGATCATGACGTGTTTACTACAAGGTAACGTGACGCTCCAGAGGCGAAACAGCCGGAGACAGTAGGATTTGCCACATAGCTGTACTGATGACACAGAAGCATAGTACACTGCATCAGATGCATCCTCTCAGTGCGATGTTGTACATTTCTTTAAAGAAAGTGCGTGCTTTGTGACAACTCTGCATTGGTCTGCGAAGTTTTCGACATTGAAATCGCTAACAAAATGTTTGTAGCACGTTTTTTACATCGAAATCAAACACCGCGACACGTTTATTAGATGAAGTTTTGAAATACACCTGCTGCAATGAGGAGCGGGCAGGGGAATCGAAAAATTTAACATCAAAGAACACTCTAGGTGGAGGTTTGATACATCTAGGTTTAAATGTACAATGTGCGCTCAAAGGTTGCATTAATAGACCTTGAGAGAACCCAGCTTTATGCTGCCTCACAGGCTAAAGTGTACTTAGACCGCGGAGTGGAGACATGCGCAGGGGCACCGACAGCGTGCTGGACCAATACATCATCATGTTATGAAGAATACATCCATTATACTTACCCTCCTGAACGCGTGAGCTGTATAATGAGTCGAGGAGTTTCATAGTTCAGACGTACCTTCTTCGGTGGAAGCAATATGTTCCCTACAATTATGACCGCAATAAGTGCTGGCAGACTTGACTGCAGTTTTTTTTTGAAGCCTTATAAGTCATTGCACATCATATTTCATACATACACTCAGCAAGAAAATAAAAATTAGGAAGAAACCAACGCTTATTACCTCGTATTGGGCCTTCATTACATCGAGCCTCTGCTCACTCATGTGCATTTTGCTTGCGAAATATTCCTTGGCTTGTAGCCTCCGGTTCAGATCATCCAGCTGCTCTTTCAGTGCCAGGTCATTACGCCGCCTGGTGGAAACCATGCGCAACTGCTCGCACCGCGGCGTTCGTAAAATCTGCTTGCCAGTTGTCCCTTCATCAGCAGCAATTTCTTCTCTGATGGTATTCATATATTGGCCATCATCACCGGCTGGTTCCTCATCCTGCTCGGCAAAATGAAAATGGTTACATTGAGGACAACTGACAACCAGCACGCAAAATGGTATTTGCCTTCTATGGTAAAGCAGTATGGCTTTGTAATAAATATGCAAAATAAAATGCCACTGCACTGACAAAAAGAGAAGAAACCATTATTTTGTGTAACTGAGTACCGGTAAAATATATCTGTCGAAAAATTTTAATTGAACCAGTGAAATAACCGAGTCGAACGACATAACAGTAGGTAAATCCAGCAAAGCCATGAAGTCCGCAATGACAAACACCTCTATGCTAATTGTGCTTGATGTGTGACATGTATATATCTGGATGCGGGGAGCGGGTATACAAGGAAAGCAGGCGTCCAGAGCAATTGTCAAGACAGAAATGTGTGATGATCTCTCTAGGCATCGTGCTGACGTAAAGATAAATGAAGGACATAAAACCTTTGCTACATAAGTGAGGTTGAATCGTGGTATAAGTGCGCGTTTAAAAAGGCATGTCACCAGCAAAAGAAAATATCTTACACACAACACTTCTCAGCAGGGGTTTCTCAGCGGGCTTGCAGAGTACATTACATATCATCTAGAGCCAACGATGCAATTCGTTTCGTGCTTGGGGTGAGGGCAGCCCACGAGTAGTATGAAAAGGGTCTTTTAGAACCATTTCAAGAAAGAGAAAGGAGATGATACCTAGAGATTCCCATAATAAATAGGTACTCATTAAGATGGCGCCTCCTCTGTTATCCAGTTTGGGGCCAAAAAACGGCATAAAAGTTTCAGTTCGTAAGGTATTTAAATGATCATTACAAGAATGAATAATTGTTTCGTGCATTCTTTGGATAATACCGAAGCGCAGGCACGCACACACATCACATATTGATACCTTATATGGCTCTGGAAAGATTTGAAGAGGACGCATATTAGGGCAGTCTCAATTTAGCCTCATTTTCCCTTTCGGCAGGTGAGGTGTTACGTACATTGCAGTTTTTATAAGGAAATATACAGAAAAAGTAGCATTCAAGTATCACCGTCGAAGTATCCCAAGCGAAAAGCGGCCGCCGAGGCCGGGATTCGATACGCATCCTCGGGGACAGTACTCGAGCACCCTAGCCACTACGCCACACCGGAGGGGTGGGGTAGAGATGAACATTTAGCATTCTACTTGTCTTTTAACATTATGACAAGGGTATTATTATATATGAACCCCTAATATTTGATGATTTTTAATTTTGAAATTGTATTTAGCTTAATATAAATTAACAAATGAACCTTTACTGAATTTGTATGCAATATGATTTCATTTTCAGGTTGCGAAACGATGACTAAGATTTCGCAAGGTAGCGAGGTCCCCTGACACACATAGAAACCGCAATATAAGGGGTCATTTCAAGTGACTTTTTATTTTAAGACGTTTCACCTTTTGTGTGTTAGTGCGAAAAAGAACTGAAAACTGCACAATTAGATTTAATTGAAGCACTGCTATTGTTTACTACGGCATTGTGATGAATTTAATCAGGCGACGCATGCTGACTTATGCACTACACAATGTTTGACAACATAATTATGCTCGGAAACACGCCGTCTCAACGATGGCATAATGTAATTGCTACGGGCATTACAGCACCAAGGGTAACTAACGAGGCAGCTGAATGCCAAACTAGGAAATCTGAAACTTCCTCTTTTGGGAATATCTCCTGGCATTTGGCGACTCATTTTTATCTCGGAAAGTAAATACACGGCAACAAGAATGGCATAAAGAGCTCACCGTGAACTCCGAAAAAGCGCTTTGCATGTCATTCAGGAGGCTGGTTGGTTGATCGCCATCAGCACAGGCCAGGTGTTTGCTGGTGAGGTGCAAATGAGTGTGAATTTGCATATATGTACGTGTAAGCAATGAATCCGAAGGAGCTATTCTCACTAGCTTGCATTTGTAATGAGCTCCGTCATGGTTTCCAAATGATGAGGAATAACACAAACAGGGAAACCTATTTTTGCTATTTGTAGCAGTTTCTATTTGCTATTTGTAGCAGTCGATATTTGGCCAAGCATATCTTATATCTCCACATACAGCAATGGGAAGATTTTTTCGTCGTATTTCGGAGATGCTTTCCACACTTACTTTGCAGTGAATTGGTAAAGTATTGGAATTCAGGCTGTTTGGCTATACACAAATGCTTTGAGAACAAACCGAAGGTGAAGGAAGAAAAACAAGCCTTCGATCACGTTCCTTTGTCTAGTGCTGAACAGTTAATCCTTATTATTTGGTCCCTTTTTTTTCTTTGGGTTGTTTTGTTCTGGTTTCGAGCCTAATATCACATAATGCCCAATTTTGTTTTCTCTGCTAAAAATGATATGGTGCAATTTTTGTCATCACTCTGCTCTGATTGCGAGTGCCGGCGTCTAGAAGAGGAAATCGAAAATGTAATGTTGAGGTGCTAGTTCTGCGTACTTCGCTGCCGCTCGGTGGTCCTCCCTTTGACCCTGTGGTTCCCGGCGACTTTTGTCGAGACATCACTCCGTAATATCTGGTAGAGGTACCGGGTAATGCAATTCATGCTCCGAACACCTCCAACCAGCCGAGACTCCAGCCCTCAGATATCTCCTACCATCGAGATTACGCCTTCGAGGTCTTGAGTCATAATTCGCGCCTCTGCAATTCGACCATACTGCGATGACGTCACCGCCTTTTCCAGTACAACCTTCGGTGGCCACGCAAACACTAATCAATATTGATTCAGCTAAATATCTCTGCGCCGTCATTCGTGTTGCAGCAGCCAGGGGAGACGCCCCCCTTCCAAGGTTTGCCAGGTGATGATCCCGAAGATTGGCCAGATAAATTTCAGCGAATAGCCCAATGGAATCACTGGACCGACTATCATGTATTTTGTTTTCACTGGATGGTGCAGCTTGCACCCGGTTTGAAAATCATGAGACCACAATCACAACGCGGAGTTCCTTCAAGGGCCAGTTCCCGAGAGCCTTCACCACCATTCTCTGTAAGGAACGCGCCGAGGCACTCCTACAGGTTAGAGTTCAGCTTCCTATGAGAGCGTCCTCGTTTACTTCGAGGACATGACGGTGTTATTCCATCGGGCTGATCCCAACATGTCAGAGAAAAGAAAGCTTCGTTATCTCATAGGGGGAATCAAGAAGATATTCGTTGCCTTGGTGCGATGTCCCCCAAGGCTATGGCGGAATTTATGCCCGAGGCCACTACCGTTGCAAAGGCGCAGCAGATGTGATCCATTCACTATGAGTGGCCGTCCAACCCTATGGTTTCCGGCATCGTCGACACTGGTAGCACTGACCACTCCCCGAGACCATACGGGCCATCGTGCGCGAGGAATTGCAAACACGTTTAGAAGGCAGCACCGCTACAATTGTCCTGCCTTTCGCAGATGGTTCGGGAAGATGTTACCAGGTGCTCACTCCACCCTACCCACTGCCACCAATACCACCACAGGCCACGACCTACGGCGCAATCGCTCGTCGTACCTCCTCACTTCCATGTCAGAGCCAAGAGGCGCCTGCATACACCCGTCCAGCGCCTCTTGCTCGACCTCATATGTAGACAAACTTCGCGAAAACTTAGGTGCAAGAAGAAGCCTCCTCCAACATTCTCAAACCTGGTTATAACGAGCAAAAGTACCCCATGTGGTAGCCTAGAAGTTAAGATACTGGTCTACTGATCTGGAATCCCCGTGTTCGCATCACACTAGCTCGAATCCTGTTATGGCTCTTTTCTGTCCGTACGAAATCCTTGCTACGAACAAGCTGAATCACCAAAAAAACTAAGAAAACGATTGAGTCGCAGCATGATCTTCTGAGGCCTTGATGGTCATTCACCGACAGCCGGTGAAGTCGGAAGTGCTCCAGCTACAGCCCGGAGAGTGCAGATTCTTCTCTAAAATATCTATATTCCCACTTAAGGGAATAGGGTGAAGAGGTGGATTGGGAACCTCGTAAGAAGCAAGATAGGACCTTGTGAAGAGCTCAAGATCATTTGCCGACATCAGCGAAAGTGGAAGTTGCAGCCTGGAGATTAATTTTCGGGTCTAAAAAGAAACCGCTTCTCAATTAGCAGTTCTAATCAGCGCTTGTGCTCGACTTTTTTGTCTTGTCTTCGTTTTGTTAGCGCTGCAGTCGCGTACGTTAATATCTCCTGAATAATTCTTAAAATGCCACGGAGCAATTTGTGAACAAGCATTGCTGTTACTGTGTCGGCAATGTGAAAAGGGCCATGGATGCCCGATTTTGGTTGAATTCGTAACAATCGAGACATAGTGTGCAAAGCAAAGCACCATTGTCAGTTACATTTAGGTTTCATCTCGGATTCATCTACAACAATATTCCAGGTATTGATTAGAAAAATACACTCCAACGGAGTGTGTGACAATTTAATGGTATACAAAAATCTGAACGTTTTTTAAATGAAACATTTGTGGTCCCTTGAGAGATAAATGACCAAAATATGATTATTTCTATATTACCAGGCTGTTATGGACACATGCGAATCAAGATATGGTAGTGAAAATAGACATCATAGATATTTGTCCCAAGCTATGTTGTCTAGCTGATAGTGTATTTCATTTTATCGGTTATACATGAACGCTTTATCAGGCAAAAGGAATAGGAAGCATAAATAAAACATATCTACAAAACAATTGCTTCCCAGTAGGATCTTTATATAGTTAAAACTGCTGCACAATGATGCAGTTCACATACGTTGTGTTGCAAGACAAGCAGAAATATAGTGTACTTACTCTGCTTGTTCTGACAAATTCACAAAAGGTTCCTTGATGTTACGATTGCTGAGGTCGTTCTGAAAGAAAAATAGTTATGTATGAAGTAGCTGGTTGGCTCTAACTCGCAAGTCACTACACTGTTGCGACACTCGCTACGCGTTTAAGGGCAAGCAACAAGTTAATAGTTCCAGTCTGCCGTTCCCTTCTGATACCCTTGTTTGAGTCGCGTTACATTGCTACTCATTCTGTAGAATTCTTTGTGCCACTCGCCACACACGCATCAGCAAACAGTCGTAAGATACCACATTACATGAAAGACCGCTCGACATCAGTCTAAGTAACCTGACTTTAAGAACATGCCTGCATGGCCAAAGAAAACCACGTCTGACTTTGAACTGGTCTCCAAAAAGGTTCGAGCCCACTTTGAACTCCTATCTCAAAGGAGATCCCGGATTTAGCAGCGCCTGCCAATTCAGCCATGCCATTCAGTGCCATTTAGCCCCATTGGGTCACAACATATGACGACCAGCCTTTGCATGGTCATGTCACCTGCCAACTAGCACCTTCCAGAATCATGCCCATGATATTTAGATCACAAAGCCATTACTGGACCTTGTGCAGAATTGGACCTCTAAGCTTACTGCATTAATATAATGCAATATAAACGCGAATGCGTCAAAAGCCTAGTTCACAGAAAATCCGGCATCGGTAGCTGTCCACCGGCGTTGGTGTTATCATAAAAAATACGAAAATGCCACTCGTAGGTGACTGCTGGAAACTGGCATCGCCGAGCACTAATTGGAAGTATAATTGCATTACATTACGTTTGGCAGCAGCTGCCTTCTCGGGTTACTCTTTTCGTAAGGGAGGGTGATTAAGAATCAGCTTGCCAGGAATCTTTCATTGACTTACTCTTGGGCCGCGTAGGTACTTTCATAAGGCTAGGATAAAGCCGGGATTTATATTAGGGCTGGTAGCCTGCGCTGCAGTCTTACCCTTAAACACGGAGCTTAGGTTTGGTTTAATGTATGGGTTTAAGATCCCAAAGCAACTGGCACTATGAGAGATGTCGTTATGAAGGGCGCAAGAAATTCCCCCCCTTTTCGTTCTCTTTCTTCTCTATTTTTTCTTCTGTCCGCACGAGGCAGCAGAGGTGGCTCAACTACAGAGCCAGTAGGCCGGTGCCTTTTCTTTTCCTTCTTCCTACAGCCACAACAACAAAGGCCAAATTTAGGGTCCCACGAAGAGCTGCTATACAAAGCATAGTGAAGGTTTTCCGTTTATTGTAAACTTGTTTATAAACACGGAAAGGCGCAGTATCTGTCAAGGTCACTCTAAGGTGAAAACCCGACTACTGTCCGGAGTTCCCGGGTTCGAACCCGACCACGGCGGCTGCGTTTCGATGGAGGCGAAACGAAGTGGCGTCCGTGTGCTGTGCGATGTCAGCGCACGTTAAATATCCCCAGATGGTCGAAATTACTCCGTAGCCCTCCACTAAGGCTCCTCTTTCTCTCTTTCCACTTTCACTCTCACCTTAATCCCTTCCCTTACAGCGCGGTTCAGGTGTCCACACAGCAAGTGTGACAGATACTGCGCCTTTCCCTTCCTGTAAACCAATTATTATTATTATTATGGTGTGTAGTGGGCATGAACATAAGTTGCCACCAGGTGGAGTCACGCCATAGGAAGAAAATGTGGCGCGAATGTTTAGAGCACACCGAAAATAGACACATTTTCAATACCTGAAAAATGCGAACTTTTTAAGGAAACAATAAAAGAGCGAGGTGCTTCAATGAACTATTTGCCTCAATATTTACTATGCTTCGTAAAATATGAAACATGTCGTTAAAAATTCAGTCCATATTTCCTCCAAGTAGAAAGCACAGCCGCAAATCGCATAAACATACGACCAAAATGTTTAAGGCTTCAACTTGTGACAGCGACCATAGTTTCTCAAGGGTGCTCGCAAAAGTGAACCCTTGAAGGCACGCATTGATTTCGATGTTCAGGGGAGCCGAATAGGAGTTCAGAAAACTTAGTAGCTGTGTTGGTCGTGGTTCATCATTTCCTTCGCAACTTGGCACTCACGAGGTTGAGGTGTTGAGAATTTTCGCTCAGCTGGTTCAGAACCTTTTTAAGTTCCATTTTCAAGCGCTGGTTTTCAGCTTCCAGCTGCCTGTAGCGCGATAGCTCCACCTCCAAGTCCTTTGACTCGCCGCCGTCATCTCCAACGGATGATGCTACTCCTTGTTCACTCTGAACCAATTTGCATCTTGCAAGCTCAGTCATCGCTTCCTGGAGCTGCAAATGATAACACGAAAGAAAAATTAGTATATGTCAACTGCAGTGGCTTAGGGATGGTGAAGGTTTGAAGTCATTAAGTGAATAATTGAGGACACTCCGAACTAAACTGATAAGTAATAGATACTTAAAACAGTCACCGCAACGTACTGCTCTTTATTCACCCCAAGTTTTGAAATCCGCTGCACCTAAAAACCTGGCATTGATGAAGCAGTAGACTGCGTTGCTATGCCATTGCGCCTCCATCAACATGACGGCAACATCTCAACGCTAGTTCGTCTGCTTGCTTGCCACATGGGCCAGCCAACAGAGCGTGGTCCGTCTTCTAGGCTGGTATTCTGCGTAGCATAAACCGTCATAAATTCGAAGGGTGACGTGTAGCTGCTTTTTCCTGTGTCGACACACGTGGAGCAACGCAGGTGCAAAATGATTTTTATGTGTAGAGTGAGACAACAGTGAAGGACACATAGCTATGGTTCACACAATTACGAACGATTACATTTCATGAAAATTCCAAAAAAAGTAAAAAAATGAAGCCTACACAATAACACCATCGGCAGTTGTAATGCAGCAATGTATTTAACGGCTGCATGTTCTAACCTCAATGCTCTTTACGAGTCCGTCAAGCAAGACCGCAAATGCCCGTGTGGTCTTATAGCAGTTTAAAAAAAATTTCGCGCGTAGTTTGAGCATGAATTTCTACGAAATATCGTCAACTCAACTAGTACTAATTGCAAACAGTCACATGCATCAGCAAACGATTGAAGCATTATAAAAATTTAGGTCTTTCTCAGTTGACGCCGAATCCACAATAAAGATTACGCCAGGTGTCACAAAAGTTCTTTGCTGAAGAAAGTACGGACTTTTGTACAGGCTTTTGCGCAGATGCAACGTAATATACAATTATTTAGCGAATGCTTTCGGCGCTATTTTTCACAACAAGCACATCGAACAGTAACTTGCTTTGAAAGTATTCACTGAGAAAAAAATCTTAACAGCAGACTACCTTCCCAGGCAGCACAAATCTTGGTCCCGGTTTTGGCAATCTGTCGCTAATGCCATTTATGGGACCGGCATTGCTAACCCAATACCAACTCGGCCCAAGGTTTTCTGCTACACGGGACCATTACGCAGGATCGTGGATCGGTAATCATGCAGAGTTAATTTGTTACAAATGTACTAATTCCAAATTCAAAAGCACACCACTGAAGCTTACTCGCAGCCAACTGTTGAAAGGCTCAGTGAGCTAACAGCTTTGCAAAATCATCACATGAAGTCCATCAGTGCGAGATGATCCAAATGCTAAAATTACGGCTATCAAGGCAACGATCGGTTCCAATACAAAGCGAAGGTGATCCCACCTGGTTGCTAAGGAGAGCGATCTCAGCTTGTGTCGGATCCAAGTTTACGACGGGCTTGTTTTTGATCTTTCTTGCCCTGCTTGCATAGCGCAGAGTGTTTAGGGTCTCTTCCATGTTGCTGTCTGCTGGGCTAATGCAGGCAATCATTAAAGTGTGACTGTTGCCACCCAGCGAATCTAGAAAATGAGGAATTAGGTGAAGAGCAAACTAAGAGCTAGCAAGTGATGGCTCTGTAATATAGGCAACAAAATGTTGGGCTGCCTACAAACTACATACTTTTTAGTCCTCTAGTATATATACAAGAACACTGAGGACCACATCATTACATTATGTTTAGTAAAACTTGGTATCCGCTTCTTTCTGACAATGTTGCTATTAGCTCGGTAGAAAAGGTGCATTTATTACTAACAAAAGTCAGCATGAAAATAGTCACAAGAAAATATGTGCTTACAAAATGAGAGGCTGTTGTTATCTGCAAGCGAATGGCCGCGAAGCATAGCCTCTCGTATTTGTGTCTCAAATTCATTGTTGACGCATGCATTCTGATTGCGAAACCAGAATGCATGGATGAAATGCATGGAATAAGAAGCTGGCGTTTGCAATATCAATAGTCCTTTTGTTGCATTCTAGATTATGAAAGGCCCGCCTTTATAAATGGCGGTATCATTTGCGGTTAGACTTCGGAGCTTCATAGATGAAGGGCAAACTCTACACGCTCACAGCGCCTGTGTAAACACTGTAGAGCGTAGCCACTTTGAAGCCAATTTATTTTTATTCACCCTTCGATGGGCAGTGCATATGACCAGGAAAGGTGAAACAATGATGCTAGTTTTGGTGCCTTTTCTGTGTGGAACTTACAATGTGCAGCCGCAGAGTGCGTAAATGAAGTAAAATGAGGTTTATCAGCCACATTTAAAACATCACACCACCTTGAGTGCCGTGAAACAATCTGCATATTGATGAGCAACCGCGAATACATCGAAGGAAGCATATAGGGTGATCATGCCAGAATGATCAAAAGTTCAGTTTCGTCATGTCATATATATATATATATATATAGTGTCTGTGTGTGTGTACATACATACATACATACATACATACATACATACATACATACATACATACATACATACATACATACATACATACATACATACATACATACATACATACATACATACATACATACATACATACATACATACATACATACATACATACATACATACATACATACATACATACATACATACATACATACATACATACATACATACATACATACATACATACATACATACATACATACATACATACATACATACATACAGGTGGCAAATGACGCTATTTGTCAGACAAAATCGGAACAGTCATCCATTCCTCTATTCAGTTGTGTCACTGTGCTCCGAAAATCGGAGGGCACTGTGTGTTTGCTGATGGTGTTCACACCATTTCGTGACATTTGTCACACTGTTTTACTCAAATCCCAATTTCAACAAATAAGGGCAATATAATGGGACGCCTTGAGTCTGCGACACGATTCGCGTCTAGAAACCTCTATCCGCTATGTTAGTCAAAACATCTATTATGCTCAAAATTACTTAGCGGGGCAGTTTCATGAGAATCTAAAGCAATGATTATTATTACAGGGACCAAAAATCTCATGCAAAGCACTTAAATTATTAAGCAGGTTTTTTAACATATCCAAAGCCAGAGTAAAACTATGCATGTGAGCTTGAACCTTAAGCCGCTTGCAGCGCTACTTAGTTGGTACGGTCGTTAGTCATGTGGAATTCTGTAACACTAGTTCAGCATTCGCAGAATATGGCCTCTCGTTTCTCTCCGTGTACTTAATTCCCTAGGAAAGCGATTTCCGGCTATTTTCGTAGGGTGCGGAACTTAAGGTAGCGGGGGCTAAGACGAGATAGCAGAGGTTCGTACCATGGCGTAGCTTTTAGACATATGCAGAGACGGCCAGGTGTCAGCTCGAATGGTGCAACGAGAAGAGGGCACGTCGTCAATCCTGCTTAAACTGTAGCAGAGTCGTGGATTTTTCACTGGCGCGTTTGTTATGTTCACCGCGGCCAAACTAATCTCTCGAGGCATATTAATGCTAGACCACTTGATAAATACTGCGCACATACTAATTAAGCTTAGATGCTGCAATTACTTAAAAGACAGTGCGTGAAAGACTAGGCAGCTTTAGTATACGATCAGAGTAATTGTCAATCTAATAGAAATAACGCGAGTGTGCCGGGAGTACCTTATCTCATGAATTATAGTACCAAGTATACAATCCTGCACTAGTAAGCCAAACGTAGTAAGGTAGAACTGCGGTTGAACTTTGCCAAAACACTTTAGTCGAACATAAATATTATAAAAAAAAATCTGGCCCTGATTCTAGACCTCCCACAAGAAAAGACATCGAGGGTCATAGGAACCCTCGATGTGTTTTCTTGTGGGAGGTCTAGAATCAGGGCTGCCCCGCCGGGGTGGTACAGTGGTAAGAAGCCCGACTACTGTCCGGAGTTCCCGGGTTCGAACCCGACCACGGCGGCTGCGTTTCGATGGAGGCGAAACGAAGTGGCGTCCGTGTGCTGTGCGATGTCAGCGCGCGTTAAAGATCCCCAGGTGGTCGAAATTACTCCGTAGCCCTCCACTACGGCTCCCCTTTCTCTCTTTCCACTTTCTCTCCCACCTTCACCCCTCCCCTTACGGCACGGTTCAGGTGTCCACAGAGCAAGTGTGACAGATACTGCGCCTTTCCCTTCCTATTAACCAGTTATTAGGGTTCCTATGGGACGCCAAGAAACTGCACGGGTCCTTCGACAATATCACATAATACTCAAGTAAACTCGCGCCCTCCATTATTTTTAGGTCCTGATGGCAACCTATCCTGTTGGCGAAGGTGGTCTCTTCATTCTCAGGCAGGATCACCAAACGCCAAAATAAAATCAGACTTCGCTAAATATGGGTGGTAAGACAATGGAGGAGTAAAATTTAGTGATGAGAGGCAATCGCTGCGTTTTTTTCAATAAAAAATGAGGTATAAAGTACACATGCCCCTCTTTACTGGGAACACAAAGCCACACATTTTGAGAGATTACACTATTAAATAGTAATGATGATCAGGCAGATGGGCGGACTGAATATTCCTGAACGTCGTAAATTATTTAATAAACGGTGTTCCACAAAATGTTGGGTATCACTCTCTGAATATTCTCAGTAGAAAGCAATTGAGTCCAAATAAATTCCATTACAAAAATCTAATGCTTCAAATGCTTTTGAAATTTTATAATAATTCATTTTCAGTTTAAGCTATTGACACACAAAAACAACTTTTATAAGCATGGACACCCATATCTATTAAGTTGTGAGCAAATACATCTAAAAAGGCCTCGCAAGATCTGGGTGGCCGAAATCAATTGCATCTCAAAACCTCGGCCGAACTACAGCTAAACCTCAAAGCAAACTCAGTCACAGCTATAATCTATACCACTAGTAGTCATCAATACATGCTCTGACCAGAACTGCCACTACTTTTCCGAACGAGGTTGGTGGCTCCCGTTTGTAAGAATACTGCCATGTTTTCATATTAAATGGACGAAAGCTACCCTGTGTGCTCCTGCGGACACTCGTTAATCATTAGCATTCCGTGCATATATACTGGCAGAGCTCCTTAGATATCGCTTCAAGACAAGGCTTCGCGATGCTATTAGTAGGTTGGCATAACTCTCTTAATATCGTGAAGCCGGATTTTCTGATAAACATATGTCTTTAGATTTCACTGTTGCTAACGGTGCTCATGGCTCAGTAATAATCCATCAATGACAAAGAAAGTTGCGCAAGTTCATAGAAAGAGGCTATACGTTTGACAACTCAGTGACGTAGTTGCGATAATAACTCCTAGTAATGACCAACGCTGTGTACAATAGAATGTGAACGTTTGGTGAAAAGGAAACATCACATGCTGTGCATAGCACAGTACCAAGTATGTGCTAAATTTTGAATTTCCAAAAAAAAAAAAGTTAGGACACGCAGGCAGCATCCCAGATATAATAATTGTGCACGCACCTTGAAGCAGTCTTGTCAATTTAGAGTCACGGTACGGTACGTGGATACCTCCGTCGCATAGAGCGCTAATGACGTTGCCGAGTGAGAGAAGTCCTCGATTGATATTTATTCCTGTGAATAAGTTAAGATTGCAGACTTAGCCATATTCTGGCACTGATAAATAAAAAAGGTGACTGTAAACAAAATGGCAACAAAGGAGAAATAGCGGATGAAACTGATTATCACAAGCAATAATTCTATCAAAATGAAGCTTTCAACATTACTACCCCATCCAATGAGCACAAGGAATGATTTACGCTGAGACGTGTATCCTGCGGCGCTAGCTATGTAGACCGCAGAATAAAGTGTCGTCCTGATCACTTGCGCGATAATGCAGTGAAAAAAAAAGGAGAGCATTAATACATTGCTGTACGGATTCCAGTCTTTCATAAAAAAAACCCTCACTAATAAAGCTGAAGAAAGGACATAAGGGAGTACAAGCTGCACAAAAACTGCCCATTATCGACAATAACATTCATGGAAACCACATGCTATTTGAGGCAATACGACAGTTTCGAAGCCTGTTCTGTTTCAGTGCTTTTGTGCAGTTTGGGTGCTGTGCCTAATACAATTCCAAATGAGCCCGTATTTCCCAGTATTTGAGTCTTGTAACACACTGCCAGCTTAAACAGTGAAACATTGGCAACGAACCTTCTCTCAGCCTATCACCAACAGCCCCGGTCTTCTCGGTCCGTTCAGAGCCAGCCAGATCGACGAGATGGAACTTAGCTATTTTTGTGGAGCCACCATTGTCTTCGTCATGTTGTTCAACACTCAAAGTGAAGATGGCGTGCGACCGCGATGACCGCACGTTCATCTTGGTCGAGGCAGTGCTGCGAGATGCAGAACCGATCTTGAGGAGCTGGCCTATATCTTTGGGAGTGGTCACCCTGTGTTCGGTCAGGTTGGTAACCTGCGCACAAAGGAGGTAAAAGGTTTGGTTTGGTTTGTGGGGTAACGTCTCAAAGCAACTCAGGCTATGAGAGACGCCGTAGTGCAGGACTCCGGAAATTTCGACCCCATGGGGTTCTTTAACGTGCACTGACATCGCACAGTACACGGGCGCCTTGCTTTTCGCCTCCATCGAAAAGCGGCCGTCGAGGCCGGGATTCGATCCCGCGTCCTTGGGAACAGTAGTCGAGCGCCGTAACCACTGCGCCACCCCGGCGGGGTAAAGGAGGTAAAAGGAAGCACATTTCGTGTATCAGCTAATAACGTATACCAATAACATAGCTAATAACATTTCGTGTATCAGTTCGTGAACGGGATGTAAACTGAAAATAATAAAATAAGAGCAACAATTTCTAGCCCCTCTGTTATTAGCCAAGAAAAAACATGAAGGGAAGAGTAAAATGTAACTGCCACGAGCAGTTAAAAAACGCACTGAACAGAAATGCATTCATGGTATTCTAAATTTTGAGAGTGCAGCAAAATGGGTAAACACCATTTTGTCGCTAATGCGGGGGCACCGAAATATTAGTCGGTTGATAAACGTAACTACGTTTTCTTTCGAACTGCGTGGCCTATTCATATTATTCTACAAACAACTGGACTACAATCGCGGAGTCTCACCTTTATGGTTCCCGTCTTATCTTCCCGAATCTCCAGTGGTTGTCGATCTTGTTTTTGAGATATCAAATCATAGACGCGTTCTCTGTAAATCTGCAAGAAATCAGCGACGCCATTATATACGTGAGAAGACAGGCTTTATACCACTATAATCAACGTGATGCTTCTGCATTTAGTCTCATTTTGGGCATCAAGGGCAAAGAAAACATCAAAGTACGTTGCACTGAAATATTTATCTGTTTAGTAAGGAGGCCTATAGTGAACCAAAGGAAAAAACTGTTAAGGGCGTATACCACAATATTATGCGTGGCTACTTTGATAGCAATAAGCACACATGTACAACAAGATATTAACAAGTGATTGCAATAAAATTTTGGTCCGTTTATATTAGGACTTGATGCGAGTGATTCAACAGGATACTGATGCCCTTGCTTGGTTTGGCTACAAAGTGCACCATGATCATGGTCGACTTTAAGCATAGCTGAGCGTTTTGCCACTCACAGCATGCCACCATTGCATGAGGTAGCGTATCTAGGTATTGTACAATTCTTTAAAATGAATTGTTCGTGCACATGCAGCATTTAGGTCTTCGGGAACAGAGCAGGGGCACAGTATCGTGCTGCGATACTTCGGCAATAGCTGAATTGTCCAGGGCACGAAGAACAAAAATTTTCCATTTGTAGGGAAACAGTCCAGAATTTCAAATTCGCTATGATATTCCGTCCAAAGGGATCTAATTCTGTCTTCGCTATAAGGACCTGATGATTAGCAGGCATACATCCCACAGAAGAGCTCTAATACCCCCCTCAGTAAAATTCATTTGCCCTATTTAATGCACATTCGTTGACGACACAAATTTAAATTTTACCGTTTTGCAGAAAACGCACTCACCTCCAGAAACGAAGCTCGCACAACAAATGTTTTTCCTGAGCTCGTCGCGATTTGATTGAATATGTCTTCAACTGCCCTAGGGATGATCCCTGTATCCTTAGATTGGACGTCATTAGCGGAGCAGCAGGTACCCATTGTGAATGTCTTGCCAGATCCAGTCTGGCCATAGGCAAGTATCGTGATGTTGAAACCTTGAACACAGAGCAGGTATTCGATGTTTCAAACATACCCACTTACATGAACGCATTGCGGATTGTACAATTGGATCAAGCAAGTATAAGGGACGAGCGGATAGCTAGAAAATTAATACAAAAGACTAAGCGTCATTAAATCTAAGGGTAGTCCAGAGTGCACAACATTTATTGCTAAAGTTCGGTACGACCGTAGCGAGGACGCGAAGTTAAGCAGTAAATTACATGAATGCGTTGAAAACTAAAGGGCGGAACATCCATCATCTTGGCTCAGCTTCAAATGCGACATGTGGAGAATATGTTGTTGGACCCAAATAGTAGCATACAGATTGTCTCTTTTCTTTGAAAGACCTGCTTACGTGAATTATTGCAAATTGTTATTCAAAATACCAAAACAATAAAAATACGTACTGAAATGTTATATATTGATTCAAAAAATGATTCAAGATATTACCCTGCCAATGTCTTTGCTGTACAGGGCATTGTGCCCGCTGCAGGTATTACACTTGCTGGAAAAACTGCAATAGACTACCTCACAGGTGTAAGTAAGACTGACGCAGCTAAGCGGATTAAACAATGGAGGTATGTGAGCTGAGAAGAAAGTTTACTTAGTGATGTAAAACTTAAAGTGATAGCGTTAAATGCCCCGTTGACCGAAGATCAGACTCGTTTCTTTTGGCGTTGTGAGTGCAAAATAACGATTATGCTGCTGGCAGCTGACATGGCCAAGCACTAACTGGAAATATGGCTGCCTGACATTGTCTGGCAGAAACTGGCAACGCGGACCTAATCTTTCTCATGAGCGGCTGAAATCAGAATCATCGTGCCATGATTGTTGCATTCACTTATACTAGGCCACGCAGGACACGCAATAGCCAACGGTACCGCGTCAAGGGATTAATAGCGGAGCTTATGTGTGCCCCAAAAATGTTTCGGTTTCTGGAGCCGTTTTATCGTTCTGACTAGAGTAAAATAAATAGAATTTTAAATGCAAAACCTTTATTAGCCTATACTCTCCAATTTCGGTGGGCTGGCACAAAAGCTCGCTACCGTATTGAACCAGCCATGGTGTCAGCCTCGCATATTATATCGGTAGTCGGTCTCAACGCTGCCCTTCCAATTTCAACGTCTTAATTCCTTACAAAGTTACACTGAATGTTTTAATTAGATTAGAATTCCCTCTTCCTAATTATAGCCTAAAACACCAGTTAGATACTTCAGAAAGCATGACAATATGTAGGAAAGCTAAATAAAGTAAAGCTTACCTAAACAAGCTGCAAACCATTCTTCACCATGTATATGTGCCCTTAGCTAAGCGCTGCCCGCAACGTTACCTGAGTAAAATAACCGACGCTACGGTCACCTGTGAGTCCCTTGAAAGAGAGCATTGAGAGAAAGCTTAACACCATTTATGGGTAGAGTGTAGCCAGACTCATTGAAAGTGCAGTGTCTAAGAACGCTAAACTAAGAAGAGCAGTTAAATGACAAAATTCAGCAAATAAAGCGTGGAATCTATAGAACTCTTAAAGACGTTCTACGCCACAAAATCAAGCAAAATGCTTTGCAGGGATTTGTACAATCAGGCTATTTAACCTGACTGGCTTCGGCTGTTCCAGCTCTCAGCAAGCACGTAAACCATCTCTCTCATTTTATGGCACATAAAATGATTAACAGAACTGAATACACTGAAGAATGAACTCCATTGTTCGAAGAAATTTTTTGCTGTCTGCTCTTCCAAGACAGTTGATTATGCGAATAGACATTGTATTTCGTTCACCCTGAAACGCAGCCATTGTGCAGTCAGGAATTAAGTCGCAAAATGTTGCTTACTAACAGTGATTGCCATGGATGTAAGGACACTTCAATGTTTAGATAATGCCCAAAAGCATTGATTAGGCATTTAGAGACCATAATAAATCATTTTGGAAGGCATACATGCCGCAATTTCCAGTTGCCTCTTCTTACTTTGGTTACTCAGTCACTATTGTAAAATTTCAGAAATATTTACTACAACAATTTCTTTAAGCGTTAAAAGAGTCACTGGATATTTTCAGAGTACCGCTTTCCTTTTCCGAGCGTCGCCAACCTGCCTACTGGAACATGCGGGTCACGTTATTTAGATATCCCTTCCAAACGTGCGCGCGGAATATGTGTGTTGTGCTGGACTTCCTTCTTTCTGATTGACAGTCGAAGTGGATGAAATGTTCGGGCACACGCAGATAATCCAGCATGCCTGGCTGCTGTGCCTTTGGGTATGGCATCATGAATGAGTCAGGAAAGGCATTTCTCTGGTCCGGAAGGAAATATGTGCAGTGGCAATCGCAGTGGGTTTACAGAAGTGGCCGGGAAAAAATTGTGCCATGAAGTAAAGCGTTTTCTGCGAGTCATATCGGTTGGCTTGTTTCTAATTGTGTATGTTTAGTCGAAAAGAAGTGCAGGGTTACTTGCACAATGCGCGTTATCAGAACAGGTGTTTACATTCCAAAACAGTGTACCGTAGGCGTGCAGGAGTACGTCGTGTGCATTTTGACTGTGGAGTTTCGCAAAGTCTAACATCACTTTAAGTAAAATATGTAGCCGCTGCATGAGTCAGGTCGCATGCTCGTGTGCGGATCGGTGTGGCACTGCATCTCTTCTGTTATTTTTATATAAATGTACTTGGTTTATCTGCGCAGATTTATTAGCTATTTAGCTATTTATTTCTAGTTAACTACCGTTACGGCTCCCAGCAGACTAGCACAGAATGGTATATATTGGTACATCGACTAGTATACCTTGCGGAATATATTTGTTGTGTGTTCCCCACTGACAACGTTCAACCAATTTATGTCAACCACACTTGAAGGCAATCTACTATGTCGTACTGATTTTGATGCCAGATTATCAGCATGGATCTAACAAATGAGCACCACAAGGGGCATGGCGATGGAACAACGTAAGTGGTGCTATCTAGCAAACGATACATGCAATATGTGCGCAACTGCGTGCAGAAAGGGGTTAAACCAACATTTTTGGTCAATGGGCGAGATCAGCGCGTTATCATTACCTTCCCTTGAATTATTAATGGCGCTGCAAAAGAATTAAGGTCAGGCAAACAACTGCGTTTCAACATGGCCGATCACTCGGCGTTCTTGGCGCAGCGAAAGCAATGTAAATAACACTGATACATTTAAAGACACGTTTTCATTATATAGTATACGTTTGTTTACGCTGTGTCGCCAACCTGCTGCTTCACATTGTGGCGGTTATAAAAAGCAAGTCATCACTTCAGAGTGTCATCAAGTAGTCAAATTTCGCAACCAGTCATTGGAGTCTGCCGCAGCGACTTCGGTGTACGGAATTCTCTATATCTTAACAATATACACATGTCCCAACGGTCATAGCAGACATGCTCAGTCAGACACAGTCAGTTTATAATGTTGTAACACTATTGAGCTGTGTTTAGAACGCGGGGTGTCGAGACGGGGGGAGATTTGCGAGTGCAGGCAACCTGAAGTTTTGCGATCCACCCATACACATTTTTTACCATCGATTGCTCGAAGTTTCTTTAGTTGTAGATTACGAGTTCACATGCACACAATGGGCAATTCACGCCTTGTGCTGTTGTGGTAATTTATCGGTGCCCTATACGCTACCGCTTGCCGGAGCAAGCCTATGTATAATAAACAGCACTTTGGGCAGTACCACTAAAACGTCTAAATTGTGATAGTTGATCTCCTAACGAAGTAGTGAGCAAAATAATTTAACATAGTGTATTGACACTATGTTACTACCTTCATAACATGCCGCTTAGAAAAGCAAGGATATATCACCAATACCACTCGCCAGCAAGGCAAGGGAAACCAGGAAGGCAGGCAAAAAGGAACTGCATTTGTTTGACAAGTTGCACTGATGTCTCACTGAAGAGAAGGTATAGAATCAATCAGCACCGGAGTATAACAAATGTAGTTAAAATTTTGGCACTGCATCAGTGTGCCAACACAATTGTTCAGTTTAACTGCAGTGCAAGAAAGTCCCAAAGGCACCAAAAGCACATGCCACCTTTTTCGCGATTCCCGGATCCAGAAGGCATGAAGGATCCAAAGGAGAATTTGGAAAGCAGACGTTTGTGTGTTTTTAAACTCACCGTCAAGGACCTTGTGCAGCAGCCTTGAGACGCACGCCTCGTATACTTCCTCTTGGCTAGATTCATCTCCAAAAACATAGTTATATGTAAATCGCTTCTCTCCGCGGATAACTATCATCTGTTGACTTGGCACTGGCTGCGTGCAAATCTGGCAACCTTCTATGTGTTCTTTGGCCACAAGTGGGCGGCAGCGCACCGCTACTTCCACTGGGATAGTTCGTTCCATTTCAGTGTCCATTTTGCGAAAGTTCTGCAGAAGAAAAGGGCAATAAATTATAATATGCGGTGGCTATAAACAGTAAGGACAAAAGAAAGAAGGGCGAAAACGCGGAACGTGCAGCGGCTAACTTGTACTAACACTATGAAGACATGCGCACCGCATCTGGCTCCGCAATGCGTTGCTGCGATTAACTACAAAATCTAACGTCGGCCACGAATTCATTCAACCGCGTATCATATCCAATACGTTGATATTCAGAAATTTTTAGATCTTCGCCTCGTAGCTCAGCCATGACAACTTCGTGTGCAGAAGTTGCTGGCTAGCCAGATTCAAAGCAAGACATCTTGAATAACAAATTATTGCAGAAAAGGAAATTAAAAACTACCTAAAGATTATATCCGCAAAATGTAAAGCGTGAAATCAACTACGCACACACGGGAAGGGTTGGATTTTGAAAGCAGCACCGAGTTCACGACACTGCCCGTGTACGACCACCGCGTCCAATGTCCAGGGTGTTTGTACAGTGGCGCATGCAGTTAGTGCACCCTAGAGAGCATGATGGTGAATCTTGCAGGAACGGGATAGGCAGGGCTGGGGCAATATACTTCGAAAAAGTATCTTCGATGCCGATATCCGATACCTTGAAAAATTGTGTTTCCGATGCCGATATAACTAGAGTTTCGGTACAGATACTCGATACTGTTTCGTCGATACTTCCATACATTACTGAAATTCTAACATAATAAAGGTGGCAATACGATTAGCGGAATCAGGAAATTTTACCGTTTTTTTCTGGAATCTTTAGAGCATTCCTATAGCACTAATTTATTGTTTGGGCAGCTGTCCTTGCCAGAACTTGGCATTGAATTGAAGCCATGGTTACATTTAAGCGATTGCTTCCACAAGCAGCCTAGCGAAATATTTCTTTAATGCTTTTTATGCGAGCTGACCCGTGAGCACATGGCTGTACATACAAATACAAAGGTACAACCTGCGTGCGTTTGGAGAGCTGAGCAGTTATAATGCTACGATAAACATTTGAACCTCTGCGTATTGGTAAAAGCTAGAAGGAGAACAAGAAAAATAAAATGGCTGAACGTTATTTAGTCCGGAAAGAGCGCGATGTGGGCGTGGTAAGAGCGACACAAATAAGAAAAGCCGCTCTACATACGCACATCAGCGTGTAAGAGTGAACCATAGCCGCGTTGAATCAAGCATCCTGGAGGCAGTTAAGCTCGAGGTTCACAAGCGTCGCTGGAGAACTAGGGTTGGTTGTAGACAAAAGATAGAAGCATCTTTCTTTAACAGAAATCGTTAATATGATGTCAATCAATTAGCATATATAAAGAATTGAAGTATTGTTTTTAAGATAGAGATATTTAAATATTTTATTCAAGGTTGGCTCAAAAGTTTTTCGGAAAAATATTGTTTGGCAACGCATAATTTGCTATTCGAACTTTGCTTGAAAATGGCATTCTTAGCTTTCATTAGCGCATTTCAGAAAATGTTTTCGGAGAAAAAAATCTAGTGGAAGCCTTGTGCAGTTACAAAATGATAGATTTGGTTTCCGTCACACGCCGTAACTACAAGAACGTGGTTAGCCGACTGCATCCTGGTGGACTGAGGGCTTAGAAGCTTGTGATCTTGCCGCCAAGCAGAGTGGGCACGCAGAGCCCAGGGGTTTGGGGTTGTGCATAATTAATTACTGCGTCTGACAGCAAACTGAAGGCACTGCTTGAGGAGAATAAAACGCCGCACAGACGGAGGGGGGTGGGGGGGGGGGGCAAAGGGTGGGAAGAGCGGGTAGAGCAGTGTGCGTGATCCCAACTGCATGTTCGCTCCGCATTCCCGCTTTGTTCATCTCTATGTGCCTGTTAAAGGCTTAGCAGCTTCGTGATACGCACTCGGTGCTGAAGTGTAAATAACCTCGTGTGCACCTACTTGCCATTGCCTCCTTCAGTTTTAAAGAAAGGGAATCTGGAAATGTGGCTGATGCTGAGGGACCGGGGCATTTGTAGGGAACTCAGGCGGTACTAGAAGCTGAGCTGTCTCAGCGTCTGCAGTACCGTCAGAGTGAGCGCCGTCAACCCAAAATGTAACAGAGGCTTCATTATTTGAAGTTTTCTTTAGTATCGAGTATCTTCAAAATACACGATACTTTAAAAATGTATTTTCGATACCGATAGTACGATACTTTCACTTTCAACATACGATACCTAATACCGATACACAAAATATATCTCAATATAGTATCGAAGATAATGTATCTTCGATACTGCCCATGACTGCCGGATAGCAAACGCAGATAAACTCAACACTGCCAACATGCCAGAGACAATAACGAGAGCCTCTTCTTTCTGCTATTACATATGAGATCTGCCTAATATAGTAATAATAATATTACTCATAACAATTGGTTCACGGGAAAGACAATGCGCAGTATGTGTCACACGTTTTCTTCGGGTACCTAAACTGCGCCGTATGAAGAGAGGATGTGGGAGTGCGCTGACATCGCACAGCACATGGACGCCTAATCGCTTCGCCTCCATGGAAACAGAGCCGTCGGTGTTCGGGATCGAACACGGTCCGATTCCGCGCGCGATATACATCACTCAAGCTTTCGAATTTTTCCAGTGCAGAATAATGAGCGCGCTCAAAATTTTAAAGCACGAATGCATTTCCCAGCCTCATTTTCAGCTCTCATTGTCATTCACGGTTCTGTATCAAGTTCATGTTACTATCAGAGAATGTTTAGAAACTTCCATGCGTGGTTGTATTGTAAGCAGTATTTCAAAATAATGTCACGTGAATAGGTTACTAGCTGTGGATAGTATTTTAATTTTCTACTTCCAAAAGTACATTTCATTTGCCTTTTGCGTATCGCGCCATTCAAATGCCACCTGCTTTGCTAAGACTGTATAAGCTGGTATCAAGGCATCGTCATCGGCGGAACATTCCGCGAGTGCTGCTGCCGATTGCCGAGAAAGGTTTCGACGACAACGCGACCACTATCGGAAGCGACAGAAGAAATCGCAAACTATGGAAGAAATTTCTCTAGGTCACAACCCGCTTCATGCCTTTACCAGACGAGTATTTTGCATGGATTATGTATTTGCTCAACAAGTCGATGTAACCATCATGAACTATGAGTGCTACTTCAGTTATCACGTGCCGCTACCACGCTCTCCTGCACAATAGCAAAGAGAACACACACGATTGAAATTGTTTCCTCCCAATCTATACTTTGTTAATGCCAACAGAACAATGGCCACCACGCATCGATTACTGCAGTCGAATAATATAGGCGAAGCACGGATTAGACTGCCAAATGTTTTTCATTAATTCAAGCGTACACTCGTATACGCAGGTAGACAAGTAAATCGAGGAGACATTTCCTCATGGTTGCTGTGTAATCAAGTTTTTTCCTCGAACATACAATTTAGTGATGGTAAGTTGTATAGTGGCATTAACGTCCCGATGAACTGTTGGGCTGCGGAGCGGAGAGCAGGGGAAGTTTCATCCTAACTATCCCGTGAACGACACAACGGCTGCGGACACGTTCTGTGCTCATGTCCTATGCATGCGACCTTGCCGATATAGCTTAGTATGGCTTTCCAATTTAGTGATGGTAAGTTGTATAGTGGCATTAACGTCCCGATGAACTGTTGGGCTGCGGAGCGGAGAGCAGGGGAAGTTTCATCCTAACTATCCCGTGAACGACACAACGGCTGCGGACACGTTCTGTGCTCATGTCCTATGCATGCGACCTTGCCGATATAGCTTAGTATGGCTTTCGATCTAAGTCCTGCCGTGCTGCGCTGCACATTGGTTATTAAGATACCCGACTGCTGTGCCACAGTACCGCGGTTCTAACCCTACCACCGGCATCTGCATTTCGACGGAGGCAAAACGTAGAGGCGTACGTGTGTTGTGCGATGTCCTCAGATGCTCAAAATTACTAGTAATCTAGTAGCACTATGCAACCTCTTTCTGTCTTTCCAGTTTCATTCCAACATTCCTCCCTTCCCTTAAGGCACTGTTCAGATGTCCACAGAATAAGCATGACAACTACAGGGGCTTTCCTTTACGATGAATAAAATATTTATTATTATTAAAAATAAGCCCTGCCGCGGGGGCGCAGGGGTTAAGATGCCCGTCTGCTATGCCGGAGTGCCCGGGTTTAAACTCGAGCGCCGGCCGCGGCGTTTCGATGGCAGCAGGAGGAGGAGGTATTCGTGTGTTGTGCAATGTCAGTCAACGTTAAATGCACGTTAAAAAACCCCAGGTGGGCAAAATTTCCGGAGTCCTCCACTACGGCGTCGCTCATAGCCTAAGTCACTTTGGGACGTTAAACCCAACAAACAAACAAGCAAACAAACAAACAAACAAACAAACAAACAAACAAACAAACAAACAAACAAACAAACAAACAAACAAACAAACAAACAAACAAACAAACCCCACATTGTAGAATTACTCCGTAGGCTTTCACTATGGCGCCTCCTCGCATTCCAATTTCACTTCCACTTTCTTCCTTTCCCTTACAGCGCGGTGCCGGTGCCAATGACTAATAACAAAATTACAGAAAAAGTATGAAAAACTGCGCATGGAAAAGGGTGTTACGGAGACTATCGCAGTAACACTAACAACATTCGCTTTATCACTAGGTTCAAGCAATGCTTAAACCCTGACAATTTTGTGCCGCCCCGGTTTCTGTGATCCCGATTCCTCAAGCGCCTTAGCTAAAATTTCGGATATAAAATAATTTGCCGATGATTACGTTACTTCTTAATGCAAAATTTGTGCGCAGCTCATCAGCTGTTCCAGCTTTTCGATAGACTGCGGAAAAGAATTTCAGCAAGACGTATATGTGGAATTAGACAACTTTTTTTTTTATTTTTCACTCATATTCCTTCAAGAAACGCTCCTCTAAAGGTTCTTGGTTACTTTTTTCCTTAGACATTTCTGTCGCTCAATTTCTTCCACTTTTGCGGACATAATTACGGACACGTTTGAAACCAATATAGCCTAGTAAGGCTTTCGGCTTAAGAAAGATAGCCAAGAGAAATGACGAGGAAATTTAAAAGGTGAGCTACAGGCAGAAAGGGCCGTAGTCCATAACCAGCCTTTAAATGCTGCCCTGTACGAGGGCGGGGAGGCTGAGTCCTCGATTAGTTTCTTTCGGTGAGCGGAAGTTTGCGTTTCGGCATCTGGATGAGTAAATATTGGTGCCCAGATGTTGGTTCTCGATTTCCTTTCGATTTCGCCTCAAGGTTACTAATGAGAGGAGACAAATTATTTCTTGATTATTAGCCAAATGTTGACCGGATACCTAGATACCCTAGCGGCGCCGTAAGCAGAATTCCTCCGGCACCACCGCCTGCGCAGCGAATGGGCCCTTTCATATGCTGTGCTGCCCCGAAAATGTTTAGTGCAGCCAGCGATGCTGCCATGCGAGTTTTGCACAGTGCTGTCACATGCAGCGAACTTCCCTGCCAATTCCATAAGAGAGAAGAGAATGGTTGCTTGACGAACGCAAGGGCACCTGATGCGTACGTGGGACCTAACGCACTAAGTTGTTTATTGATGATGGTTGGTTTGTTGGTTTGTGGGGTTTAACGTCCCAAAGCAACTCAGGCTATGAGAGACGCCGTAGTGGAGGACTCCGGTAATTTCGACCATCTGGTTCTTTAACGTGCACTGACATCGCACAGCACACGGGCGTTTATTGGTGAATAACGATGAACAATAATGTATATTGGTTCAAGACCATCTGATGCCAAACAGCGCCAGAGACCGACATTGGATGGTTACTATGTAGAATGCTAAACGTTGAAATGCTGTATATGTAAAACATGAAAACTTATGTAATTGACTCGAAATATAACTGAAAATATAAATATAATACACATAAAAGACCTGATCACCCGGTAAAAAAAAGGCAACATGTTGAAATTCATGGAAGCTGCAGGGATTACCATGAGCAACTGCGGTGCACAGGAAATCCTGGATCACATCCTCTGTGTCTGTCCCGCATTTGCCAGTAATCGTGAATAGCTTCGCGAACCATACTCGGAACTCGGCCTTTCAAGTGTCACTGCAGGGGAGCTCGATTTTCCTACTGGTCCCACTCACAAAACGGGGAGCGCATTGCGCGCACTCGTGCGTTGCTTGAACGGCGCGGAGCTCGGTTGCTCGCACAGCAATTTAAACAACTACATTACCACCGCCATTATTATGCCGGGCTATTCAGAACTTTGTAGCCTCACGCGGATAAGCAATAAGCACGTCTCCTCTCCAGCGCCGCCCGCACATTTCACACATTCATTTATGTCTGTAAATGAGCTTCTCGGAGCTGTATAGGAGCTCTATATAAAGGAGCTTTTTGTGAGACAAACGTGCTCGATGCGGGAGTATGTGTGCCCAAACTGGCGGAAAAAACGCCCAAATCGTTGCTTTATGCTATCTGTCTCATTCACATTCCGTAAAAGTTGCCCCTCCCCTACTTCGAGTTTTTAAAAGCTCGTTAAAACGAGCTTTCGTTCCCTCTAAAGCACGGAACGCAAATGGTTTTCTTGCACGGCCAGCCAGTCACGTGCGTGTAACAAAGACCAAAGCCTACTTTGTATTTGCCGGACCCTGCGCTTCTGCAGACAATTCATTTATTTAATAAAAATTTTTTTTTCATCGATTTAGGAGACCCCCTACTCCCCGCTCCTGGCACGCAGGCCTGAGGAATGGAGGTCGCAATCTCCGCGATAAGGACTGGCGAATATGCGACGTTATATAATGATTATTCCCACTGGTCTTTCACAAAGCGTGGACAGCAACGCTGCGATTGAATTCCAACCCTACCAAGAAGGGTAAACGTTTGGGCTAGTTGGTCAGACATACTTAACATGAACGGTGCAGCGGAATGAGACAAAGACAGAGAGCACACAAGGAAAAGCGCCAAAAGCACTTCTCCTTGTATGTTCTCTGTCTTCGTCTTTTTCTGCCGCGCCGTTCCGGTCAAGTAAAGCCAACCGGACGGAAGCCGATTGCGAGGCAGCTGCGGCTTCACAGAAGAAACCCCTCCTCCACAGACTGATGAAAATTGTCGCGACGCGCGGCGAGAACAGCACCATATGAAACAGAAGAATTTTGCCTGACCTGTTTGGCGTTTAGGGAGCAGTGGAAGTGAACAGCAGCTGCAGCTGACGTAACCTAGTACAAGCCAGGTGGAACGAACGCAGCACTCGTCATTACGGGTAGAACGTGAACCTTTCGTTGACCGTTGTGATTGTACTGTAACCAAGGTACAGCAGTAACGCTGACCGAGATGTGGACCAAGAAAGACGACGTCGCTAAAAATCATCACAAGTCGGTAATGCAAAATGTTGCTCGGGCGACTCCATACGCTACCGGCGTATCGCTCAGAATACCTTCGGTGCCTCTGCCGTCTAAGCGAAATTCGGGCTGACCTGTTTGGAGCCGTTCAGAGAGCAGTGGAAATAACACCCACCGCAAGTGACGTGGCCCAGCGCAGTCTAGGTTGAACGAATGCGGCGTGCTCGTTTACGGGTTGAATGTGAAGATTTCGTTGGCTGTGGCGACCGTCTTGTAACCCAGGCACAACAGTGACGCTGACCAAGAAGTGGTTCCTGAAAGACGACGTCACAAGAAATTGAGCACAAGTCGGTAATGCAAAATGTTGCCGGGAGGGCTTCATACGCTAGCGGAGCATCAATGAGAATACGTTAGGTGCCTCTGGCACCGAATGGAAGTTGGGACTGACCTGTGTGGCGCTGTCCAAGAAGCAGTGGTGGTGACCAACCGCCGCAACCGACGTTGCCTACCGTAGCGATGCCCGGACGAATGCAGCACGCGCCCTCGTGGGTCTGACTGCAACCTCTTCTTCGTTGAACGCGGCGATCGTTTTATAGCCGAGGAGCAGCAGCGACGCCGACTGGGAAGTAGTGATTGAAAGAAAACGTTGTATAAAATCAACAAAGGGTGATGCGATGACATAGTGATTGTTGGATTATAAATAACAACCAACAATATAATTATTCAATAGCTCAAAGGCGGGCATTAAAATGGGCGCGCACGAATAAACGGATGGCGTAGATATTTTGGTCTCCTGTTGTCGATCAATCGAGTACCGCGTAGTCTTGACGAATGAAATGGGAAATTAAAGGTAGGTCTTACGGCGGGAAGATAGCCGGTTTGCGATCTCTTATTCGATTTCAAAAGCGATTCGCTGGTGATATAACACACCAGATGTTAGTGGTAGAAAATTAGAGAAACTGAGACAGAACTATTTCTCTTAGCTCGCCAGAAGGATAAGTGTAACTCATTCATATATTTATTATTATTTTCTTAAATTTTCGGCTTTAACAAAAAGAAAGCATTTAACCAGCTACAGCATAAAAAAAAAAATCTGTTTATATCTCCTGTTATCAAGGAGGCATTTTAAACATTAAGTATAGCTCATTGTGAGCTTACTGGCCTATAGGGTGCGTCGGCCTCCTCAAGCCTTTCTACTGGCTTTCTGCCGGCGCACCCAACATCCTCAATATGTTAAATAAACATTATTCTTATTCTTATTTGTATGTTTTTAGCGAGATGCCAATCGGTTGGGGGGGGGGGGGGGGCATGTTGTCGGCACAGAAGCGAGGACTGATGAGCGCGTCGGAAACAAGGTTCGCGGCTTCGCCCGGCGGGAGGCTGCGAGGGGAGTTGCGCGGCCGGCGAGCGTCGCGAGCCAGCGAGATGTGCACGGAAAATGGAAAGGCGACCAGCCTGAACGAAGACGAAAGCGGTGCCCGCAGAAATAAATTAGGTGTATTTGCGTGAGTTGCTGCTGCGCAAGGAGTAAAATTCCTTGTACCGCTCTTAGTCGTTTCGCCGCAACACTTGCCCTATTCTCGCCGCAGTGTTTTGTGTTGGCTCGTCAAAGCTGTGATCATAGTTCTGGTTTTGTTGTTGATGTTCCACTGTCGCTGCTCTCAGTCGCATGTTTGCAGGGATGTGGCGCCCAACGTTGTTTCTTGTTTTTGTCGATTTTCGGTTTATCCGGAATAAACCTATGCTTTTAAGAGAGAGACTGGATTTAGGGGGGGAAGGGGGTCACTTGTCGGGGGAGACCATGGCTGGCGGCTCCGTTTTATTGAAAGCGGGGCCTTTATCTAGCACCAACTTTATTTCTCGAGCATTGGTTTGCCTCACCAGTGTCAAATGCTTAGTGACAGCGTTCCATGGGTTCGTGAGTAGCCGTGACGGACTATCTAAAATTACTTGGCTCAAATGCCCAATCGTCAGATGCATATAAGCCTCCCACCCATGCGAGTTCCATGCAAGATCACATAGGAAACAGAAAAAACAAACGCTCTGACTTCGCTAGCGGAATGCTTGACCAGCTACTTGACCAGCTACTTGAATCAAAGGCACATTTTACCGAAATGCTGGCAATCGAGCGAATTTCATTTGCGCCCGCTGCTTTTCATCATGATAATTAGCTGCACCTGAAGTTGCCCGTGCCTAGGTTTGAAGAATACGCCGAAGAGAAACTGTTCGCGATTTTCCACGCGAAAATGATGATTATGAGATGGCAGTGCCAATTTCGCAATCTACTCTGGTCACGCATGCGCTTACTGTTGCACTAGAAGGTTCATCAGCAACCTGGAGGCGTAGACAGCAGCTATTCACAACAAACCAGGATTTTATAGAGCGCTTCGTTGGTAGCGCCCGAGTTGTTAGTAGCGCCTTGTCCTGCCTACTTTGTTCCTTGTGTCCAGTTGTTCCGTACTTAAAAGCAACTTTAGGAAAAGCACTAACCAGCCTGCAACAACATCCTTGCAAGTTTTGGCTCTGTGAAACAGGGAACGCGGCGAAAAATATTTAAAATAAATTGTTCAATTTGTATCAAAAAGGACTAAAAACTGTGGCGAAGTGGGGGTCCAGAATACCACTAAATCTGTCCGGAGTGGCTGGTGTCACTGACAAGCTGAGGAGCAGCAATCACTACACTCAATCGAAGCAGAAATACAACACAAACCACAAGAAGCCGCGTACCCTTCCTGCGTCATGAAACTACTGCCTTTACAACCGCACTAATGTTAAAGAATTAAATATAATCTTATTATATCACTTATTCACATTCCTCTCTGTCTTTTGGCCTACCTCTGTTGTGACGAGTAAATATGTTCCCCATTTTATCAACAAAAAGGCTTCCCTGGGAAAATCAAGGCGTGCAAATGAATTGCAACTTGAATATTCAGTATGCATGCAAACTAAAGTGCTCTCTGTGACTGCAGATACCTACAAGGCTCCTTAGACTGTTCCCGAAAACACAACTTGAATTCCAAGCACGTAAAGAGCTGTCATCAAATTTCGCATTAAAGAAGAACGAAATAGTCACTGGAGTTTTCAGAGCAGAGCTCCTAGGCGCACATTTCTAGATCGAGCAGTGCTGGCGTAATCGGATGGAGGAATGGGCCACCGTATCACCATTGACAACGGCAAATCTTGAGCACAGGACTCCCCTGAGCACCCGTCCCCCCTTCATGGTCATCCGGAACGCAGAAGTTAGAAACAGCCTGGTAAAAGGAATCGCTTGTAACCTGGGCGACCCATTAATTCTGCCCTGCACCTAACCATGCAGATTAGTGCGGGCAGCCCTCCTCCGGAGGGTATATTGAATGTATTACAAGCTATTGCTGATATCGCGGCCTATTCTAAACTGGCGCGTGGAGAGTGAAGTAGCCAGTTTTGTAAGGACATCTTGTGGTTTATGCCACATACAGAGACATTGCAGTGGTACATAGCATAATATCAGTTTTAGAAACAAGAACAAACATAAAACAATCGATTTTTCATTATCTATACATTCGTTCAGACTGTTTATTTAATTGATGCGGGAGAGTGTAGCTCAGCATTTGGTAACCATAATTTGTTCGGATCTTAGGTACACGCCATTTGGGTGTCGTTCGTGTAGTGTATATTGACTCTTTGCGTTGCAATTCTGACAGTTTTATTACCAGGCAGTTATTGTAAACACCGATTTCATACCGCCGCAAGAGTAAAGTTTTGTATAATTGTGGCAAGCAGATAATTCGACGTTCTTTGAAAATTGGCTCAGTGTGTCCAAGTCGGAGAGCATTCATAACATTTCGAACGGCTTTCTTTTGAAGGAGGTATAAGCGGTTAATATTAGTAAACGTCGTGGTACCCCACACCAAAACGCAATACTTAACAACAGAAGAAAACAAAGCATTATACAATATTTCCTTGATACGCTTTGGCATAAAATATTTCAATCGACACAACATACCGCCAACTTTTGACAGCTTGTTCACCACCATATCAACCTGATCATTCCAACTCAAATTCTCCTCGAAAATAAAGCCCAAGCTTTTTACCGCCGAGACCGTTTGCATGCATGACGCACCGATCTTTAAGCAGAGTGGTGGCATATTTGTCAACTTGTTTCGAGGCCTGAACAGCACAGCTTTGGTTTTTTTTCAGTGTTTATGATTAAAACATTATTTTGAGACCATTCTAGAAGCGACTCTAGGCATTTTCAGGCTTGTTTCTCAAGATCTACCAATTGGGCAGCTTTGAAAAATGGTGTCGTCAGCATAAATCACAACAGTTGGTAGATTACTGATACGGACAACATCATTGATGTAAAGAAGAAACAGCAACGGTTTGAAGCACTAAACGTCGCAGCCTGAGGTGTGATTTTCCAGTATTTTTCCCAGCTGTAAGTCTAATCGATGTAGCACTGCTATTAAGGGAGACTGTAAAAATTACTATATAGGGCAATGCATCATATACTAAGAACTTCGCTTTGGTTCTCCACACTGATTGCGTCAACTGCTCCATAGGTGCCCCGCCGTTGTTGTGCGGTGCTTATGGCGCTGGACTACTGTGCTCAATGATGCGGGATGGAATCCCAGGCGCGGCGACTGCATTTGGACCAAGGCGAAAAAGAAGGCACCTGCGTACTCTGCGAATGCCAGTGCATGGTAAAGAACTCCAGGTTGTCAAAATTTCCCCAACCCGCCACTATAGTCTGTCATAACCTGAGTCGCGTTGTTACGTTAAACCCCAGACACCGACCAACGAACCATTTTCAGAGGCGAGGCATATACGTACTGTGTTACGTCTAGTCTTTCCCGACAACTGCAGCATTTTCAATGTCTTGACCAAATTAAGCTGCAAAGTGTATAATTACAATCGTTAATCACTCGTGCAAATATTCTGTAGGTCTCGACAGATTCCAAGGCAGTGTGATTAATGAGGCCTATACACCTGAACGTTTCTTTTCTGCAACATGCTGCAGGAATATTTATTCCTCAGTGTAAATAAATAAGACATGAGCTTGTATCCAAATAAATGATTGAAGTGGAAAATTTCAACTGCCATTTAACAGAATGGTATGAACGTAGCTGTGTTTTCTAGGAGTAGCGTGCCTTACGCGGGATACAATTAAGAGCCCCTGATGTTTCGATTTGCTCTTTAACTCCCCATCTCAAAGGAGAAGCCGTAGTTGGCAGAGGCAAATCGGGATGGTCATGTGGTCCCATAATCATCCGCACCAAAGGAACAAAGGGTTCTTGAATTTGCACTTTGCGCATGAGAGAGCCACGGAGCCATGTAACCCGCCTAGCAGGCGAGCACATCGCCAGCAACCTGCGTATAGCATAGTTTTATTAATTATTACATCAAACGTGGGGTGGTGAAGCTGCTTCAGCGAATATAGACACTAAGAATCGTAGGGCACACCGCTACCTGATGCGGCACAGTATGTCTTGAGCGCCTCGAGTCGCATACATAGATTCTACTTGCTGATTATGCTTTGGTTTATTATACATATTTGCCATAAGGTACAGTGAGAAAAATGAGTGGGACGCCGGTGAAAGGCTACATTTTAAAATGCCGTTTCCTCGTCTGTACAAAGCCATATCGCTTTAATGGAGATCTCATGTTGAAAATACTCTGCAATTCATGTCGTAAGTTTAGCATTGCATTAAGACCGAAGTCCGAAGGTTTGTTTGCTTTAATTCTGACAGATTTGGATGGGGAAAGCCAAAACACGTCACAAAATGGTTTACTGAGTGCTTCCTTGATTTAAGAGGCAAAGGTCGTTCAGCAAGCGAAGATCCGCGGTTAATTTATGAAATGCTGGCGGCATGTTCAGTTTGAACCTCTCTAAAGGTTTCGCTCCTGAGAAGCGCAATGTACTTCAAAAGGTGGCAGTTACGTTACCAAACGGCTTTCAAACCAGAAAGTGGCGGAGTATTGAATGGAGAAACCAGCTGGAGAATGTATTCACACTGTCCGCATTTTTCGCTACTAATTGCTTAAGCAAGACCACTACCAAAACATTATTAGAAAAGTCTGCGTATCCTATTTCTTCATTTTCTTTCTCTCAAAGTATCTACGCTCCGCAGAAAAAAACATGATGAAATCCAACCCTGTTCTTGAGGTGCGAACATAGTGCACGAAAAGCTCAGTGGCGAAAGCACAATTGCACAAGACGACAACAGAGCGTTCCTGCTTTCCGAAATACCAATCGAAAGCCACTGAAGTGCTTGAATGATAACATGTTTTGAAACGTTTGTTGGCAAATTCTGTTGGTTTAGAGTGCAAATATGGTTTTGACATGTGTTATATACGGGTGCTTTACGTTTTAGCATTGCAGTAGATATGCGATATGTGGCAGGCACCTTTTTCTTCTGGAAAAGCACATTCTTGAAAAGCACAAGCATATAGAGAGCCTATACCTTAAATTGATCGAAATATACTTCACTTCTTGAACAACCACTGGGGCTGACAGAAGAACAAAAAAAAAAGCCACTATGTTGAGGTAAAAGTTTTGCTAATTATTAAATTAGACACTGCACCGCATATTCAGATTTCGTTGCGATAGAAATTAGCAAGATTGTGTTCAACCTATGCATTCTGCTTTCAGAACAAAATGTGAAAATTTCCTAGAGCATATGTTGAATACACTACAGCGCCGTGGCGGTTTTCATCCCGAAGTACGTCTTCATGGAAAACCTCACCCTGACCTAGAGCATCTTCGGTAATGCCAATTGATGCGAATTGATGTGCATTGATGCCCGTTATTGCTCGGTAACTGCCTCACGTCGGCCAACCTGGGCTACCACGGGACGCGCTGCGGCATCTGCCACTACCTGCCACCCGGTTCGAAGCTTTCATAATGCTTTGCGGCCAGCTGGTTGCTGCACATAAGATATTAAGAGCAATATATCCGTTAAAGGTTCGAGGTAGTTTTTTACATTAATGTTTACGTGGAGACAAAAGGACGACAGGTTCATTCTGTATTTTGATGCTTGTAAATTAGAAATCAAATCTCCACAATAAAGGCGTCAACATTTTCCAGAACACTATGTTATTAACAAAGCAAACAGAAGAGGTCTTTGGTAATTGCACAATTCCTTTGTAGATAAAATTGATATGTTGTAATCAGCAGAGAGAACAAGAACACGCATTTAAGTCGTTACTCCTCTTGGCAGGAGCAGCCTATTTCGGTCTGAAATCACGACCGGCCTATTTAGAGATGCTCATCACCTTTGGTGCTTGCTCGGTACGTTTTACCGCCATTCGCTAGGAAGAAAGCATATAGGTGTAGCGCTGCTTACCTGCGCTGGGGCAGGCAGGTCACCGCCGCTTGCGGTGGGGGCTAGCCTGCCACCGAATGTTTATCTGTAGTAGGCCGTCATTGCACCCGCAACTGCTTCGGTGGAGGACGACGGCTGTTGTTGCGGCGCGCGTCTTTCTTTCCCTCTTCCTTTTCTTTCTTCTCTATTTCCTCTTCTGTCTGCACGAGGCAGTGGAGGTGGCTCAGCTACAGAGCCAGTAGCAGGCAGGTGCATTTTCTTTTCCTTCTTCCTACAGCCACAACAACAACAACAACCTGCGGCAGTAACAGCACGTGCAGATCGCCATTTGCTCATAGCACTGCGGCGGCATCGGTAGGCAGGGATGCTTTAACGCTCATTGCACGAAAAAAGAAAGAGCTGAAAGTGTTTATAAGTGCAAATTGCGGTCCTACTATCAAGTCTTCCAGCCTACGAAAGCCGTATCAAGAACTAATTAAATCAAGCACAGAGTTGAACAAATTGCCTCTGTACGTTGGATTAGGCGCGGAACCACGGGACACAATGAACAGAGTAGACAGCAAAAGGCGCTACTAAAAGCTCAGGTTGTTATTGATAGATGCAGCACCTACAGCACCTGGTCGTGTCAACAAATTAAAAAAAAAGCAGACACGAACATCTATCAATGCCGCATGTATGCCATCACCCCACGAGGAGACCTGTACCAAACAAGACCTATTGGTGTTCAAGAAATATGAATTCGATTTTTTAGAGCAAAATCGAAGGATGGCTGACACGCGCGCTACCAGATTTTTCAATCTCATCAGCTTCTATGATCTCTCTGCTTAGCCGTGTCCTGCACCTGCGCAACACTTAGTGTTTCTCAGCGAGGGCGGGAGTTGCGGAATTTCAGAATGTGTTTCATCATTTTGCAGCGTGGGGTGTCTCTAACGTCTTTAGCATGGTCCGTCAGCCTCTCATTAAGGTGACTTCCAGTGTGGCCGATATATAGTTTACCACAGATGAGCTGCGTGGAATGCACGATGCTCGTGGAACACTTCACGAAGCGCTGCTGGGGTCGTTTTTTATAAGTGACATGTTGTCCTGCGCCTGCACTCTTCTGCATATCCTGGAGAGTTTTTCTGGTGCAGTAAAACAATGTCTACGGCAGTGTTCGCACCATTCTCCTTAAGGATGTGTGAGAACCCGTGTATATACGGGATTACTACAACTTTGCATAACCACTGGCCGAAGGCGGCGGCACACCTCTGGAACAGTGTACGAAATCTGCGTGGAAAGCCAAAACGAAGCACTTGCTGTACCGTGCAGTGCCCTATATGGTGAAGCTTAGAGCCTCCCTTAAAGGGGCTCAGAAAGGGGGTTCTGAGGTTGGCTGCTTTATGCGTTATGTAGAGTACAGGCCACTGGGCATTCATGCCGCGTACAAAACCTCAAATGCAAGCCGATAATTTACTATACATTAAAAAATATTGCCACCTAAGTGCTTCGCGGCGACCAGCAGTGCCGGCCTTTGGCACAAATTCTTGCATATTGCGACACATCTGGTGCATTGCGTCGCCTGCTCGAGGACTATCATTGGTTCACCATGCCCAACTCACACCCTGCATTTACAAAACTAAAAGCGGTAGATACAATACATTTTTACTTTTTAGGACTAATTTTTCATTTCAGAAAGAAATTAAGTCATTTGCGTATAGGTTTACTGTGCCTGGGACATACGGTATCAAAAATGAGTGCAGCACTTCCGGTTTTCTGTCCTGTTGTCTGCTTTCACCTCACGTGCTACTCTGCCGGCGCCGCCGTTGAATCCGTAGCTTCCCGATTTAAGCTCAGTGGTAAACGGCAATTTGCTACCATCACCACTAAATTTTTGTTCCGTTTTCATTCCTATGCAATAATAAACCAAAAGGTAAAAGAACACGCTGCTACTTACCACTGAGCATCTGCGTCCCCGCTGTCACCGGGAGAGTCAGGTGAGCCCGCCGACAGGTCACTGTCGTCTTCGTCGTTCTGCGCAGGATCTTTAAACGGTGTATATCTATGAGGCTCAAAGCCCAGCTCGGCGCTCATTCTCAGAAGTCGTTCCTTGAGCTCGGGGTCCATCTCCAAAAAGCAGCAGGGACGAGACCAAAAAGACCACCGGCTGACGGGACAGCGAGCGAGCGACAGAGCCCGCAAACCGGAAGTCAACACACCGATCAGATCGGTGACGTATATTTTTGAGCGGAGCCGGGTTCCCGCCTCTAATGTTTATGTTTTTATGGCTCGCTGCCATGCACGAGTTGAGAGGGAAAAGGCAGAGGGTCATTTTTATAGTCGTTATTTCTTGTTCTACGCAAGCTTGAATAAAACTCTTTGTGAGAGAATGCCCAGTGGCTACATAACGCAAGCATTATCTAGCCAACCTCAAACCCCCTTTCTGGGACCCTTTAACAGAATGTGCTACATAGATTAGCCTCACTAGTAAAAAAATATACTGGAAAAGCATAACCATACTTTACGCTGTGGG
Organism: Amblyomma maculatum; assembly: GCF_055883805.1. Taxonomy (NCBI): domain Eukaryota; kingdom Metazoa; phylum Arthropoda; class Arachnida; order Ixodida; family Ixodidae; genus Amblyomma; species Amblyomma maculatum. The sequence continues at coordinate 35,470,450 of NC_139352.1, read as the reverse complement.
GCCGCGCAGCCTCTTTTGAGTGATAATAATGGTTTATTTGCATATACCAGAAGATAAAATGACGCGATTTATGATATGCTTTTTCTGAGCGGTGTCACTTCTGCGCAGAAGTTGTATTCCGCTGGCAACTACTATGCGGCAGGTACTGTATGCACGCTGAAGTAGGCCTTCACTCTCACTCTCCTCCACCTACTTTGAATAATCAAGTGGGAAAAGTATACAGATCGAGGTTGAGGTTTTTCATTATTGAAATTATATGCGCGGCCGTAGACATACGTCAGAAAGCTTAAATTAGAAGCCAGTAAATATTGTTCAGCCCGTAGGCTGTTGCGCCCCTGCTTGACATGTACTGTCTTTCGCCCTCTGGCGCGGTAGCTGCTTAGTGCGTTGAGGCAGAGGTAGTTTGCCGCACGCCGTCTGAAACGCCTGATTATCCCCGTCCCTAACCTGACTACATCTCCCCCCCCCCCACCTCACTGTAGCGCAAATACCTCTCCCACATCCCCCTACACTTAACCGGTCGTCTGCAGCTGCATACTTCGTAAACTTCCTAATTTCAACCGGCCACCTATCTTTCTGGCGTAAAGTGCTGTGCTTGCCTTTCCTTCAAATCCGGAGTGCCACCTTTCCAGACCATTTGTTGCCTTTTATTCGGATTACATTACTTACCCATGCCCATTCTGTCTATTTCCGCTAGGATGTCTACCTCGGTCTCGTTATTCACTAATTCGGCGCGTTTTGTCCATCACTGTTACAACTACCATTTTGCGTTCCATAGCACTGTGCATCGCTCTCAATAACTGTACATGTTGTTACGGGCAGCGAGTCAGTGAAGAAAGAACGTGGCCAGTTATTAAGACCTGGTTTTCATTTAATAGAAGGGGACCGAGGGGAGCGCTTCTTGTACATGCCGTTATCTTGGTAAAGTCCTGATCACCGACAAGGAATAATGTCGAAGACGATTAAATACATACTAACTCAATGGGAGAGACACGATGTGTGCGGATAAAGAGAAGGAAGCCCACGGCTTTTCTCCATCATGGCAATACGATGATTAAGCTTTCGCACTGTGTTTGGCTGACTACAGCACCTCTTTTGGTTATGAAGGTTTAGCTTCTGCGTAAGCCATAGAGAGTGTTTCTCCTCATCACTGCAACGACATTGCCGTAATGGGCGCCATTTCACTTTGCACTAAAATAGTCTCCCCCGACGAGTAACCCCCCCCCTCCCCCCCCAAATTCAGTCGCTCTCCTCAAAACATAGGTTTATACCGGATGAACCGAAACTCGCTCATGAAAACCCGTTGGGCACCACAGCCGTGCAAACCTGCGATTGAGACCAGCGACAGTGTAACATCAAGAATAAATCCAGAACGAGGATCAGAGCTTTGGCGAGGCAACACAAAACATTGCGGCGAGAATAGGGCAAGCGCTACGGCCAAAGGACTAAGAGCGGCACAGGGAACTTTGCTCCTTGCGCAGCAGCAACGCACGCAAAATACGCCTAAGCTATTTATGCAGGCACCGCTTTCGACTTCGTCCAGGATGGTTTGCCGTTCCATTTTCCTTGCACATCCCGCTGGCTCGAAACGCTCGCAGGCCGCGCCGGGCAAAACCGCGAACCTTCTTTCCGACGGTTTCATCATCCCTCGTTTCTGTGCGGACAATAATTGACAGCTTGCTCGTGGACAGTCGCGCTGCCCGGGCAAATAAAATACAAATAGGAAAAAGCGCGTGCGGTTTGAAACACTAAAAGTCGCAGCGTGAGGTGTGAGTTTCCAGTATTTTTCCCAACCGTAAGTCTAATCGATGCAGCACTGGCTATTAAGGGAGACTGTAAAAATAGCTATATAGGGCACTGCATGACATAGCATACGCTTCGGTTTGGTTTTCCACAAAGATTGCGTCAACTGCTCCACAGGTGTCCCGCTGTTGTTGTGCAGTGCTTATGGCGCTGGACTACTGTGCGCAATGATGCGGGATGGAATCGCATGCGCGGCGACTGCATTCGGACCAAGGCGAAAAAGAAGGCGCCTGCGTACTCTTTGAATGTCAGTGCATGTTAAAGAACCCCAGGTTGTCAAAATTTCCCCAACCCTCCACTATAGAGTCTCTCATAACCTGAGTGGTTTTGTTACCTTAAGCCCCAGACACCGACCAACGAATCATATTCAGAGGCGAGGCATATACGTACTGTGTTACGCCTAGTCTTTCCCGACAACTGCAGCATTTTCAATGTCTTGACCAAATCAAGCTGCAAAGTGTATATTTACAATCGTTAATCACTCGTGCAAATATTCTGTAGGTCTCGACAGATTCGAAGGCAGTGCGATTAATGAGGCCTATACACCTCAACGTTTCTTTTCTGCAACATGCTGCAGGAATATTTATTCCTGAGTGTAAATAAATAAGACATGAGCTTGTATCCAAATAAATGATTGAAGTGGAAAATTTCAACTGCCTTTTAACAGAATGGTACGAACGTAGCTGTGTTTTGTAGGAGTAGCGTGCCTTACGCGGGATACAATTAAGAGCCCCTGATGTTTCGATTTGCGCTTTAACGCCCCATCTCAAAGGAGAAGCCGGACTTGGCAGAGGCAAAGCGGGATGATCATGTGGTCCCATAATCATCCCCACCAAAGGAACAAAGGGTTCTTGAATTTGCACTTTGCGCTTGAGAGAGCCATGGAGCCATGTAACCCGCCTAGCAGTCGAGCACATCACCGGCAACCTGCGTATAGCATAGTTTTATTAGTTATTACATCAAACGTGAGCTGGTGAAGCTGCTTCAGCGAATATCGACACCAAGAATCGTAAGGCACACCGCTACCTGATGCGGCACAGTATGTCTTGAGCGCCTCGAGTCGCATACATAGATTCTACTTGCTGATTATGCTTTAGTTTATTATACATATTTGACATAAGGTACAGTGAGAAAAATGAGGGGGACGCCGGTGAAGGGCTACATTTTAAAATGCCGTTTCCTCGTCTGTACAAAGCCATATCGTTTTAATGGAGATCTCATGTTGAAAATACTCTGCAATTCATGTCGTAAGTTTAGCATTGCATTAAGACCGAAGACCGAAGGTTTGATTGCTTTAATTCTGACAGATTTGGATGGGGAAAGCCAAAACACGTCACAAAATGGTTTACTGAGTGCTTCCTTGATTTAAGAGGCAAAGGTCGTTCAGCAAGCGAAGATCCGCGGTTAATTCATGAAATGCTGGCGGCATGTTCAGTTTGAGCCTCGCTAAAGGTTTCGCTCCTGAGAAGCGCAATGTACTTCAAAAAGTGGCAGTTACGTTACCAAACGGCTTTCAAACCAGAAATTGGCGGAGTATTGAATGGAGAAACGAGCTGGTGAATGTATTCACACTGTCATCCACATTTTTCGCTACTAATTGCTCAAGCAAGACCATTACCAAAACATTAATAGAAAAGTCTCCGCTTCCTATTTCTTCATTTTCTTTTTCTCAAAGTATCTACGCTCCGCAGAAAAAAAGATGATGAAATCCAACCCTGTTCTTGAGGTGCGAACATAGTGCACGAAAAGCTCAGCGGCGAAAGCACAATTGCACAAGACGACAACAGAGTGTTCCTGCTTTCCGAAATACCAATCGAAAGCCACTGAAGTGTTTGAATGATAACATGTTTTGAAACGTTTGTTGGCAAATTCTGTTGGTTTAGAGTGCAAATATGGTTTTGACATGTGTTATATACGGCTCCTTTACGTTTTAGCATTGCAGTAGATATGCGATATGTGGCAGGCACCTTTTTCTTCTGGAGAAGCGCATTCTTGAGAAGCACAAGCATATAGAGAGCCTATACCTTAAATTGATCGAAATATACTTCACTTCTTGAACAACCACTGGGGCTGACAGAAGAACAAAAAAAAAAGCCACTCTGTTGAGCTAAATGTTTTGCCTTTAATTAAATTATACACTGCACCGCATATTCAGATTTCATGCGATAGAAATTAGCAAGATTGTGTTCACACTTATGCATTCTGCTTTCAGAACAAAATATGAAATTTTCCTTCAGCATATGTTGAATACACTACAGCGCCGTGGCGGTTTTCATCCCGAAGTACGTCTTCATGGAAAACCTCACCCTGACCTAGAGCATCGTAGGTAATGCCAATTGATGCGAATTGATGTGCATTGATGCCCGTTATTGCTCGGTAACTGCCTCACGTCGGCCAACCTGGGCTACCACGGGACGCGCTGCGGCATCTGCCACTACCTGCCACCCGGTTCGAAGCTTTCATAATGCTTTGCGGCCAGCTGGTTGCTGCACATAAGATATTAAGAGCAATACAACCGTTAAAGGTTCGAGGTAGTTTTTTACATTAATGTTTACGTGGAGACAAAAGGACGACAGGTTCATTCTGTACTTTGATGCTTGTAAATTAGAAATCAAATCTCCACAATAAAGGCGTCAACATTTTCCAGAACACTATGTTATTAACAAAGCAAACAGAAGAGGTCTTTGGTAATTGCACAGTTCCTTTGTAGATAAAACTGATATGTTGTAATCAGCAGAGAGAACAAGAACACGCATTTAAGTCGTTACTCCTCGTGGCAGGAGCAGCCTATTTCGGTCTGAAATCACGACCGGCCTATTTGGAGATGCTCATCACCTTTGGTGCTTGCTCGGTACGTTTTACCGCCATTCGCTAGGAAAAAAGCACATAGGTGTAGCGCTGCTTACCTGCGTTGGGTTAGGCAGGTCACCGCCGCTTGCGGTGGGGGCTAGCCTGTCACCGAATGTTTATTTGTATTTTTACCGTCATTGCACCCGCAACTGCTTCGGTGGTGGACGGCGGCTGTTGTTGCGGCGCGCGTCCGTCTTTCCCTCTTCCTTTTCTTTCTTCTCTACTTTCTCTTCTGTCGGCACGAGGCAGTGGAGGTGGCTCAGCTACAGAGCCAGTAGCAGGCAGGTGCATTTTCTTTTCCTTCTTCCTACAGCCACAACAACAACAACAACCTGCGGCAGTAACAGCACGTGCAGATCGCCATTTGCTCATAGCCCTGCGGCGGCATCGGTAGGCAGGGATGCTTTAACGCTCATCGCACGAAAAAAGAAAGAGCTGAAAGTATTTAAAAGTGCAAATTGCGGTCATACTATCAAGTCTTCCAGCCTACCGAAAGCCGTATCAAGAACTAATTAAATCAAGCACAGAGATGAACAAATTGCCTCGGTACGTTGGATTAGGCGCGGAACCACGTGACACAATGAACAGAGTAGACAGCAAAAGGCGCTACTAAAAGCTCAGGTTGTTATTGATAGATGCAGCACCTACAGCACCTGGTCGTGTCAACAAATTAAAAAAAAAGCAGACACGAACATCTATCAATTCCGCATGTATGCCATCACCCCACGAGGAGACCTGTACCAAACAAGACCTATTGGTGTTCAAGAAATATGAATTCGATTTTTTAGAGCGAAATCGAAGGATGGCTGACACGCGCGTTACCAGATTTTTCAATCTCATCAGCTTCTATGATCTCTCTGCTTAGCCGTGTCCTGCACCTGCGCAACACTTAGTGTTTCTCAGCGAGGGCAGGAGTTGCGGAATTTCAGAATGTGTTTCATCATTTTGCAGCCTGGGGTGTCTCTAACGTCTTTCGCATGATCCGTCAGCCTCTCATTAAGGTACCTTCCAGTGTGGCCGATATATAGTTTACCACAGATGAGCGGCGTGGAATGCACGATGCTCGTGGAACACTTCACGAAGCGCTGCGTGGGTTTTTTTTTATAAGAGACAGGTTGCCCTGCGCCTGCACTCTTCTGCATATCCAGGAGAGTTTTTCTGGTGCTGTAAAACAATGTTTACGGCAGTGTTCGCACCATTCTCCTTAAGGTTGTGTGAGAACCCGTGTATATTTGGGATTACTTCAACTTTGCATAACCACTGGCCGAAGGGGGCGGGACACCTCTGGAACAGTGTACGGAATATGCGTCGAAAACCAAAACGAAGCACTTGCTTTACCGTGCAGTGCCCTATATGGTGAAGTTTAATGGCCTTAAAGGGGCTCAGAAAGGGGGTTCTGAGGTTGGTTGCTTTATGCGTTATGTAGAGTACAGGCCACTGGTCATTCATGCCGCGTACAAAACCTCAAATGCAAGCCAATAATTTACTATACATTAAAAAAAATTGCCACCTAAGTGCTTCGCGGCGACCAGCAGTGCCGGCCTTTGGCACTAATTCTTGCATATTGCGACACATCTGGTGCATTGCGTCGCCTGCTCGAGGACTATCAATGGTTCACCATGCCCAACTCACACCCTGCATTTACAAAACTAAAAGCGGTAGATACAATACATTTTTACTTTTTAGGACTAATTTTTCATTTCAGAAAGAAATTAAGTCATTTGCGTATAGGTTTACTGTGCCTGGGGCATACGGTATCAAAAATGAGTGCAGCACTTCCGGTTTTCTGTCCTGTTGTCTGCTTTCACTTCACGTGCTACTCTGCCGGCGCCGCCGTTGAATCCGTAGCTTCCCGATTTAAGCTCAGTGGCAAACGGCAATTTTCTACCATCACCACTAAATTTTTGTTCCCTTTTCATTCCCATGCAATTAAAAACCAAAAGGTAAAAGAGTGCTCTGCTACTTACCACTGAGCATCTTCGTTCCGCTGTCACCGGGAGAGTCAGGCGAGCCCGTTGACAGGTCACTGTCGTCTTCAACGTTCTGCGCAGTATATTTAAACGGTGTATATTTATGAGGCTCAAAGCCCAGCTAGGCGCTCATTCTCAGAATTCGTTCCTTGAGCTCGGGGTCCATCTCCAAAAAGCAGCAGGGACGAGACCAAAAAGACCACCGGCTGACGGGACAGCGAGCAAACGACATAGCCCGCAAACCGGAAGTCAACACACCGATCCGATCGGTGACGTATATTTGTGGGCGGAGCCTGGTCCCTGCTTGTAATGTTTTGTTTTTATGGCTCGCTCTCATGCACGAGTTGGGAGGGGAAAGACATAGGGTCATTTTTATAGTCGCTATTTCTTGTTCTACGCAAGCTTGAATAAAAACCTTTGCGAGAGAATGCCCAGTGGCCTGTACTGTACATAACGCAAACATTATCTAGCCAACCTCAAACTCCCTTTCTGGGACCCTTTAACAGCCTGTGCTACGTAGATTAGCCTCACTGCTAGAAAAATATACTGGAAAAACATAGCCATACTTTACGCTGTGGGGCCCCGCAGCCTCTTTTGAGTGATAATAATGGTTTATTTGCATAGACCAGAAGATAAAATGACGAGATTTATGATGTGCCTTTTCTGAGAGGTGGCACTTCTGGGCAGCAGTTGTATTCCGCTGGCAACTACTATGCGGAAGGTACTGTATGAACGCTGAAGTAGGCCTTCACTCTCACTCTCCTCCACCTACTTTGAATAATCAGGTGGGAAAAGTATACAGATCGAGGTTGAGGTTTTGCATTAGTGAAATTATCTTCGCGGGCGTAGACATACGTCAGAAAGCTTAAATTAGAAGCCAGTAAATATTGTTCAGCGCCGTAGGCTGTGGCGCCCCTGCTTGACATGTACTGTCTTTAGCCCTCTGGCGCGGTAGCTCGGTAGCGCGTGGAGGCAAAGGTAGTTTGCAGCACGCCGTCTGACACGCCTGATTATCCCCGTCCCTAACCTGATTACACCCACCCCCCTCACTGTAGCGCAAATACCTCTCCCACATCCCCCTACACTTAACCTAACCCGGTCGTCTGCAGCTGCATACTTCGTAAACTTCCTAATTTCAACCGGCCACCTATCTTTCTGGCGTAAACTGCTGTGCTTGCCCTTCCTTCAAATCCGGAGTGCCACCTTTCCACACCATTTGTTACCTTTTATACGGATTACATCCCTTACCCATGCCCATTCTGCCTATTGCCGCTAGGATGTCTACCTCGGTCTCGTTATTCACTAATTCGGCGCGTTTTGTCCATCAATGTTACAACTACTATTTTGCGTTCCATAGCACTGTGCATCGCTCTCAATAACTGTACATGTTGTTACGGGCGGCGAGTCAGTGAAGAAAGAACGTGGCCAGTTATTAAGACCTGGTTTTCATTTAATAGAAGGGGACCGAGGGGAGCGCTTCTTGTACATGCCGTTATCTTGGTAAAGTCCTGATCACCGACAAGGAATAATGTCGAAGACGATTCAATGCACAACAACACAACGGGAGAGACACGATGTGTGCGGATAAAGAGAAGGAAGCCCACGGCTTTTCTCCGTCATGGCAATACGATGATTAAGCTTTCGCACTGTGTTTGGCTGACTACAGCACCTCTTTTGGTTATGAAGGGTTAGCTACTGCGTAAGCCATAGAGAGTGTTTGTCCTCATCACAGCAACGACATTGCAGTAATGGGCGCCATTTCACTTTGCACTAAAATGGTCTCCCCTGACGAGTAACCCCCCAAATTCAGTCTCCCTCCTCAAAACATAGGTTTATACCGGATGAACCGAAACTCGCCCAGAAACAACATTGGGCACCACAGCCCTGCAAACCTGCGATTGAGACCAGCGACAGTGTACCATCAAGAATAAATCCAGAAGGAGGATCAGAGCTTTGACGAGGCAACACAAAACATTGCGGCGAGAATAGGGCAAGTGCTACGGCCAAAGGACTAAGAGCGGCACAGGGAACTTTGCTCCTTGCGCAGCAGCAACGCACGCAAAATACGCCTAAGCTATTTATGCAGGCACCGATTTCGACTTCGTCCAGGCTGGTTTGCCGTTCCATTTTCCGTGCACATCCCGCTGGCTCGCGACGCTCGCCGGCCGCGCCGGGCAAAACCGCGAACCTTGTTTCCGACGGTTTCATCAATCCTCGTTTCTGTGCGGACAATATACCGCCCCCCTGCCTCCCCTCCGATTGACAGCTTGCTCGCGCGCAGTCGCGCTGCCCGGGCAAATAAAATACAAGTAGGAAAAAGCGCGTGCGGTTTGAAACACTAAAAGTCGCAGCGTGAGGTGCGAGTTTCCAGTATTTTTCACAACCGTAAGTCTAATCGATGCAGAACTGGCTATTAAGGGAGACTGTAAAAATAGCTATATAGGGCACTGCATGACATAGCAAGCGCTTCGCTTTGGTTTTCCACAAAGATTGCGTCAACTGCTCCACAGGTGTCCCGCTGTTGTTGTGCAGTGCTTATGGCGCTGGACTACTGTGCGCAATGATGCGGGATGGAATCGCATGCGCGGCGACTGCATTTGGACCAAGGCGAAAAAAAAGGCGCCTGCGTACTCTGCGAATGTCAGTGCATGTTAAAGAACCCCAGGTTGTCAAAATTTCCCCAACCCTCCACTATAGAGTCTCTCATAACCTTGGTCGTTTTGTTACCTTAAACCCCAGACACCGACCAACGAATCATATTCAGAGGCGAGGCATATACGTACTGTGTTACACCTAGTCTTTCCCTACAACTGCAGCATTTTCAATATCTTGACCAAATTAAGCTGCAAAGTGTATAATTACAATCGTTAATCACTCGTGAAAATATTCTGCAGGTCTCGACAGATTCGAAGGCAGTGCGATTAATGAGGCCTATACACCTGAACGTTTCTTTTCTGCAGCATGCTGCAGGAATATTTATTCCTCAGTGTAAATAAATAAGACATGAGCTTGTATCCAAATAAATGATTGAGGTGGAAAATTTTAACTGCCTTTTAACAGAATGGTATGAACGTAGCTATGCTTTCTAGGAGTAGCGTGCCTTACGCGGGATACAATTAAGAGCCCCTGATGTTTCGATTTGCGCTTTAACGCCCCATCTCAAAGGAGAAGCCGTAGTTGGCAGAGGCAAATCGGGATGGTCATGTGGTCCCATTATTATCCCCACCAAAGGAACAAAGGGTTCTCGAATTTGCACTTTGCGCTTGAGAGAGCCACGGAGCCATGTAACCCGCCTAGCAGTCGAGCACATCACCGGCAATCTGCGTATACCATAGTTTTATTAGTTATTACATCAAACGTGAGCTGGTGAAGCTGCTTCAGCGAATATCGACGGCAAGAATCGTAAGGCACACCGCTACCTGATGCGGCACAGTATGTCTTGAGCGCCTCGAGTCGCATACACCGATTCTACTTGCTGATTATGCTTTAGTTTATTATACATATTTGCCATAAGGCACAGTGAGAAAAATGAGTGGGACGCCGGTGAAAGGCTACATTTTAAAATGCCGTTTCCTCGTCTGTACAAAGCCATATGGCTTTAATGGAGATCTCATGTTGAAAATACTCTGGAATTCATGTCGTAAGTTTAGCATTGCAGTAAGACCGAAGTCCGAAGGTTTGTTTGCTTTAATTCTGACAGATTTGGATGGGGAAAGCCAAAGCACGTCACAAAATGGGTTACTGAGTGCTTCCTTGATTTAAGAGGCAAAGGTCGTTCAGCAAGCGAAGATCCGCGGTTAATTTATGAAATGCTGGCGGCATGTTCAGTTTGAACCTCTCTAAAGGTTTCGCTCCTGAGAAGCGCAATGTACTTCAAAAAGTGGCAGTTACGTTACCAAACGGCTTTCAAACCAGAAAGTGGCGGAGTATTGAATGGAGAAACGACCTGGTGAATGTATTCACACTGTCATCCGCATTTTTCGCTACTAATTGCTTAAGCAAGACCATTACCAAAACATATATAGAAAAGAATCCGCTTCCTATTTCTTCATTTTCTTTCTCTCAAAGTATCTACGCTCCGCAGAAAAAAACATGATGAAATCCAACCCTGTTCTTGAGGTGCGAACATAGTGCACGAAAAGCTCAGTGTCGAAAGCACAATTGCATAAGACGACAACAGAATGTTCCTGCTTTCCAAAATACCAATCGAAAACCACTGATGTGTTTGAATGATAACATGCTTTGAAACGTTTGTTGGCAAATTCTGTTGGTTTAGAGTGCAAATATGGTTTTGACATGTGTTTTATACGGCTGCTTTACGTTTTAGCATTGCAGTAGATATGAGATATGTGGCAGGCACCTTTTTCTTCTGGAGAAGCACATTCTTGAGAAGCACAAGCATATAGGGAGCCTATACCTTAAATTGATCGAAATATACTTCGCTTCTTGAACAACCACTGGGGCTGACAGAAGAAAAAAAAGCCACTCTGTTGAGCTAAAAGTTTTGCCTTTAATTAAATTAGACACTGCACCGCATATTCAGATTTCATGCGATAGAAATTAGCAAGATTGTGTTCAAACTTATGCATTCTGCATTCGGAACAAAATATGAAAATTTCGTAGAGCATATGTTGAATACACTACAGCGCCGTGGCGGTTTTCATCCCGAAGTACGTCTTCATGGAAAACCTCACCCTGACCTAGAGCATCTTCGGTAATGCCAATTGATGCGAATTGATGTGCATTGATGCCCGTTATTGCTCGGTAACTGCCTCACGTCGGCCAACCTGGGCCACCACGGGACGCGCTGCGGCATCTGCCACTACCTGCCACCCGGTTCGAAGCTTTCATAATGCTTAGCGGCCAGCTGGTTGCTGCACATAAGATTTCAAGAGCAATATATCCGTTAAAGGTTCGAGGTAGTTTTTTACATTAATGTTTACGTGGAGACAAAAGGACGACAGGTTCATTCTGTATTTTGATGCTTGTAAATTAGAAATCAAATCTCCACAATAAAGGCGTCAACATTTTCCAGAACACTATGTTATTAACAAAGGAAACAGAAGAAGTCTTTGGTAGTTGCACAATTCCTTTGTAGATAAAATTGATATGTTGTAATCAGCAGAGAGAACAAGAACACGCATATAAGTCGTTACTCCTCTTGGCAGGAGCAGCCTATTTCGGTCTGAAATCACGACCGGCCTATTTGGAGATGCTCATCACTTTTGGTGCTTGCTCGGTACGTTTTACCGCCATTCGCTAGGAAGAAAGCATATAGGTGTAGCACTGCTTACCTGCGCTGGGGAAGGCCGGTCACCGCCGCTTGCGGTGGGGGCTAGCCTGCCACCGAATGGTTATCTTTTGTAGGCCGTCATTGCACCCGCAACTGCTTTGGTGGTGGACGACGGCTGTTGTTGCGGCGCGCGTCTTTCTTTCCCTCTTCATTTCTTTCTTCTCTATTTCCTCTTGTGTCTGCACGAGGCAGTGGAGGTGGCTCAGCTACAGAGCCAGTGGCAGGCAGGTGCATTTTCTTTTCCTTCTTCCTACAGCCACAACAACAACAACCTGCGGCAGTAACAGCACGTGCAGATCGCCATTTGCTCATAGCACTGCGGGGGCATCGGTAGGCAGGGATGCTTTAACGCTCATCGCACGAAAAAAGAAAGAGCTGAAGGTGTTTATAAGTGCAAATTGCGGTCATACTATCAAGTCTCCCAGCCTACCGAAAGCCGTATCAAGAACTTATTAAATCAAGCACAGAGATGAACAAATTGCCTCTATACGTTGGATTAGGCGCGGAACCACGGGACACAATGAACAGAGTAGACAGCAAAAGGCGCTACTAAAAGCTCAGGTTGTTATTGATAGTTGCAGCACCTACAGCACCTGGTCGTGTCAACAAATTAAAAAAAAAAGCAGACACGAACATGTATCAATGCCGCATGTATGCCATCACCCCACGAGGAGACCTGTACCAAACAAGACCTATTGGTGTTCAAGAAATATGAATTTGATTTCTTAGAGCAAAATCGCAGGATGGCTGACACGCGCGCTACCAGATTTTTCAATCTCATCAGCTTCTATGATCTCTCTGCTTAGCCGTGTCCTGCACCTGCGCAACACTTAGTGTTTCTCAGTGAGGGCGGGAGTTGCGGAATTTCAGAATGTGTTTCATCATTTTGCAGCCTGGGGTGTCTCTAACGTCTTTCGCATGTTCCTTCAGCCTCTCATTAAGGTACCTTCCAGTGTGGCCGATATATAGTTTACCACAGATGAGCGGCGTGGAATGCACGATGCTCGTGGAACACTTCACGAAGCGCTGCTGGGGTCGTGTTTTATAAGTGACATGTTGTCCTGCGCCTGCACTCTTCTGCATATCCTGGAGAGTTTTTCTGGTGCAGTAAAACAATGTTTACGGCAGTGTTCGCACCATTCTCCTTAAGGTTGTGTGAGAACCCGTGTATATACGGGATTACTACAACTTTGCATAACCACTGGCCGAAGGGGGCGGGACACCTCTGGAACAGTGTACGAAATCTGCGTGGAAAACCAAAACGAAGCACTTGCTGTGCCGTGCAGTGCCCTATATGGTGAAGTTTACAGCCTCCCTTAAAGGGGCTCAGAAAGGGGGTTCTGAGGTTGGTTACTTTATGCGTTATGTAGAGTACACGCCACTGGGCATTATTGCCGCGTACAAAACCTCAAATGCGAGCCGATAATTTACTACACATTTTAAAACATTGCCACCTCTGTGCTTCGCGGCGATCAGCAGTGCCGGCCTTTGGCACGAATTCTTGCATTTTGCGACACATCTGGTGTATTGCGTCGCCTGTTCGAGGACTATCATTGGTTTGCCATGCTAGACTCACACCCTGCATTTACAAAACTAAAAGCGGTAGATACAATACATTTTTACTTTTTAGGACTAATTTTTCATTTCAAAAAGAAATTAAGTCATTTGCGTGTAGGTTTACTGTGCCTGCGGCATGCGGTATCAAAAATTAGTGCTGCACTTTCGGTTTTCTGTCCTGTTGTCTGCTTGCACCTCATGTGCTACTCTGCTGGCGCCGCCGTTGAATCCGTAGCTTCCCGATTTAAGCTCAGTGGTAAACGACAATTTGCTACCATGACCACTAAATTTTTGTTCTGTTTTCATTCCTATGCAATAATAAACCAAAAGGTAAAAGACTACGCTGCTACTTACCACTGAGCATCTGCGTTCCGCTGTCACCGGGAGAGTCAGGCGAGCCCGCCGACAGGTCACTGTTGTCTTCGTCGTTCTGCGCAGGATCTTTAAATGGTGTATATTTATGAGGCTCAAAGCCCAGCTCGGCGCTCATTCGTAGAAGTCGTTTCTTGAGCTCACAGTCCATATCCAAAAGCAGCGGGGCCGAGACCAAAAAGACCACCGGCTGACGGGACAGCGAGCGAGCGACAGAGCCCGCAAACTGGAAGTGAACACACCGATCAGATCGGTGACGTATATTTGTGTGCGGAGCCGGGTTCCCGCCTGTAATGTTTATGTTTTTGTGGCTCGCTGCCATGCACGAGTTGAGAGGGAAAGGGCAGAGGGTCATTTTTATAGTCGCTATTTCTTGTTCTACGCAAGTTTGAATATTTTTTTGGATTGTAAAACGTTTATTGCCAGCAGTCTCAAGGGCATATAGGCCCTTCACCTAAACGACGGCCAGAAGGTCTTGTCTGCTGGCGCCGTCTTCGGCCAGTTGGACGACTTTTGTTTGAGTCGCCGGATCGGAGCTGAGTAGGAGAGCCTCCCATTGTTCAAGTGACTATTTTTTGTCCCTCCAGGGGGGCAAAAGGGCATTTCCAGAGAATATGGTTGAGATCCGCTTTGGCCTTACATTGCTTACACTCGTTTTAATATTGTCAGGGATAATAACGACTACACATAACCGGGTTCGGAAACGTATAAGTTTGGAGACGGCGCCAAGAGGTGGCCTGACTCTTTGTCGATGATTTATCAGCGGCGGAGTACTTCGTTCGATTAAGCCTCTAATGTTGTGCGATCTCTCTGTAACACACAAGATGATCCCTGTCTGCAAAGCCCTCGGTATGGCCACTGGCTCGGAAAGCAAGACCTCGAGCCAGTTCGTGAGCTGCTTCATTTCCACCCAGGGATGCGTGTGCAGGTGTCCAGACTATGCGAATTTTGCGGTCGTCCCTTGCAGCCCGCAGGATTCCGTTCTTCAGAGGGGAGACCCTCCCTTTGGCAAAGTTCATCACTGCTGCCTTTGAGTCACTGACTATCGTTGACGCATCCGTGCCCACTATTGCAAGTGCGATGGCGGCTTCTTCTGCAATTTCGGGACTGCCCGTCGTGATCGAGGCGCCGGCTCGGAGATATGTCTCGGCGCTAGCTACCGCTATCACCATTCTCCCCTTCCCGCAATTAGCTGCGTCCACGTAGGCCACGTCTTCTATCGGATAGCGTTTGAAACATTTGCCGAGGGCTTCAGCCCGTTTGTCTCTGCGATCCTTGTGGTGGACGGGATGCATGTTTTTCGGTAGTGATGGGATCATCAGCCTATCGCGCACACTCTTAAGCATGTCCACTTTCGGACCTCGCTGACTCTCGCAATTTATTCCTAGTTTCGCTAGGATTTTCCTGCCTGTAATGCTTCCCAACAGCCTTTCGTACTGGGAGATTGTCGCGCCTTCCACAATTTCATCCAGTGTGTTGTGAAGACCTAGTTCTAAAAGTTTTGCGGTGGGCTCCGAATTGGTAAACCCAGCGCCTGCTTGACACTTCTGCGAATTTTCCCTTCCAGCTTGGACTTCTCCGCTTCCTTCAGATTAAGGAAAGGAGCTACGTAAGCAATCTTACCTATTACAAAGGCTTGAACTAATCTGATTAGATTCGTTTCTTTCATGCCATAGCGCCTATTTGCGATTCTGCGGATGAGCCGCATAGTCTGTTGCGCGCATATCTCCAACTTTTTTTATTGTTTCTCCATTGAAACCGTTGTTTTGAATGTACAGCCCTAAGGCTCTAATCCTGTCCACCGTCGGGATATCGAGTCTCTGAGCCTTAAGAGATATCCGCGGGGGATCCGACCGTGATTTCCTCTTTGGTTGGTAAAAAAGCATTTCCGATTTTTGCGGGGAGCACCTAAGTCCCCTATCATTTACGTACTTTTCAACTTCTCCTATGGCCATTTGGAGAGTCTCCTCTATTTGACCGTCGGTTCCTTTGCCAATCCACATAGTAATGTCATCCGCATACATGCAATGACTGAGGCCTTCAATCGCTGCTAGTTTGCTAGGAAGCCCGATCTTGGCCACGTTGAATAGAAGCGGGGACAGTACAGATCCCTGCAGGGTCCCCTTGTTACCTAGCTCTATGTAGTCTGATTTAATTTCCCCGAAGTTAATTTGGGCCACTCTGTCGGAAAGGAAATTTTTAACATAGTTGTAGGTTTTCGGGCCTACTCCCAGGAGGCTGAGATTATCCAGGATCGCCTTGTGCGTGACGTTATCGAAAGCCTTCGCCAGGTCAAGACCCAGGATGACCTTCGTGTCCCGCGTTTGTGAGTCCAGAATTTCATGTTTTAGTTGCAGCATCCCTTCCTGCGTTTAGAGATGAGACCTGAATCCCACCATGGAGATAGGATAAAGATGGTGGTCTTCCATGTAGTTGTTGAGACGTGTCTGCACTACATGCTCCATCAATTTCCCTCCACAGGAGGTTAGGGATATACGCCTTAGATTCTCGATTGACAGAGGTTTCCCCGGTTTAGGAATAAGTACCACCTTAGCCGACTTCCACTGCTTAGGAATCTCACCCGCCTCCCAACATTTCTGCATGTAGGCAGTGAGTGCTGTTATAGAGTTGTCGTCGAGATTTCTGAGCAATTTGTTGCTTACCCCATCCGGCCCGGGCGCTGAATTAATATTTAATCTAGCAAGCTCTCCTCGCACTTCGGATTCAGTAATGGGTTCGTCCAAGCGATCGTTGGGTATCCCACAGTAACCATGCAGAGGTACCTTCTCGGTGTCCCCAATGTACTTAGATCGAATCTCATCGAGCAGCTCTTGCTCTGTGCTATCATGTTTATGCTGGATCTTTTGGAGGTTTTGCCTCTGGGCCGTTTTACATCCGTCAGGGTCTAGGAGGTATCTGAGTAAACTCCATGTGCGGGCTAGACTTATATTCCCATCCATTGTGTCGCATAGCGATTCCCAGTTTTGCCTAGAAAGTTCGAGCGCATATTCCTCTATCTCTTTGTTGTGCCTTGCTATCCTTCTGCGAAGGTTACGATTCCACTTTTCACTTTTAAGTCGCTTTTCCATACTGGTTTTGGCTTGCCACATATGGAGGAGGCGGGTGTCCATTGTTTCTAGGCCTGAGTCTTCCGCCACAGTCTTGGTCGCTTTACGAGCGTCCAATTGGAGCTCCCTTGTCCACTCCTCAATGTCATCAATTTCGGTGGTGTTAGCACTCTGTTCCCGGATTTTTCGGAAGGCGTCCCACTCGACGAGTGAGTGACGTCGGCCTGGACGTTTATAGGGCCCAGCAGTAATTACCGTTTCCAAAATAAAGTGATCACTGCCTAAATTTTCTTGAGTGTTAACCCAGTTTGCGCTGCCGACGTTCTTAACAAGGGTGAGATCCGGAGATGTGTCCGTACTGACGCTATTTCCCGTTCTAGTGGGAGACTGAGGGCCCGTAAGTAGGGTTGCATATCGAGCCAGAGTTCTCTACCCTTGACACATTCTCTCTGGTACCCCCAAACAGTGTGATGGGCGTTGAAGTCCCCCATTACCACCACCGCTTGTTTGTTAGGAATGCGCAGAGGTTTTTGAAGAAGCGACCCGAAGCGAGTCTTTCTTTGTTTTGGACTGCTGTATATATTCAGCACAAATAGGCTGGTCTTAATGTTATTATCCGGAATGAGTTCTAGAAGAACGTGCTCTACGTGACTGATCCCCGTGTCATGCGCAATAGCCGTTATGTTCCTTTTGACGAGGTTGGTAACTCCCGCCTTCTAGCCAGAGGTATTAAAAGATTGATAGCCTGATAATTTTGCAATCCCCCCAGTTTCCTGAAGAGCGATCACGTCCGGGCAGTCTTTACCAATGAGGAGTTGTTGAAGAACTGCTCGCTTCCGGCGGTATCCCCGACAGTTCCACTGCCAGAGCGTATATCTATTGTCCTTATGTTGCCTGGCCATTTTAAGTTGTTGAAGGGTTATCGTAATAGAGTCTGTCTTATTCTCTACGGCCTACCGCCACGCATTCATAGCTAACAGCTCGTTTCTTAGCCTTTTGGTTTCTGTAGTGATTTCCTGAACAACGTTAAAAATGGACTGAATTTGTGCCTGAAGTTTGTTATCTGTGGCCTGAACCTGGGCGTCAATTTTGTCCTCTAGCCTCCTGCATAACTCTGCGAGCGTGAGACACGTCCTCTTTTTTGTAGGCGGGGGAAGCGATGATGACGCCACCGAGGCATCACTGACATCGGCCGCCGCCTCCACCAGTGCATGCGTTATCTTTGGTTGTTGAGTAAGCCGAGATTGGCCCATCTTCCGGAGTTCGGAATTTTTCTTCTCTAACTGTTCTGTTTTTTAGTAAGTTTCCTTATGGTGTCAGTAAGGGTCTCAACCATCTTTCTCAATTGAAGGAGCTCATCTGCCCCCTTATCCGAATTATTTTGGCAGGATCTACCTACCCAGCTCACCTCTTTATGGTCGGCTGCCGTCTTGTTCTTGGCTGAAGACACCGACGGTGATCGCCCACGGGAGCTCAAGCGGCCCCTGGACTGGGACCCGGTCCTGGAACCAGAGTGGGTCTTGGATCCTGAACGGCCCCTGGAGCCGGAACGGTCCCTAGCGCTGGAATGGCCCCGTGACCCGAGACGAGGGAAGCAGACCGAGCGGCCGCGATAGCCCTCGTCCTCCTTGGTTCTAGGTCGGCTCCGCCGGTTTGATGTATTCTCTGATGAATTTGCCGTCTCGTCTTGGGTCTTCTTCTCCCACTGGTGTTTTTTTGAGTATGTAAGGAATCCTATACATCTCACGGCAAGCTTGAATAAAATGTTTGCGGGAGAATGCCCAGTGGCCTGCACCTTACATAACGCAAGCATTATCTAACCAACCCCAAACCCCCTTTCTGGGACCCTTTAATAGCCTATGCTACATCGATTAGCCTCAATGCTAAAAAAATATACCGGAAAATCATAACCATACTTTACGCTGTGGGGCCGCGCAGCCTGTTTTGAGTGATAGTAATGGTTTATTTGCATAGACCAGAAGATAAAATGACGCGATTTATGATATGCCTTTTCTGAGCGTTGGCACTTCTGCGCAGCAGTTGTATTCCGCTGGCAACTACTATGCGGAAGGTACTGTATGCACGCTGAAGTAGGCCTTCACTCTCACTCTCCTCCACCTCCTTTGAATGTTCAAGTGGGAAAAGTATACAGATCGAGGTTGTGGTTTTGCATTATTGAAATTATCTTCGCGGCCGTGGACAGAAAGCTTAAATTAGAAGCCAGTCAATATTTTTCAGCGCCGAAGGCTGTTGCACCCCTGCTTGACTTGTGTTTTCAGCACGCCGTCTGAAACGCCTGATTTTCCCCATCCCCAACATGACTACACCCACTGTAGGGCAAATACCTCTCCCAAATCCCCCTCCACTTAACCCGGTCGTCTGCAGCGGTTTGTGATTTGAGGTTTGTGGGATTTAACGTCCCAAAGCGACTCAGGCTATGAGAGACACCGTAGTGGAGGCCTCCCGTAATTTCGACGTACACTGACATAGCACAGCACTCGGACGCCACTCCGTTTCGCCGCCAACGAAACGCAGCCGCCGCGGCCGGGATTCAATCCCGTTTCCGTGGGCATAGTAGCCGAGCGCCGTAACCACGGCGCCACCCCGGCGGGGCGACCTGCATACTTCGCAAACTTCCTAATTTCAACCCGCCACCTATCTTTCTGGAATACACTGCTATACTTGCCTTTCCTTCATATCCGGAGTGTCACCTTTGCAGACCATTTGTTGACTTTTATTCGGATTACATCCCTTACCCATGCCCATTCTGCCTATTGCAGCTAAGATGTCTACCTCGGGCTCGTTATTCACTAATTCGGCGCGTTTTGTCTCTCAGGGTTACAACTACTATTTTGCGTTTCATAGCACTGTGCATCGCTCTCAATAGCTCTACATTTTGTTACGGGCGGCGAGTCAGTGAAGAAAGAACGTGGCCAGTTATTAAGACCTGGTTTTCATTTAATAGAAGGGGACCGAGGTGAGGGCTTCCTGTACATGCCGTTATCTTGGTAAACAGGGCTATCGTCCTGATCACCGACAAGACTGAATGTCGAAGACGATTCAATGCATAACAACACAATGGGAGAGACATGATGGGTGCGGATGAAGAGAAGGAAGCCCACGGCTTTTCTCCATCATGGCAATACGATGATTAAGCTTTCGCACTTTGTGTGGCTGACTACAGCACCTCTTTTGGTTATGAAGGTTTAGCTACTGCGTAAACCATAGAGAGTGTTTGTCCTCATCACTGCAACGACATTGCGGTAACGGGCGCTGTTTCAGTTTGTACTGTCCTAACGTCTAATGGATACACTTTTCGTTGATAGTTTTATGGCTACGCGCCGTGTCATATATGCTTCAAATCAGGTTTTTATTGTCTTCCGACCACTTTGAGATTTCCCCTGCTAAAGGCATCTGCTCTGCGGCACTCTGCGAAACTAGGAGCCGGGCACCCACGATCAGCCGTGCTGGACATCGCTTTGTATGCGGAAACGAGACCCTGGTTTTTGAGCCGTTAACCAGTGTTTGGGAGTTTAAGGCCCCTCATTGGAGGCAACACACCACTTTGGCGCACGCTTCCCGTAGACCGCAACGTCGGGCTGACCCGGCCGGCGGAAATCAGGAGTCGCATTTTCCTATCCTCCCCTTATTCTTTCGTTTTCCTATTTTCTATATTACAACTATCCCATCCCTCCTCCTTTTTTGCGCTTTCTATTTTTTTCTGGCGGCTATAGTTCTCCTTGTGTGGTGAATCACCATGCATTGCGCCTTATGCCTTTATAGCCAGTGTGCACAGCTGGCGTGGGCAGGGCTACCTCGCAAGTTTCTCTCCCACTCCTTAATATGCACTAGGAACTAAGATGCAGAGAATTGAAATCCGTGCTTGTATCTGCATCGCAAGAGGTGAGCGCATCCACAGTGTCAGCGGCCGCTCGTTGACTCGGTTTCACCACGCAATGATCCTGCGTGCACGCATTGGATGTGTGTAGCCTGGTGAACGACGGATGCGCCACGGACTTGCCATCAGTGACGTCTGACGGCTGTGACGCGGTAGAAACTCTCGAACATTTTCTACTGCACTGCGCCGCGCTAGCCGAACCACGACGTGAGTTGCTGGCGGCTTACAGAGCGCAGGGGGTAATCCCGGACAGCGTGGCTGCGCTCCTGTAGCCGCCGGGCAGTGCGCGTCCGCGAGCGAACACACGTGAGCCTGTGTGAATATATCGAACAGGCGGGCTTGATGACCCGCCTATTTCGCCTCGCCAGATAGTGCGCGCTGCGACTGAACGCTCCGCGTGTTTTATTTCGGACAATAACGGCCTATCGCCCACGACGGCCGCCAGTGTTTTGTTCAGTGTGCAAGTGAGTGCGTTGTCGACAGGTTACCTGGATGCAGAGCTATTGCGGAGGCCCGTCCGATGTGCCGAGTGCTCAGTGACCTAAGACATTTTCGGGCGGGCCTCAAGCAAACTACTGTATATTGTACCATAGTGTATATATTTGTTTTTATTTTTACCTACCCTTTTCTTTCTCCCTATCGTTCACCTCAGATTTCCTTTACCTTTTCCTCGCTATCCCTTTATTTCCGCCGCCCCAGTTAAGGTGCTTCAGATATCAGATAGCAGATACCGAGGCTGGCAAACATCTTTCTTTCCTTTTGTATATACTATAAATAACCAATGCCACTACTACCACCACCACCACCTTGCATCTGCAACCCCGAGGATGCTTTAACTGCCAGCGATATGGTCTATGGAATAAAAAATGGTAGGTGTAACATTACGAGATATCATGCGCGCAGAGTGGTCAGAGAAACAACTCGACATAATGACATAATAATATTATTTATTGGTTCACGGAATAGGAAAGACGCTGTATGTGCCACACTTGTTCTGTGGACACCTAAACCGTGCTGTAAGGGAAGAGAGGAAAGTGGGAGCGAAAAAGGTTGCCTGGACGCAGAGCTATTGCGGAGGCCCGCCCGATGTGCCGAGTGCTCAGTGACCTAAGACATTTGCGGGTGGGCCTCAAGCAAACTACTGTATATTGTACCTTAGTAAAATGCTGCTGTAGTGGAGGACTCCGGAGTGATTTCGACCACCTGGGGGTTTTTAACGTGCACTGACATCGCAGAGTTATTTCGACCACCTGGAGTTCTTTAACGTGCACTGACATCGCACAGCACACGAACGCCAATTGTTGACATTGTAGTAGAAAACATGAAGAAATTGGCATGGTAAGGTCACGTAGTGCGTATAGAGGACAACCAATGGTCGCTTAAAGTAACAAATTCAATTCCAAGGGAAGGAACCCGTAGCTACAGTGGCTAGAATGCCACTGTACCGTAGCAGCCGGTGGCAGAAATTTAGATGAGTGGGTGAGGTCAAGTTCGCTGTTGTCAAGTGGATGCAGCTAGCACAGGAGCATGTTAATTGGAGGTGTATGGGAGAGGCCTTCGCGCTGCAGTGGGTAGTGCCGGGCTGATGATGGTGAGGAGCATGATGATATGATCACAATTCACAAAGTTACCATGGTGGCAAGCCATGGACAAAATATGCCCCCTGAAACCACCTGGATGTCAATTGCGATGATGCGGTGCCCTATGCGCCAGCTCTGAGGGTGCGCACGTTATTATTACAGATCCAAGGATAGGGTTATTCAGAGGAGAGACAGACTACACGGATATAAGCGCAGGGACTCAGCGCTTCACTGCAATCAGGCAAGTACCAAAGCCACATCTTCTGAGCTTATGGGAGGACAAACCTTCCCACCATCTGCAGAGGCACAAAATGCGGCCTTGCCACCTCTAAATGAGGGCTTGTCGCTCACGGAATCGGGATACCACTAGGTGTCTCCCAGCAGCGGCCTAAGTATGGTTTCTTGGCCTAAGTATAGTTTGTCCGTGGCCTCAACACTGACTGCGAGCGCCTCCAACGACGCGATAAATTCGGCCCCACCAACGACTGTGGCGCAAGGGCAAGGTTGAAAACAAGAGAAACCTTAAATAACCCCATCTCAGCACGCAAGTATGGTTTATATGCTCACAGAGATATATGAATAGCACCTACAGCTTGTGGGCAGCAAGCAGCAAACAAAGTGGTATCCTCCGTACATATTTGACTACAAAGAACTTCGTTACCTTTGAAAAATCTAGAGATAGAGCGCGTAAGTTAGGAGAAAGACAGGTAAAACCTCTTGCCCTAACATATCTTCCCCGACATATTTCGTGTATTGAGGGCGCCTGGAAAGTAATAAACAGAAGAAAAGCAGGCGAACATTTGGTGTGAGTGTTTTTCCAATGCTTCAAGCTTGTCTAACTGCACTACACATTCAAGAGTCCAAAGCAGCCGGGAAAAAAAAAAGCATTTTGCGGCAGGTACAGATAGCAATTAGAATGAGTTGACTACATTACGTGAACTAAACATACATCTGGCAAAAACAGCACCAGAGCCTGAAAATATGCATTATCTAATGATTGCCGATTTTATTGTGCTGCCATAGACACTCTGTTGAAATGCTTTATTAAAATACGTACAAGAGAGAAAATGCTGGGAACGCCAAATAGGCTTTCTTATAGTGCTCTTTCTAATAGCAGATAAATCGCACACAACTGATAGTAGTAAGAGAGCAATAGTCCTTTGAAGCTGTATCTCAAAATCCTTCGAAATCTTTGGAAGCATGATAGTCATTTTGTTCTCGAAAGCAGGCAACCTCGAGATAAACATCAATGTTGCGTTTAAAAATATCTTCAACAAGTGATGGCGAGGCGAGGCGATCAGCTACACGTAACACTTTGTCGAGTGCTTCTGTGACCCGGAGAAGGCCTACAATACCACGTGGTGATTTGGTATCCTCCGCAACCTAGCAGATCTAAGTATCTGCGGAATGATGCTGAAGTAGCTACGTGACTTCCTGGCTAATCGCACATGCAAAGTCCGCTTCGGTACACTTACTCTCTGATTTCCCACCAGAAAACAGCGCACCCCACGGATGTGTCTAAGAGCAACACTTTTCATAGCAAAACGAAATCCTTAGCTTATGTAACCCTGAAGATCATAATGTATTCGGTGCATATAGATGACCTGAAAACATTCCACTTCCACCAGCATATAAACCTGTGAGGCACACATACATGTGGCATTGAATAAACTGGCTACCGGGGCAGATAACAATGCATTAGTTCTCCCCTCAAAAACAGTGGCCATTGTGTCCTCATTGAGGCGAGTTAGACACAGATCTGGATATCTGTACAAAGCCATAGTACTAATAATGCAAGGATATAATTTTTTATCACACTTGACAAAAAGCTTTAACATCTTCGCAACATAAACAATTTGAAAACGAAAGCTGCCTAAGACCTTAGCATCCTAAAAGTGCTCTCCTGAAAACGTGATGATTCGATCGAGCATGCCGTTTTTTCATATCTATTGAAATTTGCGCGCTCCAAGTTAGACTACGGATCCATAATATATGGCTCCTCAAGGTTATCCTATTTGGAACTGCTAGACCCCATTAGTAATTTTTGTTTACAGTTATCTAGTGGGGCTTAACATTACTAATAGACATTCCTAACAGACAGACGCTCCTAAAATCCATTCTCAGCCAGAGCACCCTTCTATTCCATAGTCACGAGTGACAGCGTTTTATTCCCAACATATCTGTCTTGACTGAACCGTTCAGAGAAGAAAGATAGCACATGGGTTTGAACAGAAAAACAACAGGCCAGTTTTGAAGCACTGAAGTTTGAAGCACAAATACTGAAAACAGCGGCCGTTCTCTCCTACTTCGACCCAAAGAAGGCAGTCACGCTTTCTGTTGACGCCAGCCAGTCGCTCGTAGAGGCCGTTTTGATGCAAGATGACCATCCTGTAGCCTTCTCGTCGAGATCACTCACAGACGCGCAGCAACGCTATGCGCGGATAGAGAAGGAAAAGCCTGCAATAGTACATGGATGGACAAAGTTCCATGATTACATTTTTAGTGAGGTAGATGTGGTCGTCGAAACAGATCACCGGACTTTGACACCCATATTCAGCAAACCCCTACATCAGTGTCCGCTCCATTTGCAAGGCATGCGCCTCAGCTTGCGACGCTACTCAATAACTGAGATACAAACCGGATAAAGAGCTATTTCGAGCGGACGCCTTATTGCGGTTTCCTAATAAGATTGCAGTGGAAGAAGAAATTGAACAGTTTGGAGTGAATGGTCTTGATTATGTTGCAGCGTCAGAATAACGCTTGAAAACTCTGCGTGCTGCTACAAACGATGATACCGCACTTGTGATTATCCGTGAATACGCAGGAACGACATGGACGGATAACGAACAGAATCCTTGAGCCGTCAAGACCGTGCTGGACCCAAAGGGAAGAATTTCACACACGAGACGGGATTGTATAACGCAGCAACAAGGTGATTATACCCACGTTAAAACGAGCAGAGATAATGCAACTCCTTCACGTGGCACGTGAGCGAGCTGACAAGAGAAGGCAAGGGCCAGCAGCGTAATGTTTTGGCCCAGCGCATCCGCAGATATCAATCAGAGTTGTAAAACCTGCAAGGTATGCCAAACGCACCAGGCGCGACACCATAAAATGCCCAGTAATACTTGCGTGCGGGCAAGTTGATGACCTATGTAGCGCCACAGGTCTTTTAAGTCAGAAAATGCCCCTTTTGTGCCATGACGTTCCGAAACTACCAGGGGAAACGGTAGGTGTGGATTCGTTTCACTACGGTGGCCGGGAATGTGCCGTTATGGTCGGCTTATATTCCTTTTTCTTCGAAGTCCGAGAACTTCGCCACACTATGGCTAATGCGCTCAAGACTTGGTGTGCATAGGGCGGCCACAGAACCTGCACAGTGACAATGGACCACCTGTCAGTAGCACTGAGTTTAAAGCATTTTTGAGAACGCTAGATATTGTGCATATCACGTCAAGCCCGTACCAGCCCTGTTCCAACGGCATGAGAGAAAGAGCAGTGCAGGAGGCAAAGAAGCAGCTAAAGTGCTTCCTCCGTACACCAGAGTTTAAAATCGCTTGCTTGAGTGGCGTAATAGTACCCGGGATCCTGTTCTCAGGTCTCCTGCGCAGAGGCTTCTGAGACACCAGACACGGACCCTGTTGCCAGTAGCAACAAAGCACCCGGAACTGGAAGCGCTACCCAAAAAGGATGATACGAATGCTTTTAGGCAATCCGCTGGCAACAAAAGCTAAACGACCGTGGAGCCAGGAACCTGTCCCCACTGACACCCGGACAACATGTAACAACATGCGACACTCTACAGAGAACCTGGACACCAGCTACGGTTCAAAGGCCAGCGGAGGGGCCCAGTTCTATGGTCGTGAAGACAGAAGACGGCCGTGAGATGCGTCGAGCACGGGAGCACATGCGTGGGGCAGCACCCCAATCAGAGGCGGTATCAACCTTATCGCGGACTTCCAAAGGCGACGACCTCCAGACTGGACAACAGTTACGCAGAAGTACGAGACCACGTCACGAACCCTGTTGATACCTGTTGCCAGATTAAACTTCAAGCCATTTTCAACAGTAAATGGGAGTTGTGGCCACACTGCGCTGTCATCATGATTGCCCTCCGCTGAGACATGTGACATCTGCGTCACGTTTCCGAGTATACTTATATCGCACCCTTCCTTGAATAAACGAATTTCGTTTGCGGACTACTGCGGTCCTACCTACAGTGGAAAAAAATGAGACAGCGATAATTCCACTGCAGTACAGATTGCAGTTATAATAGTTGCTTAGAATGGGGCAGCAACTGTCGCTTTCAGTCCATATAATTTGATATTATTGACATTCCTTTTACATTAATGTAATATTGCTCTCTTCTCCAGCACGTTCCCAATACACGCCTAGCCTTTTTCGCTTGTTAATTACATTCCAAATTTGCAAATTTCAAAACGTTGCACATTTTTTTTTTACTTTCAATAAATAATATGATCCTATATCCAGCTTTTTTGTTTGGTCGATGTTGATTTTTTACACTAATCCACTATTTACTGTACATATGGCTGTCCACACTGAACCCTGGTCAATACCCCTTGGGTATATGTGCCCTTTATCAAGATTGAAGAAGTTTGCTTAGGCTGTCACGCTGGCTCCTTGTAGATGCATGCTGTCAAACTACTCCTGGTGTGGCTATACCTATTATTGTGTCCAATCCGGCGCTCTTCACTCACCAGTGGACAAGGTGCTGCATGCCCCAGGTTTTTTTCATGCAGAGCATTTAAGCAAACTTTGGTGTGGACCTTAGACCTACACATACTATTGTATACACAACGCCCATTGTGGATATGAATTTTTATTCTATGCTTCCATGTAATGTGAAACACTTACCTTCACCTCTAATATCCAGCCTTCTATCTGATCACCTTGATCACTTCCCGGATCACACTGTAAACGCCACTGATGCGTATGTGACCGCACAAAAGGCAGCGATTCAAATTTTTTCACTCTAATTCCTGGAGTTTTTTGGTGCGCGTCCCATGTGACCACCTATCTTTTTAGCAGAGTTTATGGCAATTGTAATTGCACTTTTAAATGTTCCCATCTTCTTCTCCCTTGTTATATCAAAGAGTAAAAAATAATTGTTCCATCAGGCTGTCTTTCTTTTTGTAGTCATTGGAGTCAGCACGGGATGCTATTTTGAGCCGCTCACTAAAGTATTTCATACCGGGGTGGGTGAAAGAAATACGCTTCATCTGGGTCACAGGTTACCGGTATTTTCAAAAATGAAGTGGCTATGTTCTTGGCTAAATCACCTCTTGATGCCCCTGTTTCATTTACCATTCCTAAAATGATCTTTTTTTTTTGGAATGGCCCGTTTCAACGCTATTAATAGATAGCCGCCTCATAAAATTAATCAAAGTTATCTACAGCAGACTACCAATCTCTCATGCACTCATGGAAAGTTTCTTCATATTAATCACGGCAATGTCAGGTAACGCTGACTCTTATGCGATTCAGGATCCCCCAGCTAAATCTTGATGCACGTTCCGTCCCACAAACTGATGTGAGGCTTGCAGTGAGATTGAAACTATTGAAGATTTCATTCGCGTTTGCCGACGTTTTCGCATCAGAGAATATGCATTTAAAAATTCCAATAGCAAAATTGAGATTTGCTTTGTCGGTCCCGCTTTTTCTCTCGTGTACGAGTGCGAGAGGATTTGCTTTGCCTCAAACCTGTCATTATTTACATAACTATATCACAGCTACGGTCAGATTCCTTTGCTAACTATATTTTAAATTTACAAACTTGCAAATTTTGGGTCCGTATTTTTTTCCTTTCATTCAATTATATCACCTTAAAAGTATGCAGTTTTTTGTTTAGTTGATAATTGGGTTATTGCAGTAATTCAGTATCTTCAATACATTTGGAAGTCCACACTGAGCCCTGTCCAATCCCCCTTCGTAGGTAGGTGCCATTTACCGAAGCAGAAGAAGAAGATGCATGGAGTCTGCAATATGACTATTTTTGGAATGTCCTGTTTTGAGCGCTATCTGCACATAGCCGCCTTATGCAATGGTCTCTTGCTATCTACAGCAGAATACCAACATCTCATATATTCATGGAAAGTTCATTCATGTAAATCACGGAAGTGTGATGAAACGTAAATTCTCATGAGATGCAGAATTCCCCGCCTAAATCTTTATGTATATGCGGGTTCAGCCCCACAAACCTTTGTGATGCTTGCGGTGAGATTGAAAATGTTGAACATTTCCATCTCGTTTGCGAGGGTTTTCACTTCAGCGGAAGGTGTATTGAGATTTACTTGTCGGTCCCACTTCTACTGTCCTTCGGTGCGAGTGCGAAGGGATTTGCGTTGCCTCAAATTCGTCAGTGTTTACATAACTACATCACAGCTACGGACAGATTCCCTTGCTAATTGTATTCCAAATTTACAAACTTCCAAACTTTTCGCTCCAAAACTTTTTTTCCTTTCATTCAATTTTGTGATCTAAAATCTTAGGTTTTTGTTTAGTTGATAATAATTTATAACAATAATTCAGTATCTGTAGGACATTTGGCAGTCCACACTGAAACCTGGGCAATCCCCCTTCTTGGGTTGTGCCATTTATAAAGGCAGAAGAAGAAGAAGAAGAAGGCCTAGTCTTCCCTGATCAGCACCTCGTCTTCCTGCGGTCCTGGTACTGTGTGGTAGACCAGCACTTCACGCCACCGTCTCAGCATTACTGTGGAAAGAAAGCGTATCTTCCCGCGCTCTTCAACGTCCGTGCCCTTCATGGAGCGGTCCGATGGGTCGTCCGGCGTACGACGGCCATCCCGGCATCCTGGTCGGCTTCCCAAGGTAATCGCTAGCTGCCACTGAAGAAGTGACATTATGCGATCCTTATTTATTCCACTGTGAAGCCGTCTGGGAGCGAAACACGTCTTTAACTCTTACGGCCACAGTGAGCGCTCGTTGCACACTTAATAGGATAATGTCGGAAATAAACGCCATGGTGTGCCTAAGGCTCATTTTGTGAATTCAAAGCGAGCTTCTGTATTTTGGATGCGCTTACCAAGGCCTTTGATTAAAAGCATGATGTGTGAAAAAAAAAAATGACCAAGACACCAGACTTCCGTGGTTGTTCATAAATCATGGCCAATCTTGAGCAATGCGTTCGGGAAGTGTCATTTGCCTGAAATGTAGAAGCTGTTTTTGAACGCCGCGCTAAGTGGAGGTAAGGGTGGCAGCTCCTGGCTCTGATGGGGCTGGGACCAGTAGGTCACCGCCGCTGCTTGCGGCGGGCGCTAGCCTGCCACCGAATTTTGTCGGTTGTACGCCGTTATTGCACCCGCCACCGTTTCGGTGGTGGACGACGGTTGTTGCGGCGCGCGTCTTTCTCTCCCTCTTCATTTAGAGCGCAGCTTTTTGGCGAACATTCCTGGATTTCGCGTCGGCGTCTGCCTCTTAACCAGCGACACCCCCCTTTCATCCCCACAGCTCAGCCCTTCTGTTCCTGCGCGGCGCCGACCGCGCGCGTTATCTGATGCTGCGCGCGCTCCCCCGTTAGCCGCTGCTTATGCCCCCTTCCCCCCTCTTCCTGTGTGGCTGCGAGAGTGCTCTCCGGTTGCCGAAACGCCGGCTCGCTGTCAGCGGATCACGGCGCGTGCATCCCAATCGAAATTGGAGCGCAGCTCATCAGCTCTTTCACCTTTTAGATAGATTGAGGCCGACAATTTGCAGACAATTTTCGAGCAAATTGTTAGCAATTTTTTCTTCGAATGATACCTTTTTTTCCGCTCGGAATTTCGATAAGAACAAAGCCTTTTTTGTTTCTTCTCTATTTTCTCTTGTGTCCGCACGAGGAAGCGGAGGTGGCTCAGATACATAGCCAGTAGTAGGCCCGTGCATATTCTTTTTTTTTTTTCCTAAAGCCACAACAACAGCGCTAAGTGGGTTGCATAACGGCGTGTGTATGCAAAAGATGCTGCACGTTTATAAGAACGATTGCCCGTTAGAAAATTACGCCAATTATGATTTTTAACAGCACCTCGTAGATGCTGTTAGAAGTGACACCGTGTCAGGTCGCTGCTTGAGCGCACCCTGTCTTGGAGTCTCTGCATGTAATTTATGGCGCAAAGCAAAATTTACGACGTGAAAAGCCGGACCGTTATTGAAAGGCTGCTTGGAAAGGGTGCGAATAAACTCAGAAGCAGTTGTAGCGTCCTCAGCTATGAAATTAAGCTTAATGCCATATGTCAGAAATGGGGGCACCTATGCCAAATATCTTTACTATCTGTGGGGATATCGATGCTATGCCAAATGCGGGGGAATTTGGCATATAGGAGTGATATATTGCGCAACTGCTTACTTCGCGACGATTTTTTTGCTGATTGCGCAGCGACAGATAGAGTTTTTATCATTTGTGACGCAGCTTGGATATCTAGTAATTATTATAACGTGCCAGTGCCGAGATTTAAATTTAGCGGAGAATCTTTGGCGCTGGCGCTTTGTCGAGAATAGCGGCGGAGGGGAGCGCACGCATTGAGGCACGCTATAGTCGAGCAAAATTCAAATGTTTTTAAAACGTCTGACGTCAAATGCGGAGTGCCCGAATTTTAAGTGATTAAAAGATTGCACAAATTATGATTAAAAGATCGCATCATGACTCTAACGTCATTAAGACATGCAAGAATAATTATTAACTTATTTGCCTTGAGAACCAGCTAGTGGTAATTAGTTGTGAAACGAAACCCTCAACATTGCGTTGTGAGTGAGACCCCAACAATGGAGGCACTTTCGTACGGCTTGGTTAATGATAGATGGTCTCTTAGATGTCCCTTAAGAGGAGATTGGAGAAAGCTTACCCCTTCTATCATTTGCCTCTCATCGTTTGCCTCTTATTGGCTTTCCTCCCAGTGCCACGTATAATTATATTTGGTTTACGGGAAAGGATGGCGCAATATCTGTCACGCTTTCTCCGGCAAGTGTGAATTTGGACTGTACATCACCACTCCTGTCGCGTGACGTTCCTTGGCGAGCGTTAAGTCTGGCATTGCGGATGGTGGGAACGCTAGACAATAACTCATCCAGTGCAATCTTGCCGAATATGAAAAATCTTCCGCAAAACTCTTGCGCACGGGATTTCGTTTCAAAAATATAGAAAGGCTTTTTTCTTACAAGGGAGTTTCCTATGTATTGCGGGGGTTATTCGCACAATATGTACAAAATGGTATTCGAGCAATGTGGACGCATTACATGTCCTTACTAGAATAGCCGGTGGCTTTTGGTGTACGTGCTCGTGGGGTGGCTGATAAAGCACGTCATCAGACCGAACAACAATAAAAACTGCAATAAAAGATGTATGATAACATAAAGCGGAGGCATGACACGGCGATGCTTAACTTTAATGCATCGAGACCTATCCGTGACCAAGAAGACAGCCACTTTAGTCAGCCCAATACATGTCGTTCGTCTATATGAATTCCCTCCGGAAACAACGTTGCTCTAGTTGTCGGACACGGTCATCAAAATTGTGACGAAACCATTTATACACCCTCGTTAAAGGTGGTGTAATGCAATTTCCCGGTGCATATTGCTTGAACGTCAAGAAATGTTGAAGGCTTGCCAGTGACACACGCACGCACGGACGCACGGACGCACGGACGCACGCACGCACGCACACACACACACACACACACACACACACACACACACACACACACACACACACACACACACACACACACACACACACACACACACACACACACACACACACACACACACACACACACACACACACACACACACACACACACACACACACACACACACACACACACACACACACACACACACACACACACACACACACACACACACACACACACACACACACACACACACACACACACACACACACACACACACACACACACACACACATCGCCGAATACAAAAATTACTCCCTTAATTGGGGGCTAATGTAAGCATGAGGTGATTACGGGCAAGGCACATTGGTTACAGTTGGGACTAAACATGGCCTTGAAACGAGGCCGCTGCGCAGTTTTATTTGAGGAATATGGGAGAGGCCTTTGCCTTGCAGTATGTATAGTCCTGCCGACAATAATGATGATGAATGCACAGCACCGCTCATTCCGCGCTTTTCTTCTGCTGACAACGCTGCACGCTCAGTCGTACTGGTAGGTTTTTGCTTGTTGCGTCGAAGCGATTGCTTGCATTTGTGTGGCAATAGGTAGGCAGTTGCGGTAAGTGGCGG
Source organism: Amblyomma maculatum (assembly GCF_055883805.1). NCBI lineage: Eukaryota > Metazoa > Arthropoda > Arachnida > Ixodida > Ixodidae > Amblyomma > Amblyomma maculatum. Next base: position 35,437,790 of record NC_139352.1, on the reverse strand, counting down.
CCGTGTCTCCCTCGTGAGTGGCAGCGTAATCATCGCAATGCCGACGCGGGCGAGCAAAACGATCACTTTCCGCAACAGACTACCAACCTCTCCTTCCATCGGGTACCATTCTCAGCTTCAGCAGATCTGACGATGGCGGCAATAAAATTCAGAACAGTGTAGATGTGTGCCCAGCCACGAGCAGACACTGGCGTAACAAGAACGTAGAATCAGCTTTTTTGAGTGCTCCCCGAGCATCTATGCAATTGCCTGCGAAAAGAAGAAACTCCGTGTGCTGAGGACGCCTCGACTTCCGACGTAGCGCGGCATTCTAGGTGCGACTGTGTGGCCCCGAGGCGCCACCCTTGGGGAGTTAGCAGAAGTCTGACAAACCGAACTCGTTTTCTGAAATAACTGGCAGACGCTAGTCATACGCCATACAGGCGTGTTTGTACGACTTGGTTAAAGCGGAGATTTATAACTATGCCAGATGCTCCTACTATACTCCCACTATAACTATTCCTGGTGCTCAGTTGACGATTTTGTGCTAGTGATGTATGTGAATACTATGGTTCATGGAAAGACATTACTGATTAATTGTATAGAGAAGTGCATACACACCAATGCGGATGCAGGAAGACGTCTCAGACAGGAAAATTTACGCTTTCGCATAGTACCCTTGTAGCGGGAGCTTATGTACACCCCCCCGCAAATTCAGTACATGGAATTGGTGTTTTGGAAAGTATGTAGTCGTTGAACTGCATTTTTACCTCAGAATGTTTGCCCAGGAGTACCCCACCGCTTAGTCGGAGGTTTTTGTTGCTACATCTACTTGACTGCCGTGAGCAGCTGTTTCCCAAGGGTAATACCACTTAAGGGCTGGGGATGTCTAGTGCCTTTTTTCCTTTTCACATCCGCCTTTTTGCGTTTTTTTTTTCTTTACTGAATTTATTCTCAGTCAACAAAAAGTCTGGCCAAATGCCCTTATGTATTGTCAGCATTTGTTTGGTGGTGTGGATTGAGAACAGGTGTTAGCCATTTTTGGCAGTCCCTGTGCAAGAAAATTTGCTAAGAATAAAGAGGTGTCCTTAAAAAAACAACCGGGTATTTAGTGAGAATTCTGTCCGACAGTCTATGGGCAATAATAGTCCGATGTGTTTATTAGGGAGCAAGATGAAAAGTGGAGAGTTTATGTTGTCCTAAACTCAGAGGAATAAGACGCTGCGCTGTGGCCTTTCTGGCGAAACTTCTAGACCTACACATTTTTCTAGCGAAACCTCAACACGCCTGCACACTGCAGTGATCACTGCAAATTACAAGGTTCTGGTCAAATGATGGTATAAGACAAAGTATCTGTGGTCTGTGTCTAGTATTCACAAGACGTCGGTTTTCGCAGAGTACATTCCGCCGTGAAAGGGAGCTCTGACATTACTCCTAGCTGTACATGTTGGAACAAATGTTTATGTTACGCTTTTTACCCCACACAAGACTATTCCTATGCATCTAAAGAGCTCGGTTGCCTGCAAGATCATATGCAGAAGCTATGCATTGCCCTTTCTCTCAGGGACCAGAAAGAGATCTGCAGACCCTTCGCAGCCGCGGTCGGCCCTGGTATCCTACGGAACGATGCCCTGTGTCTGCAAGCCCTGCCACAAACACGACTGTGCGACCAAGTCTGAGAAGCGTGAGTGAAAATGTATAATAATATTATCGGAAAAAAGGCGCAGTATCTGTTAAGTGTTTCTGTGGACACCGGACCAGCGGCTGAAGGGAAGGGAGGAAGGTGAGAGCGGGATCCGAGAGAAAGAGTTACCAGTGTGGAGATGTACAGAGCAATTTACATCAACTAGGGTTGTTGCGACTGTAGGGAGAAGAAAAGAAAATTCAAGGGAGGGGGTGGGGGGGACTTAAGATAGAGGCGGCGGTGTGGCTGCTCCTGATCCGGGGCTGGGAGTGGTAGGTCACCGCCGCTTATTTGCTGCAGGGGCTAGCCTGTCACATAATTTGTATCTGTTCTAGGCTGCCATTGCACCCTCCACCGCTTCGTTGGTGGACGGCGGCTGTGGTGACGTGCGTCTTTCTCTTCCTCTACTTTTTCTTTCTTCTCAATTTTACTTTCTGTCCGCACGAGGAGTAGAGGTGGTGGTGGTAGAGGAGGAGGAGGAGGAAAAACTTTATTTAGCCCTATATTATTTGGCGGTTTTTGGACGTCTTCAGAGATGTCTGCTTGTTGAATCCACAAGAGTCTTCTCCGTCGACTTCGTCCACTTTTTCACAATGGCCGGTTGCCCTCAGTCAGGACTCCGCTGGCTGCTGCCGCCCGTTGGGCTCGCTGCACCAGACCTTGCTGGTCTTCGCAGCGGTCGCTGGACAGCACAGTCTCCCATTGCTCCGCACTCGGGTTTCGAATTTTGGTGACCACTTCTATGTTTTGACATGCCCATGTGATGTGATATAGTGTTGGCTTTTCATCGCACTACGGACATCTGTCAGCGTATATGGTAGGGTGCATTTTGTTTAATATGTGTATGTTTAGGTATCAACCCGTCTGTAATTGTCTCCATATGACAGCTTCCTCTCTGGTGAGAGAACTGTGCCGTGGGGGATATCGCATTCTTCTTCCTCTATAGTTTTCTAGTATGGCCGAGTATGTTTTGGATGCTGGCAAACGTTCCGCGGACCTGTCGGATGCTCGGAAAGTAGTGTATGATCGAGCTATCCTGTCAGCCTCTTGGTTCCCTGCCTCCCCCATGTGCCCTGGTACCCACATAATTTTGTGTCTGGTCTTGTTTTCTTCATGGTCTTTAATTCTGTCGCTCGCTTTGAGGAGTATACGGAGCGCGTAGAAACATTTTATTGCCATTTGGAACAAATATTGGGGGCGAGGCCCCCTGCATGGCACTTGGGTGCTCCCTTACTACATGGCTCAGCCACAGAGCCGGGAGCAGGCCCATGCATTTCTTTTTCCTTCTTCCTACAGTCGGAACCAACCACCACCAAAATGCAAGGGCCTGAGCTGATTGAGTTATAGAAAGAGAAAGGCACGGCAACTGTCTCACTTGTTTTCTGTGGACACCACAACCGCGCCGTAAGGGAAGGGAGGAAGGTAGGAGTGAAAGTGGAAAGAGAGAAACAGGAGCCATAGTGGAGGGCTACGGAGTAATTTCGACCACCTGGGAATCTTTGTGCGCTGACATCGCACAGCACACGGACGCCTCTTCTCGGGCCTGCAACTCGCTCTGTAGCTTAGCCAATTCCTCTGCCTCGTGCAGAAAAATAAAATGGAGCAGTAAGGAAAGAAACTAAGACGCGCGTCGTAACAGCCGCCGTCAACTACGAAGCGGTGGCGGGTACAATGACGGCCTACAACAGATCAGGAGGTGGGGAAAGGTGGGTGTTCCGTAGGGGCTGGGACGGTAGGTCAACGCCGCTTGCGGCGGGGGCCAGCCAGCCACCCAATTTTTATCCGTTGTAGGCCGTCACTGCACTCGCCACTGCTTAGGTGGTGGACGAAGGCTGTTGCGGCGCGCTATCTTCTTTTTTCTTTTTTCTCTCCTCTGTCCGCACGAGTTACCGGAGGTGACTCAGCCACAGAGCCAGTAGCAGGCCAGTGCATTTTCTTTTCTTTCTTACTACAGCCACAAAAACAAACGCTGGTGGTAGGCTAGCCCCCTCCGCAAACGGCGGGGGCTTACCAGTACGAGCCGCGTAGGGCCAGGAACTGCCACCCTCCTCAGAACTCCAAACTGAGGATCTTCAGTGAGCGTTGTCAGTGCACGTTAAAAAAAAATAGTCGTGGTTTGCCCCACCGGGGTGGTGTAGTGGTAAGACGCCGGAATATTGTGACGGAGTTCCCGTGTTCGAACCCGACCACGGCAGCTGCGTTTCGATGGAGGCGATACGAAGTGGCATCCGTGTGCTGTCCAATGTCAGCGCGCGGTAAAGATCCCCAGGTAGTCGAAAATACTCCGTAGCTCTACACTACGGCTCCCCTATCTCTCTTTCCACTTTCACTCCCACCTTCCTCATTTCCCTTACAGCGCGGTTCTAGTGTCCACATAGCACGTGTGACAGATACTGCGCCTTTTCGATTTTGTTAACCAATTATGATTATTATTATTACCTCAGCTGGGCAAGGATATATGTAGCGAAAGCATGTGTGCCTGGCGCTGGGTTGCCCACTCCTCTCCAATACATTCTGATTCCATTCAATCCAGTGCAATCCAATCCAACCCAATCCTGCGCATTTAAATCTTACCTGTTTCGATGGAGGCGGAACGGAGTGGTGTCTGTGTGCTGTGCGATGTCAGTGCGCGCTAAAGAACCCCAGGTGGTCGAAATTTCCGGAGTCCTCCACTACGGCGTCTCTCATAGCCTGAGTCGCTTTGGAACGTTAAACCACACAAACCAAGCCACAAACCAAGCCATTAGATCTAACCTGTCCAATAAAAACCAGTTCCATCGAGGTTAATCCAACCCACTTCAATCTTATCTAATCTTGTTCGATCCAATCCTGTCCAGTGCTGAGTACACGCTCGCCCGAAACGCAGCACTGACTAGCCTATCATGATCACTAGTATCATCCTCTCTCTAAAGGAGAATTAAGATTTAACCTCTGTACGTACGTCGGTTTAAGCGCGGAACCAAGGGACACAATGACCAAAGTAGACAGGAGAAGTCACTACTGAAAGCTCAGGTTTTTATTGATAGATGCAGCACTTACAGCACTTGATCTTATCAACAAAATGAAAGAAAGCACACACGAACATATATCAATGCAGCTTGTATCCCATCATTCAACGAGGAGACCTGGGCCTGCCACCGAATTTTGATCTGTTGTAGGCCGTCATTGCACCTGCCGCCGCTTCGGTGGTGGACGACGGCTGTTGCTGCGGCGCGCGTCTTCCTCATCCTTTTCTTTCTTCTCTGTTTTCTCCTCTGTCAGCACGTGGCAGCGGAAGTGGCTCAGCTACAGAGCCAGTAGCAGGCCCGTGCATTTTCTTTTTCTTCTTTCTACAGCCACAACAACAACAACAACGCTACAGGCCATGTAGCTGAGCCACCTCCGCTGCCTCGTGCGGACTAACGCATGATATTATTCTCACTCATTTAAGTCAAACCAACTGTGGCCACCGTGCCTTCCAATATATCCGCCAATTCCTCACAGACCGCCAATCTTACATCTGCGTTCAGGATAACGAACATGGGCCCTTCCCCCTAGGTACCAGGGGAACGCCGCAAGGCGCAGTGCTTTCTCCCCTGCTATTCAATTTGGCCATGATGCGCCTGCCGGTCCAGCTGGGTGCTGTCGAGGGCGTGCAGCATGCTCTGTACGCCGACGACATCACCCTGTGGGCTACACAGGGCTCACTTGGAGACATTGAGGCCAGCCTGCAGCAGGCAGCGACTATAGTAGACCGCTATGCTAGCCGCTGCGGCCTTCAATGCTCCCCACAGAAATCGGAATTTGTGCACATCCGCCCCTCTCCAAAATGCACTACTAAAATTCAACTTACTCTTCAATCAGGTCCAATTCCAGAAACACAAGAAGTCCGAGTACTGGGACTCTTCATTCACCAACACCGCAAGCCAGACACCACATTGGCTAAACTCCGCAAGGTGGGGGACCAGGTGGGCCGCATGGTCCGCCGGGTTTCCAATAAACGCTGGGGGTTACGAAGCAAGGATGCCTTGCGGCTGGCAAACGCCTTCGTAACCAGTCGAATCCTTTATTCGACTCCATATCTCCACCTGCGGAAGCAAGATGAGGATGCCCTCGAGGTCATTCTCCGCAAAATCATTAAGCGGGCCCTCGATATTCTGGTGAATACCTCAAACCAGCGCCTCATGGCGCTGGGAATGGTGAACACCTTCAGGGAATTGAGGGAAGCGCACCTCACAAATCAATATACGCGTTTGTCGCAGACGCAGTCGGGCCGCCGCCTTCTTGCCCGGCTCCACATCAAACATACGACACTTATGGAAGAACGGGCACGCATTCCAGCGCCGTGGAGATGCGCCCTCCGCGTACGCCCTCTTCCCGCCAAAAATGGCACGCGAAGACCATGATGGCAGACGCCTGGCGCGGGCGGAAGCCCTGGCACGCCATTATGGTTCTAAACCCGGCGTTTTTTATGTGGACGCCTCTGGCCCGCACCATGGGGGGTGGTAAACGGCCGCAGTCGTCCACGAGGCGAAAACAGTCAACGGTCTTAGCTTCAGGGCCCGCAACATAACTCATGCGGAGGAGGTCGCCATAGCATTGGCTGCTTCCCACTTTGACTCAAAATATATAATTTCCGACTCGCGAGGGGCCTGTCGGAATGTCGAACAGGGCTGGACCCCTTATCTAGCCTACCGAATACTTCAACATAGCTCCTACATTGGGGACCCCGCTACCCGATATATTATTTGGGCTCCTGCTCATCAGGGGCTGGCTGGAAACGAGGCTGCCGACGCCGCCGCCCGCGCGCTCTCTCTCCGGGAAGTTTCCTCCTCCTCCACCTCCGACCAGGACGCTGATCCTAATCCGGCTTATACATTCAAAGATATCGTAAATTACTACCAATCTAGCCACAGCCTTTAGCCCCGCCCATGTAAAGGCCTTTCAAAGGCGGATGAGCCGCTCTTACTCCGCCTCTATACCAACACATTGCTGTGCCCGGCAGCTCTAAAACACTTCGACCCTGCTTTCTCTGGCAGCTGCCCGCACTGTGGGGTGGTGTCTTCGGACATCTACCACATGATGTGGGCCTGCCCCTCAAATCCGGCTATCCCCCCTCACCCCAACCCAACCCGGGAGGACTGGGAGGCGACCCTGCTCGGCTGCTCCGACCTGAAGGCCCAACGGGCCTTAGTCGGGCGAGCCCGAGCGGCGGCAGACGCCACTGGGGTCCCGAACTAGGGACCTTCACCTAGTGTTTGTGAGGGTTGGCCCCTTCAGGGTCAGCTCACGCATAACCTCCTGTATTTTTCCTATATAAATGTTTTCTACCACCACCACTCGTGCGAACAGAAATGAAAATAGAGAAGAAAAAAGAATAGGAAGCGAAAGACGCGCACTGCAACAATCATTGTTCACCGCCGAAGCGGCGTTTGCAACGAGGGCTACAACAGATACAAATCCAATGGCAGGCTAGTCCCCCTCCCCGCAGTTACGCGGCGGTTATCTACCAGTCCAAGCCCCGTATGGGCCAGGAGCAGACACCCATCACCCTACCTAGCCCCGTAATCAATATAAGCTACGCTACAATATATGCGTTGAAAGTATAGCATACATTTCAATATTTAATCGCTATGAACTAATCCGTGGTATTTAACTATGTTAGTCCAGTGCAACTGTACGCAGCGTAAACTATCCCACGATATATGATTTCCAGCTATAACAATATTTTTCTTTATTCACAATTATCTAATGACAAGCAATTATTTTCAACTAAATTAAGCCTAGTGCAATTATGCTTGGCATAGGTGTTAGTACATATGACTTGATAATGTCACATAAGACCTAAATTTTATTACCAGGTAATTCAATATGTTCAATTAAGACTTGCAATTAATCCAGTACTATTATACTCGGCAGCGAAACAATGTAATACAAGCGTTGCTATGCCTTCACTCAAAGGTTTCACATTGAGGTTGAGCTGCGACGTTTGCACAGGGTAGAGCTAAAAACGCTCCACTACCTGGATAACGTATAGATTTTGAAACTCTAGGCGGTTCAAATCGATTCAGACTCGTCGTGTATGAGTAACCTGATGGTCCACAGTATTGAATCACAACTTAAAAATCATCTAAACACTTGAAACACACTGGCAAAGCCGGCGAAGAGCGCTCCCAAGCGCTTGGCAGGCCACCTCTTGCTACCCTCAAGATGGCCGCATAGAGAAAGAAAATATTCTTTCTCTATGATGGCCGTGCAAGCTTCACTCCAGCCCATTGACCTGTATAGGCAACTTCTACTCCAGCAGGTTTTTATAACCTGCTTGGTCATGGCCTCTGCCATTTTGTGTAGGTAGCGCACGTCGGCATTTTTGGAGCCGCGTTCAGAGAGTACCTAACTGGAAGAAAAAAATTGGCAGTGGCTTAGCTTTGTTAAGCCTGGTAATTGCGAAAGCAATAGCTATGGTACGCCTAGGTTCAGCTGGTGGTGTAGCTGGTTGTGATGCTTGTGGTTATGCTTATGGTTATGCAGTGATTCGCTCTGGCCACAGCATATGGTTCAACTATTGTTTATTGCGGAGTGCTACCCGGTTATTCTATGTATAACTAGTAGCGAGGCAAGGAGTGCCGTGGATGCAACGATATACTTGGTTGTAAGTGAGGTTAAGGCAGAATGTACAATTGCCGCTCCGGCACCGGCTGCAACGGCATTCTTTACGCCAGCAGAAATGAAAGCATCCCTGGGACTGACTGCGTTGGTTCCACCTACTGCTAGGCCACCTCCTATAGTATCCAACGTGGCATCCCTGGCGGTGGCTGCGGTAGGAGCGGGAGTTAGGCCGCGGTTGGTAGCTACCGCCTCGCGAGTTGACGGCGCGAGTTGGGGGCCCTGTTTTTGCGGCAGATGGGTTGACATCACTCCGGCTATAGCGCTCCCTCACGGAGGGAGCGGTATTTAGGCCGCGGTTGGTAGCTACCGCGTCGCAAGTTGAAGGCATGAGTTGTTGCCCCTGTTTTTGCGGCAGATGGGATGACGTCCCTCCGGCTGTAGAGTAGAGAAGCCTGGGAACTGCTACTGCGGAGCGAGTCCCCCGCCAACCAGCAGCAAGCTGTCCGCCTGGCGGCTGAAGCCGCGAAGAAACACTGTCACTTCGCCTGTCTTTAGTCGCGGAGGCCCCGGCCTCCGTCCCATAGGCCTGCGTGCCGGGGGCGGGGAGTAGGGGGCCTCTTACATCGGTGGAAAAATAAAGTTCATAACAACAACAACAGCGCTCCCTCACGGAGGGAGCGGGAGTTAGGCCGCGGTTGGTAGCTACCGCGTCGCAAGTTGAAGGCGTGAGTTGGTGCCCCTGTTTTTGCGGAAGATGGGATGACGTCACACCGGCTGTAGCGCTCCCTCACGGAGGGAGCGGGAGTTAGGCCGCGGTTGGTAGCTACCGCGTCGCAAGTTGAAGGCGTGAGTTGGTGCCGCTGTTTTTGCGGCAGATGGGATGACGTCACGCCGGCTGTAGCGCTCCCTCACGGAGGGAGCGGGAGTTAGGCCGCGTTTGGTAGCTACCGCCTCGCGAGTTGGGGCCGCTGTGTTTGCGCAGATGTGCTTGGCGGCGCTCCAAAGGTCACGCTAAAAGTCAATGGTAGCTACCGCATCGCTACGTGAAGTGCTGAAAAGTGAAAGTATTATTGCTGTCGCAATAAAAATCCAGACGGTTTAACTCAGATAGTCACTGAATATCGTGCAGCAGGAGAGCGTTTCGGCAAGATTGTGTTTGCTGTGCCTCAATAATAAACGCTATTTTTCTGTGTTAACAGGCGGCCATGCTTCCAGATCTCATATTTGAATGTGCTTCAGAGATACGGCCTTTTAAAGAAATGCTTTTATTAGCAATGACGTTGGGTAGAAACCACGCTTTATACGAAAGTCTGAGTGTTGCTGCTGCACACGCTATATTATGCGTCCCTTGTCGAACCAAACCAGCGTTCCTTTGAACGCATGAAAAGTTCACCAGCGTTCTACAATTGGTTTACCGGAAAGCAAAGGCGCAAAACCTGTCACACTTGTTTCTGTGGACACCTGAAATCCATCGGAAAGGTAGATCGAATCGGTTTCAGACTTAAGGTATTTGCAAGAATACAAGTATTAGTGCTTCGGCAATAAAAGGTTTTCAGCAACAGTCAAGTAATTTCGCCAGAAATGACCAGAATTGATGTACCTCATCGGGTCGTCCTAGGAATACTGTCCTGATTACAATTACTGCGCAAAGTTTGTATAGCAAAGTTGTGCAATGGCGCACCACTGGACGCGAGGGCAGTGAGAAAGTAATGCAGGACAGCTTTGCATCTACTTTTTATCCTTGAATGATTTCTAGGGACGGGAACTCTAACAGTTTAGCAATGAACGCAAACGAATATAGTTGTTTTTTTGTCATTTTTAGTAGCAATGCTAATTGGGCTACATTTTTCGGCCACTCGATTATGCATATATACTCCGTTTACTGCTTGAGTGGCTACTGCGAAGAGTTGTTGCACCTCTACAGGGGTTCCTTTATTAGCGATCCATTATCCACTTCGGGTCTATTTTACTCTGTTTTAGGTGGCTATTATCGGGTAATAAAGCGGCGGTCAAGCGTCCATAGCACTGAGCGCCTAGCGATCGGATTTAAGCATTGCTTGCATGGCTCTGCCACCAGTTTGCCAATTGAGCGCAGGGCGGGAGCTGATATCCTGATTGATTGATTGATTTATAGAAAGGGAAAGGCGCTGTAACTGTGTTACTTGTGTAGTTCAGTCTGTTTTACTTCCCTATGCAAATGCAAATAGCTTTAAAAGCCCTCACACAGTATGATATAAACCTTGGTAACACAGTGGCAGTTTTGTTTGCGAGCATTTCTGTGCTTATTATTGAAAAATACATGTGTCACAAGGCCCCAATAGGCTCTTGTTTATTGTCCAAAGAGCAAACGTCTATGTTAATAAAGTGTAAAGGCATTGAAAGTTTGATCTGCAGAAAAGCTTTTTGCGTACATGTACATATTAACAGGGTCAATGTTAACGAGGCATAGCTGTATACGTGAGCGTATTTCTTTTTTAGTTATCGTAATGACACAAAAAGCCAGGCTGTGCGTTTTTAAACTGTGGGCTCAAGAAGGACATTTCTCTCTGGAAAGTGTACAAGATAATTACAACACTGTGTTTCATGGAACAAAAATTTGTTCAGTGGAAAATGTCAGCTTAACCTGATCTTAAAACGTTTACACAACACATTAAAATGGGTCTTGTGGAGCTTGCAAAAACACTGCTAAAGGACAAGGACTGTAAAAAAAAATAAATGCCATTGTACTAGGTAGTAATTTTGGATCTCCTTGTTTCTTCATATTTTTGATGAACGTGATGAAGATGAACGTTAACCAACTAGCCCAGCTCACCACTATACTACATTTTATTTCTTCATGCAGTTTCCTGATTTATTTTTCCACAAGCTATCCCTACAGTGCACTCGGATTAAGCCCTTTTGAATTTACGCTAAGGGGCGACAAGACAAAGTACAGGAAGCAGTGTGTATGTGTACTTGTAATAAATACTGTAGTTACCCACCTCATATACATTGGCCTCAAAGTGCTGCTTATTCTTATCATGATTGCAAAAGCATGCACCCCATTCCAATACAAAGCTTCTGATATGAGACTACAGGACTATTTGTGCATTGCATATGACACACACGTCATTCATACTTACTCTACCTATGTAGTCTCAATGCATTACCAACGTGTATAATGAATGTATTGCATTGGCAGTTAAGGATGGCACTTCATTTAACATTGAGCCCCATTTATGTTGTGAAGTAGATTTCTAGAGATAGCTCATGAATCCCCGTAACAGCAGTGACAAATGCAACATACATTCTTCACATCACTAAAGAGGCATATTGAACAAAATTCTAAATAATGTCGATGAAGCTAATTTTTGAGGCCTCTCTAGAGTACAAGCAGATGCCGGAAGCAAAGGTTCTGTAGTAGATGAAAAGGCTGCAGAATTTCTGCTAGTTTGTTCAGGAGAAGATTACTGCATGTTGTATGTGATTCTAATGTGCAATATGACCAAACTGGGCATCTGTTTTCCTTGCATAGCAACCTTAAATCTACATCTCAAGAAAATATGACCTGGCATAGCCTGACACGGTCCATGACATGCAGAACATGCTAATATAATATGTGCCGAGTAATCAGCCGTTTGCATATTCCGGTGGTGGCAGCTCCAGGGTTTAGTTTAAGGGGAGCAAAAGGGCTTATTTTTAATCAAAAAAGAATAGCAACGATTTTCTTGTTTATTTTTTATTTCTCAAACAATACTATGCACTTTGTTGTTGAGTAAAGTAAACAAAGTAGATGTTTTAACTTGACTCATACTTTGGATACAACTGTTCTGTGAGCAATATTTATATATAATCATATTTATATTTAGTTTACAATATTATAGCTTGAATAGTAGTGTTCTGCTTCCAACGTCTTTATATCTTGATTTGAAAAATGACCAAACGAAAATTCTACTTGCTAGAAGGATTCTGGGGGGGGGGGGGGGGGAGGGGCAGCTCATTCAGCTTTCATAATACAGTTAAGACCACAGCTGCATCATGACCGTTTCACTTGAAGCTGACCTCAAGAGGAAAACTTACTTGTGACTTCTTTATTTATTGGCCCCAGGAGCAAAGCATCCGTTATAAAGTTGTAGGTAGTGTTGAAAAACAGGTATCCGCAATGTTTTGCATCACAGTATGATATTTGTAGCTTTATTCACTGGCTTCCCAATCGGGCTACCATGTGACTAGCTGCTCACACATATCTCTCACCCACAACGTGTAAAGCCACACCTTGGGGAGCACTTCAGACAAAAGCCGATTTTGTTCTCTGAGCCACGTTTTGGAACATTGAAGTGGAACTGCTGTCATGCTGACACTTTCTTATTGGGCTTGTTGCTGTTTAAGATCATGAAAAACAATTGTACAAAATAGAAGGCACCTTGGAGCAAACATTTCTGTCAGCTATTTCGGAAGACAGTTTACTACTTCCTTATTGATGTAATTGTTCTTGAAGCCAATAATTTAAATGTTAATTATATAGCCTTAATTATTATGAAGTTCAATAATGAAACATCAGCCTAGGCCAGGCAACTCTGAGCAGCCTGCAGCTGGACTAATTCACTGGGCTAGGGCACGTCGATTTTTTGGAAGCTAGGACACCTGGTATATAATGCACTCCTTGGTCTCTTTCTTTCTTTTTTACTTGTTTTAATGGCACAGCCACCTTCTGTTTTAAGCCCATCACACAGTATGCTAGGATTTGATTTCGGAGACTCTAGAATTAAAGAATAAGTTTTATTGCACAAGCATTTCTCAAATGAAAATAAAATAAATTGCATTCACCTGACATCAATGCTTTCATAAAACAGCAGCACAAAGAGCTCTGTGGAATAAATGTGTAGTAACAACATGACAATCTGCAGCTAATGTAAATACCTTAGGTGCCATCCTGGGCAATAATTACACTGGCTCTATTCTCACATAGCAATAGCTATACATGTTTCATGCCGAAATGCTCATGCTTTAGAGCTTGTATGTTACAGCCCTGAACTGCATCCAATAAATCCATCAGTTGTGAGTGAGTCAGCTCATTTAGCTTCCACCATATCAGTTAAGACCACAGCTGCATCACGACCATTTAACTTGAAGCTGACCCCAAGAGGAAAGCTTACCCGTCTTTATGCCAGCAAACCATGCATGCAAGTATCCCGGCTAAATTTAATCAAACTTTAAAATAGGTTGAGTGGTCTAGGCTAGTGAAACCAAACGAAAACTATTCAGAGTTGATTGTCTGTCCAGTGGCTTTCCATTTGCCATGGTTTTTCTGCAGTTAGTAAAAAATAATTAGTGACTTCTTTATTTATTGGCTACAGGATCAAAGCATCAGTTCTAAAGTTCTAGATAGTGTTGAAAAACAGCTACCCGCAATGTTTGCATCAAGGTATGATTTTTGTAGCTTTATTCACTGGCTTCCAAATCAAGCGACCATATGACTAGCTGCTCATGCATATCTCTCACCTACATTATGTAAAGCCACACCATGGGGAGCATTTCAGACAAAAGCCGATTTTGATCTCTGAGCCACATTTTGGGACATTGAAGTGGAATTGCTGTCATGCAGACGCTTCCTTTATTGGGCTTGTTGCTGTTTCAGATCATGAAAAACAATTGTGCAAAATAGAAGGCACCTTGGAGCAAACATTTCTGTCAGCTATTTTGGAAGACAGTTTACTACTTCCTTATTGGTGTTAATTGTTTTTGAAGCCAAGAATTTAAATGCTAACTATGTAGTCTTAATTATTTTGAGGCTCAAGAATGAAATCCAAACTAGGTCCGTTAACTCTCAACAGTCCGCATTTGAATTAATTCACTCGGCTTGGGCACATCGACGTTTTGAAAGCTAGGACACCTGGTATATAACACACTCTTTTTTAGTTGTTTTATTGTCACAGCCTCCTTTTGTTTTAGCACATCACACAGTCTGCTAGGATTTGATTTCGGAAACTGTAGGATTAAGAGAATATTTTATTGCACAACCATTTCTCAACTGGAAAATAAATTGCATTCACTAGACATCAATGCTTTCATAAAGCAGCAGCATAAAGAGAGCCCTGTGAAACAAACATACAGTACCAACAGGGCAAACTACAGCTAATGTAAATACCTTAATTGCCATCCTGGGCTCTATTCCCACATATCAATAGCTACACATGTTTAATGCCGAAATGCTCATGCTTTAGCTTGCATGTTAAAGCTCTGAACTGCATCCAAGAAATCAATCAGTTGAGTGAGCTATTTTTCTCTTCTGGTAATGCCGTTTAGTCTCCATTTCTTTTTAACACATCTGTCCCATATTTCATTTTAATTTTTCCTTTAAGCGGATGTGGTGGAAGTCGAAAGAGAGCTTGCATTTGTTCTCACTTGAGGCTATTCATTGTTAGATACTATTCAATAATTGGTATCTTTCCCGGGTTACGCTGGTTCAAGCTTCACTACGTTTCTGTTTGTAGCCATTTTTTGTATGCCGGAACATTGATATCATTCCTTTTTGAATGTTTCTTTCAGCATTCGTGATCCTAACGACTGATGAATGTCGCCATTGCAGATTCTCGTCTTTTATCCTCACTGCACACATTTACCTTGGGATCAACGGGACCGGTGCGTGCTACATTTGCACCTGTAACTCTTTATTGCGCTTACTTGGGCCCACAAAACAATGTAGCAAAACGGCTTCGTCGATAGCAGCAATCCTGCTCATCGGTCTAAGAAATATGAATGAACGTTCATTCCGCAGTGCTCAATTTAAATTCGGCGTAGAAACATCTACATAAATCAGCGAAGACATGCTAGGAAAGTAAAAAAAAGTGGACAGACGATTGCGGCGGCACCTACGAACCGTGCGAGCAAAGGCCAATGCAAATTTACTGTAGTTGCCATGTAAGCACTGAAGAACTCTACTGAAGCGCTGCTCACCTGGCAGCTGACAAGAGCCAATGAGCACAGCAAAAACTACGCCATGGTGATCCCGACACAAGCACTGCGCCGAGGTGCCAAAATCAGTAGCACCCCGCAGCACGGGGTGCGCGCCAGCTTTGAATGTCATGTGAGGGAGCATGTTACTGGACAAAAGGCGATGCCTGTGCGCGCCAATCGGGACGCTGGAACCGTTTTCCCGACTGCCGGTCAGCAGTCGGAAAAACGATCGTACAACACCCATTCCGCATCGCGTTGTTAAGCGGACAGAAAACCGGCGGACCGCACGCTTGCGGAACCGGTCGAAAAGCGTCCGTACAGCGGCCTTTATTCTCAGCCGTGCAATGGTCCTATGAGCCCACGCGTTACATCCCGCAACCTTCCGATAACTTAAGTGCTCTCTTCATTTCTCCGACCACAAAGCTTACTTCATGAGAGTCAAAAACTGTTTACGGAGTGCTTCTTGAAGGGATATGAGTGAAAAATAAAATAGTTGTCTGTAATTGTACATACATGTCTGGCTTGAAATCTTTGCCTCAATCTATCGAAAACGGTGAAACATGTTATAGGCGGCGCTCAAATTTCGCATTAGAAGGTGACATAACCGCGAGCAAATTTTTTTTTTATACTTACATAAATCTCAGGTGACCACTGCGACATAAATAGCTTCTTTTCGCCACAGGTTATCTCGTATATTTTCGCCTCGAAGAATATCATCCACTTGTAGTGCGGGTATTGAGTCTTTCCACTATTTTCTCGACAACAGTGTTCGTATCTCGCACGAAAGGCTGCCAAAGGAGAAATATTTTCTCTTGTGCTCGAAATTCAGAGGTCACTCGTCTTCGCCCAATTCAAATAATTGCAACATGAACAGTTTACAGTGACACAAACGCACACCAGTGGTGTTGATCATTTGATATTTTATTATTCATCAGTTTTCGATTACGATTTACTTAATACTTCGAACAGCACAGTAACGGAAAAGATTCTGCTGACCGCGGAACTTGTTAGCAGCTGAGCAGCAGCCGATAAAAATGAAACAATCAGGGAGGGGAAGGAAGGAAAGGATAGACAGTACAGAGGTAGGTTATATGTAATGCTGCGTATATAATATAAATCACTAAATATGGAGCATCGCTCGTATCAGCTTAGAACCTTAGACGCTTTGAGACAATTTAAGATGGTTTGTGTGAGAAAGACTGCGTAGTGCGGGCCCTTACGGCGTAGAATGCCCTGGAATCCCCTCTGCAATCACCGCGTCCGCACATACCAGAAAGATGTGAGGCTGCGCGCTTTGGGTCGAAGCTACTTTTTCCTTGTCACGAAAACGCTCTCTAGTGGCACCTTGGATTTTTTGTAATGACACCGCTCAACTATTATGTTCCACTTCTAACCTGCTTCTGTTGTTTCAGCTCCATGGCCAGGACATCACAAGGGAACTACCCGCGGGGACCTACGTGCGTGATGGGGCGGCGGACAGGAGCAGACTCTATCTGCTCCTTGGTATTGCGGGCGCGGTCCTGGTGACGCTGGCCATTTGCCTCCTAGTCTACCAGCTTTTGAGCTCGAGGTTAGAAAGACCGCCCGTGCGCTGCACTTCGGAAAGCTGTGTCGCCCACTCGAGGAGACTGCAGGCGACGCTGAATACCAGCGTGGACCCATGCCAGGACTTCTACTCGTTCGTGTGCGACGGCTGGCAGAGAGAGTTCCCCCACCTCTCTGTACTCGACAAAATAAACGAGGACGCGATCAAGAGCAACATCAAAGAGGTGGGCCATGATCTGTGGTACGTCGGAAAACCTAGCCGGCTTTATTATAAATGCACCACACCAGAACGGGACGAAGTTGCTGAAAACGTGAGGTATTTAAAGGAGTTTAAAGAATTTATCTCTCTCCATTGGCCCGAATCAGAACCACAAGAGGAAGACTTCATTGGGCACCCGCTACACTTGATGGTCTACATGGCCATCAATTATGACATTAATTTTCTCTTCAGCTTGGGCATACACTACAGCAATGTGAGTGACAACGCTATTATCTTTCGAAAACGTCGCCACGACCTTGTATGGGGAGATCGTATCGAGAGGCCCCTCAGTGAGATTGAGTATGCGAGAATCGTCAGGGAGCATCTAAGCGCCTTTGACGTGACATCAATTAGGATCACCACCGCACAGCTCCAGGCGCTGGAAAGGGCATTCCTGGTAGGCAGCCGTCCGACTGTGCATAGCGAACAGTCGTGGTTCGTCGTTGAAGCGCTGGAGAGTAAGACACCATCGATTAAAAAGGGAACCTGGTTTTCCGCCCTGCACAATAACATTGATAATTTCGACATCACCATAACAGAGGACACTTGGGTAGTCTTCGAGCATTCCACAATCCTGAATAGCATCGAAAGGCTCTTCGACACTTACGGCGCTTCTGACATCAAGATTGGCATCTCCTGGATGTTCATCCAGTCGCACCTGTGGGCCGTGACGGGTAAACCAGAGCTCATATTTCGCGATAACATCGAAGAAAAGAAGCAGCGTGCCTGCCTCGAGTTCGTCAACTCTCGATTCGGGCTGCTAAGTTCCGCCCATTTTGTGACGACGCGCTTTCCGACGCCGGAGACACGGCAAGAACTCGCGAACTTCATTAAAAGTGTGAAAAATGCGTTCAAGTCACTGGCAAAAAACACTTCTTGGATAGACAGCCGGAGTAGGGAGACGACGGAGCGCAAGATAGACTCCATGGATATCAGCATCTTGCCTGCAGAGCCTTTCTTTTCGCCTCTGCAGCGTGATTCTTTTTACGCTCCTTTTAGCAACGTACAGGCAAACGGCTTCGTGTACAATTGGCTCATCAACTGTTCCCTGCAGTACCAAACTTTGCAAAGACATAAACACTTCAAAGATATTTACAGCAAGAGGAGGAGTTTCCACCACACACCGTATTCGTATACGTACCTGGTTAACGAAATCAGTGCTCCGATTGCTGCGATCGATCCGCCACTCTTGTATTCGAATGGTCCGTTCGCCGTGAACTATGGATCGGCGGGATCTCTTATTGCCAGGGAGATAGCCAAGAGTTTAGACTCACAAGGTACGCTTATCGACGACCGAGGTGAGAACGTTATCTGGTGGGGCAAGTCGCACTCCGCCGAGTATGGCCGCCGCATCAACTGCGACCTAGGCGAGACGGGGCAACCTCGCATGAATCTTTTCCCATCAATACCGGCGCTCGAGGCATCCTTTTTCGCGTACAAGACGGCGGTTGCTGAAGAAGCGGCCATGAAAGGATACTTTAGAGCGCTCTATCTGGCAGGCCTCGAGCACTACACGGAAGAGCAAGTTTTTTTCATGACCTACTGCTACGCACTGTGCTCCAGAAAAGACACCTCGTCAGCTGTGCATCATTGTAACGTGCCTCTGAGGCACAGCCCCCATTTTGCCGAGGCATTTAGGTGCCCACTAGGGTCGCCCATGAATGCGAACGAAAAGTGCACCTTCTTCGCTTCACGCTGATTGCTCCCAGATAACGCCCACAAAAAGAGTATTAAATACCTCAGCAATAGGACATATTTCACTATCCCTAGCATCCACTTTTTGCATGCCCCAAACCTTTGGGAATATATATATATACATAAATCGTGCGTTGTATGCTTTAGTTACGGGAATCTGTTCGTTAATTATGTTATGTAAAGGCTCTGTAAACGCTTCAAGTTCTTTACAGTTTGCTTAGAGCGCATGTGTTTTTACTGTTGTAATTTGTTTTTTCACCTCTCACCTTTGTTCTTAATCTGTAGTCTTCTTTGGACAGCCAATAGATAGGGAGTGCTGGCTGACATTATGAACAACAAATGCGTATCTGGTCAACAGTTAGGATCAATATCAATTGCCATTTTTGTGCGAATTCAGTATAATAGAGTGCGCACACTTCTAGCACTGAGTACAACTGTGTTCAAACCAGTGTTCGAAACATTGTTTTTGGCTATTAACCTTTTACGCACTAATGTTAGGCTTTTGAAGAAATGAAGTCTTACAATTCTAGACGAGAGACCTTTATTCAAAGTGTGAAATCGCAGTGACAGCGAAATGTTTGCATACAGAATGTGCGTTTGTAAAATGTACCTGACATTTGTAGTCGTTCTGGACTACCATTTCTGCTGACCCTTCCAGTTGCCACGTTCAAGTTGGCACGTGCAGTGAGGACGCAGTAAAGCACCAAACACCGGCTAAGTATTCTGACCAACAACTTGGCTTCAAGATAGTCCGAAATTTTGTGCTAAGATGGAGATTTATCAATAAATGACAACTCTTTTTGAACCAGTATGAATCGTTTTGACCACTGATACTGGATAGCCTATATCCGATAATGTGTTTTGAGCGGAGCCCACATACCAGGCGTCTGAGGACAGCAGACCCGTCTTAAATATGTCTGCGATTTTCAAACCCACCTTGATGTAGTCAACGCAAGTCAACTTGGTGTAGCTGATTGTGGACGTCAGGTGGTCTGAAGTGGGCTACAAGTCAGCTAAAGCTCCTTCGATCCATTCTTGAAAACAGCTGGGCGAGTCATGTTGAAGTCTTGTTATAGACCATTTCTGCGTCCTTTGGTACACTGCCTTTTTGACTCCACTGTGGCAGCAGTTAATTATATACGCACCTGTTGCACGGGGTATATATGGCGGCAGTACAAGAAAGCAGCTCTAATCGCATGCTTCTCAAGAACACAGTAGCAAATATGCCCTCATAGGAAGTTCTTTAAATGCACCACACACTTCACAGCCCCATCTGTTTGAGAACTTTTGTCGGGGATCGCCAATATATATCTGGAATAGTAATCAATGATAGCTGGACGATTGCTCGAGAGATAAACTGCCTGAATACTACAGATTTTAACATTCTTGATTATATTATACATTATGCATATATTTGACCGTTAGCCAATAGTGAAAATACTTTTGCGGGTATGGTAACATTTAGGGAGAACAAAATTATTAACGATATCGTAACAGAAGGAGCTTTGATATCCATAGCACTCTTAAGAACTCTGAAATGATTAACAAACCGAGTAGTACAGAGCACAAAAATGTTTTTATTCTGTTCATTGTACAATGTAGAAAAATGTTTCTATTCCCACTGGAAATGAAAGGCTTCCGCTCTCATCTCTCGACTCAGGACCTCATGGTCCAGTTGGAACATGACATTATCCGGTCCAAGAGTAAAGATACTAAGGCCATCCTTGGCCTCGATCTAAAGAAGGCATTTGATAATATCTCGCACCAGGGAGTCATGGACGCCCTATCAGCATTGAATGTAGGGACAAAAACGTATAACCATATCAAAAAACTTTTTGTGTGGGCGTAGTGCCCGCTTTAAATTCCACGATAGCACATCATTTTTCCCTCTGGGCAGTAGGGGCACTCCTCAGGGCTCGGTACTCTCGCCTCTTCTCTTCAACGTAGCAATGGCAA
This sequence comes from Amblyomma maculatum, assembly GCF_055883805.1. Taxonomy (NCBI): domain Eukaryota; kingdom Metazoa; phylum Arthropoda; class Arachnida; order Ixodida; family Ixodidae; genus Amblyomma; species Amblyomma maculatum. Next base: position 35,417,148 of record NC_139352.1, on the reverse strand, counting down.
AATTACCAGAACAACTACGACGTTACCCTCATTTAAATTTTAGTATTTATGCTGACGACATTACACTATGGATCAGCTGGGGTAGCGATGCCGTAATTGAACACACGCTACAAGAGGCGGTGGACACGATCGTGTGGTTTGTAGCAGAACGTGGACTTATATGCTCGCCGGAAAAATCCACGGTGCCTGCGGAACGAGCATAAAGTGGATATACAGATTTCGGTACAAGGACATCAAGTTCCCCAGGTATCGCAGATCCGTATATTAGGTCTCCTTCTCCAAGATAATGCCTACAACAGAGAAACTATTAAAAGGATTGAGCGGCATGTATCTCAAACAGTTAGCCTCATCCGCCGAGTTTCGAGTAAAGGCAGAGTACTAAGGGAAAAGAATCTTCTGCGCGTAATCCAGGCATTTATCATTAGTCGAATCAGCTATTCTACGCCATACTTACTCCTTAAGGCAGCAGAACGACAGAAATTAGAGAGCCTCATCCGCACAAGTATTAAAAGAGCCCTTGGACTCCCGCGCTGTACTGCACCGCTAGCCTCCTGCAACTGGGCATCCATAACACATGGGATGAGACCGCGGAAGCGGTGCGCACTTCACAGGTAGAACGGCTCCGCTTAACCGCAGCAAGCAGTTCCATTCTAGAAAAACTGGGCATCGACACTTGGGGAGGCGCTCAGACAAAATCTGAAATAGACATGGCTGTACGGAACAGGCTATGGATACCTCCGCTGCCAAAAAACATGCATCCCAAACACGATACGGAGCGTCGGGAAAAGAGCTCAAATGCTCAGTAAGAAATTTAGCCGTTTGCCGCCGGAGGAAGTAGCCTTTCTGGATGCTGCCGGAGGGGCAAGCCACTTTATGGTTGCAGCGGTAACGAATATGGGTCGGGTAGACCGATCACGGCGGCCACCCTGAAAACTACATCTCCCGAGGCAGCTGAGGAAGTGGCTGTAGCTCTAGCCTGCGCCCAGACAAAGGCGCGTTTCGTGATCTGCGACAGCAAAACTGTCATACAAAATTACAGTCGTGGGTTGATTGCTCCCCAGGCAATTCGAATATTACAGCAATCACCAATCTCGCGAACTATACAGCTGATTTGGACTCCAGCGCACACTGGCGTTCCCGGCAACGAATCCGCCCATGTTATGGCTCGAGGGCTCTACCATCGAGCCGGCGGCAGAGAGGGGGGGGGGGGGGGGGGGGTTGGAGCGGGGAGCGTAGAGTTTGCCAAATCTTACACAGAAATTCTGCAGCATTATAAACTCAGTAGACGGGTGGCTGCTGCGCCAGCCCCTACCCTAAATTGCAGGCAGGCCGTCTCCTGGCGTCGCCTTCAGACTGGGACATTCCCACACCCGCTCCTGGTGAGCCATATGCTCCCAGGAGAAAGATCTGAATTCTGTGCAAACTGTGACTCGAGAGGGACCCTCGAACACATCCTCTGGGCCTGCCCCTTTTCTCCGGGAGGGGTCTAAATCTGACGCCGCAACTCTGGGCGACCATGCTGCGCTGCTCGGACCCTGGGCTCCATCCAGCTGGCCTGGGACGCCGCTGGCCAACAACATCTGCCGGCCTGCGTCTGAGGCGGGGCACCCGCCATCCATCCCAAGCGACGGAGGGCCGGAGCCTCTTCATCCGCTGGAATAAATAAAAAGTTCTGCTCTCTCTCTCTCTCTTGATGCTGTGAAAACATCAATGCCTCCTGGGTTAAAGTTTCAAAAACTGTAGACATCAAATCAGGCTATTTCCCCCAAGTTGTTTCTCCAAGACTACAAGGAACATTTGAAAATCGTGCAATTAATGAGCCACTGGGTGCTAAAAAGTGCATGTGCTTTTTTGTTATATATAAAATGAAAGCACATGAAACACAGTCCCAAGTATGGCATGTTTGAAAATATAGCTTTTGTTTTCAAAAATCAAGAAAAACAATTTCCTGCAAAATTTTGTTGACATTTTAGTGCAGCTAGAGGCTGCAACGAGGAGCTGTGATCAAGAGACACAACTCAAGGCCGTCCAGCAGGTCTCGGCAGCTCTAGAGAGGCAGCGACCGAGCGAAACCGAGGAGAGGGGGGGCAGCACCCCCAAGAAGGGGGCGGCAGCTCTCTCGAACCCGCGGAAGTAGCGAGAGACGTAACAAGACCTCAAGGAGCACAACGCACGAGACTGACGTAGTGGCCGCGTCACGGTAAAAGCTTGTCCTCCCTGCTTGGAGGGAGCCTAACCGATTCTGCAGGCATTTTAAATAAAAATTGTTCTCTCTCTCTTTCTCTCTCTCTCAAGAGGTCCCTATGACGGAATAAAAACCATTACAAAAACATTGCTGCATTTTACTGTTCCTACGAATGTTATAAAACGTGAAGCCTGTAGATTCTCATTCGTCCCAACTGTCCGAATGAAGGAGAAAAAATAGTATTGTTCATTGCTCAAAATTTTACCCATATGTAATGACTGCGACCTGTACTCTGAAGGGATCGGATACATTGTTACATTATTGCTGACCAATGTCTATTTGTGATGTAAGCAGTATGCGGCGGCACTTATATGTGGGTGCGGATGGTAGCATGAGGAGACATCTATCGGATTGTATAAAACCATTTTTTGAGCGAAATTTTCTAACATCGCAGTGCACATCGGCAGTCTTCTTTCCTTTAGCATAGCGGACTACATTCTAAAATAAATACAATACGGTTATAAACCATCGCTTCAAAGGCAATATTTTTAAATCACTTCAAAATGTGCTTGTTGGACATTTTAAACTTTCATATTTGGCTGTATACGCTCTATTTGAAGTTTCCTTGAAAATGGTAAGCTATTTTCCAAATTTTGTAGTAGAGCGGAGAAGCAAAAAAAAAATGTGGAAATGCCATCTCTGTCATAGTTACGGGGAAACCAAATTAAATAAACTGCGGTAAAAATCTTTCCAAAGGCATTTTATGATTACACTGCTTTTTAAGAAATAAAGGCATTGTTAGCCGAAATCTCAAAGGCAAGGTGAAGCCCTGGACACATGAATGTGTCATCACAAATGTATTATGACGTCAGAAAATTATACTGAAAACTGTCATTTATATTTTCGCGTAAATGAGAACCCTCGCAGTTGCGTCCTAGGCAGGGCTCAGTGTTTCTTACCACGTTTCGAGCTTAGTCTAGGAGCTAGAGCGCTTCCTCTTTTCCATACCTCTGAACTTCGTCATCTTCACCACAAAGAGACTCCCGTTCGGGAAGTATCGACCGATGCTAAATTATATTATGGAGCAGAATAGCAGTCCCAGCGATTTTGAAAAGCTTCAGGCGGTTAACGTGGAATACATCAGAACGTTTCGGACATCGAGACTGGTTCTTCAGGAGGAAAACCTTTATAGTCCCGGTCACCACCGCGTCGAAGAACGCGGTATGGTCCGAAATAACGGCGCGAGTTTTTAACTGAGCCCGTTTCGACGAATACAAGGTACTTGGAAGATAAACTGCAGTCCGTGGCCGCAGGCTGTAGCGGTCTGCATCTGGGCCTTGCTGCTGCTGCAGCTGGATTCGCACCATTGCTAGTTGGCGGGCCTATTCGGCGTGCTGTAGAAAAGAGGAGATATAGTTATTTGGGCTTTCGTCTATATGGGGTAGCATGACGTCGAGTGTGGTCGTCACTTGTTGTTGGTAAATGAGGCTGAGCGGAGTCATGTTGGCCGTTTCCTGGTCTGCGGTATTGTGTGAAAATATAAAGTAGGGTAAGAAGACTTCGTCCTACGTTTTGTGGTCGACGTCCACATACATCAACAGCATGTCTGCTATGGCCTTGTTCAGACGTTCCTACAGGCAGTTTGTTTGGGAGTGGCATGCAGTTGTCCGCCGGAAGTTGTGCGACTAAGAGTAAGGATATGCTGAACGAGCTCCGCAGAAAAACGCAGCTCCTTTGTCTGTAAACAGAACCTTCGGAGCGTCATGTCGCAGGACAATGTGAAGAACAAAACATTTCGCCACTTCAAAGACGGTAGCACGAAGAAGAGCGGAGCGTTCCGAGTTGCGGGAGAGGTAGTCAGTAGCTACTGTAACCTACCTGTTCCCACTGGAGGTATAGAACGGTCCAAGATTTATTGGAATGGTCTGAGCGGTAGCCCAATGGACATTAAAAGGCCATCTGGCTTCACAAGGGGCAACTTTCGGCGATGGCATTCTCGGCAAGTTCCAGCATAATGTGTCACATGGGTTGACGAATGAGGCCATTAGGGCCGTTCTTTATTTCTGGCTAGCGTCCGAGTAACTTCCAGTTGTCCGGATGTGGTTTCGTCATGACACGCTTGAATATTTTTTTCCCTTAAGCTTGCTGATACAAGTAGGTATTTTCGACGGCTGGCGGCAAAATTCTTGACAAGAACGCCGTCACGTGGACACCGAGAAGAAAGATAAAGGGCGACGAAAAGATTTAGGTATCATGCTGCTGGCACCTTGAAGAAAGTCGATTACGTGACAGATGTCGTGATCGTGGCGTTGATAATCGGCAAAGTCAGCTGAACTGATTGCATTCAGAAATGCGTTATCGTCGGGAGTGGCTTCCGGAACAGGCTACAGAGGAGCATGAAAGAGGCAATCCGCTTCTAAATGCTTGCGAACTCACTTGTACGTTACAGCAATGACGTACTCCATTTTAGGAGGCGCATAGAGTGTCCTTGAGTGTTGCCAGCCAAAACAGCGCGTGATGGTCGGTCACTACCTTGAAGGGTTTACCTTATAGAGGCAGGGTCGAAAGTTCGAAATAGGCCCACGGCTGCGAGGTGTTCCTTTTCAGTGGTAGAGTACTTTGCCTCGGCCTTGGACAAAGCCCGACTAGCATAGGCGATCATATGTTGTCGCCCAATCCGACATTGCTATCATCGGTGTGTACTTCGGTATCCGCGTTGTCATCGAAATGTGCCAGAACTGAATGACTGCAGGCGACACTGATGCTCTTGAAATGCTTGCATTTGCGGTGCTCCCCCCGTGAAACGTATACCCGCATTGGTAAGTAGTGTAACGGGGGCGGCTTTTTTCGTGAAGTTTTTCAAGAAGCGCCGGTAATACGCACGTAATCGAAGAAAACGGAAAACTTCTTTCTGGTCCCACGGTATCGAAAAATTGGCTATAGCAACGGTCTTTTCAGGATCCAGCAGAAATCCTGCCAGGTGCACAACATGGCCTAAAATTTCAACTCTCTGCAAGCGAAATGGCATTGCTTGGCTTTCAGTCAGGCCCGCTGATTGGATGGCTTTAGGACCGTGACTAGGCAACAAAGGTGCTCCTCGTAATTCGGGGCAAATAAAATCACGTCGTCCAAGTATACAAGAGAATTAAGTTGTCCACTTTAGATCTGGAATGATGGTGTCTATGAGTCTCTGAACAGTTTCGGGTGTGGAGCAAAGACCGAAAGCATGGCTCGGAACTCGTATAGCACGTCGGGTGTAATAAAAGCATTCTTTTTACGGTCCCTATCATCGACATCTATCTGCCAGTATCCAAACTTGAGATCCATGGAGGACAACAAGTCTATGTTGCAGAGGCGTTCTAAGGCATCATCTATTCAGAGCAAGCCGCAAACATCCTTTTTGTAACTTGGTTCAATTGACAATAGTCAACACAGACACGGAGTGCGTCGCCTTTTTTGTTGCGAAAGCAATTTGCGCCAAGTTTCTCGTCGCGTATGCCGTAGCCGCGTCCCCGAATAACCTTGTACAGCCGCGTCAAGCAACCGCTAAGCCGAGATCCGCCAGATAGCACCGCAGTCGGCGCCGCGCCGCTGCCGCTTGCTCCCTCCAGATGTTTCCTCCGCGGGCAGAGAAGCAGACATCGAGGTCTCACCAATGCTAGACCTCGGGTGACCGCAGCTACGCCATGAAGAGGCGTAGCTGCGGTCTCCTCATTAAAAAATCGGCCTACCATGGCATTTGAATTCACATTACTCCTATGCCACGGGCAGGAGCTGCCAACTCGGGTCGCTCTTTTCATACGAGAGAGTGATATCAGAATCAGCCAACCAGAGCCGTTTGCCTTCTTGTTACCCCTACGACGCGCAGGCACGTCCATACGGCTTGATTGAAGCGTGAGTTTACATGTGGGCTGGTAGTTTATGCTCTCGCATCATACCCTTAAAGGATGAGCTTAAGTGTCCCATATAATATAGCACCTTACACTGGTTGGGCGTGATAGGGGAATAATTTAGCAGGCAAAACAAGCTTCCGCCGTTGATTTCGCAATTCAAGTGTTAACCAGAGCTAACCCACAACTAATGTTTTGTTCACAAGTACATCGGGTGCAACACAGTGGCTTCGTGAAGGCCGAATGACATCGTTGTCGAGCATTTCTCTAATGGCTCAACATTCTTTTGCGGAAACCCGATAAGGCGACTAACAGAGTGTTCTAACAGTTTCGTCTGTAATGAGGAGGTGCGTTTCAAGGTGCATTTGACCGAAGCGTTTGATGTGGCAAATGCATTAGCATAGCGACTGAGTAAGTTCCGAAAATTTACTTGATACTTTGGAAATAATGCCGGGTTTTAGGATTGTGTTGGATTAGTGTTGTGTTGGAGTAGGATTAGTGTTGTAGGATTCTGTTGACGAATCACTAGTTAAATTGCGTGCATAGCTAGTCTCAGTTATGACATCGAGGTATGCCACAGTTGTGCCTCTGTTCAGATGTTGGTGTTCGTTGCTGAAGTTCGTGAGAAGAGCATCAACTTTGCCATTTTCAAGTAAGACCAAGTGCCCTTGTAACTGCTATGCCTCTTTCTATAAGCAGTTTCTTCTTGGTCTCGACGACAGCCTCGTTTCCTTGCATTAATGCAGAGCCCACAGTCATCATTATGCTCGAACATGGAGACAGACTGCCATGGTAGTCAAAAACGCGAAGCGCAGCTTGGAGCATGCTAGTAGTGTCGATGGCATTCTCAAGCGAAACTCTTACCGACAGATTCTGCATATCGATAACTGCGCCATTTTCTGTTAGAAAGTCCATACCAAGGATGACGTCACGGGAACACTGGGCCAACACGACGAACGTAGAGTTAAATATTTGCCAGTGTACAGTAATCATCGGTGTGCACACTCCCGTGGGAATAATTAAATATCTTCCTGCGGTGCCTACTCACGGGTCATCCAATTCTGTTGCGACCTTTCTGAGAGCTACTGCGAACTGTCCACTACGAACTGAATAATCGGCGTGAGTGTATACTAGAGCTGTGACATCTGAACTATCGACGAAGATCTGTAGATCGGCAGTTTGTGGCATCGGGCTTCAACAGATTCGAGGCGTTCGGTCTCGGCTTCGGTGCTCTGAAACAGTGGTGCATTGGAGGTCGGCGTCGTGGTTACTTTGAGGATCGGTAGTTTGTTTCGGCGTTGGTTTGGTTGGTATCCGTGTGCTATGAATTGTGGTGTGGGGCAAAGAACTGTAGTGCGAGTGTGGAGGATCTTAGAGAATTCGTGCTTGGGCAGCCGCAATTCCATTGGCTGCTGCATCTAGTTTCCCCTACGAGGACTTTGGGTTGCTTCTGGAGCCCAGGTGAGCTGTGCCTACGTGGTAATGGTGATCGGAAGCGTTTTGGGCCTGAGTCGGTATGCGAAATGTATTCAGCAATTTCACGTCGCCGCTGTCCAGGCATCGGTATACATACCGTGCCAGTAAAAGCGCTATCGCAACCGTTCATAAGTCTTAAATACACCAACATGGGCACACTGCGGATCGTTATAGTAAGGTGGCGAGGTACGGCGAGCTGCCACTTACGGCCATCTGGCATATGATTGCGTCGATAGAGGAGACGGCCAACGAGGGTGAAATTCTGGGCTTGAAAACGAAGGGCGCAAGGAGGCGATGAAAGTGACGAGTTCGTAAGAAGATCCATTAGTGATGTTAACAACGGATCCTGCTCTGTTCTGATGGTACGTCGTCGATGGACAGGGAATAGAAGGCGGAGCTAGAGGCAGGGGACAACGGAGCGTCAGGCGGCACCAGCGAACGAGATAAAGCATCTGCGTTGGAGTGCGTGTGCCCTGTACGATGGATAACTCGGATATCATATTCTTGCCGTCTAAGCGACCAGCGGGCAAGACGGCCGGTGGGGTCGTTTAGTAAAGACAACCAACACAAAGTGTGGTGGTCTGTAACAACATCTAATAGGCGCCCATACAAGCATGGCCGAAATTTCTGAAGCGCCCAAACAATAGACAAGCATTCCTTTACTGTCGCCGTGTAGGTGGTCTCAGCCTTGGTCAACGTTCGGCTTGCGTGCACCAGAACGTATTCATCAACACCGGGTTTTCGTTAGGCAAGAACAGCACCGAGGCCGGCGTCGCTGGTATCAGTGTGCACTTCGGTAGGAGCAGCCGGGTCAAAATGGCGCAACACGCGCGTTACCAGGTTTTTCAGTCTCATCAGCTTCTATTTTCTCCCGGCCTAGTTGCGTGCTCCACCTGCGCAGCACTGCTGTGCTTCCCAGCGAGGGTGTGCAGTTGCGGCATTTGAGAACATGTTCAATCATTTTGCTGCCTGGTTTGCCTCTAACATATTTGACATGCTTCCTCAGCCTCTCATTAAGGTACCTTCCGGTCTGGCCAATATATCGTTTACCACAGATTAGCGGCATTGAATAACGACGCTTTTGAAACACTTCAAGAAACTCCGCTCGTGACGTTTTTTTACAAGCGACAGTGTTGTCCTGCGTATTCATTCTCCTGCATATTCTGGAGAGTTTTCCTGGTGCAGTAAGAACCACGTTTACGACAGCCCTCGCACCGATCTCCTTAAGGTTGTGCGAAAAGTCGCGGATATCCGGCATAACCGAAACTTTGCATAACCACTGGCCGACAATGGCGGGGCACCTCTGGAACAGTTGGCCCAATCTGCGTGAAAAACCAAAGCAAAGCACTTGCTGTACCATGCAGTGCCCTGAATGGTAATTTGTATAGCCTCCATTAATACCCTGTGCTACATCTATTAGCCTCACGGCTAGACAGAATACTGGAAAACATAATCATAATTCACGCTGTGGGACCAAGCAGCCTCTTGTGAGGGATAGTAATGATTTAGGGACGTAGACCAGAAGACGAAATGACGCGAATTAATATATGCCGTTTCTAAGCAGTGGCGCTCCAGCCCAGCAGCTCTATTCCGCTGGCGACTACTGTGCGGAAGGTACGGTATTCACGTAGAAGTATGCCTTCACTCTTAATCTACTCCTGTGAATAATCAAGCGGGCAAAATGCACAGATCGAAGTGTGGGTTTTGCAGCATTGAAATTCTCTTCGCAGGCAGAAAGCTTAAATCGGTAGCCAGCAAGATATTGGTCAGCGCCGTAGGCTCTTGCGCAATTGCTTGACTGGTAACCTCTTCCGCCTTCTGGCGCAGTAGCTTGGTAACGTGTGGAGGCAGAGGTAGGTTTCAACACTCTGTCTGAAACACTTGATTATCCCTATCCCCAGCCTGACTGCACTCACTGTAGAACGTGGTCGTCTGCAGCTTCATACTTCGCAAACTTCATATATCCCTCCGACCACCTATCTTTCTGGCGCACTCTGCTTTGCCTGCCTTTCCTTCAAATCAGGAGTGGTACCTTTACAGGCCGTTGTTACCTTTCATCATCATCATCAGCCTGATTATACCCACTGCAGGGCGAAGGCCTCTCCCATATTTCTCCACTTAACCCGGTTTTGTGCTAGCTGCATCCACTTGACCCCTGCGAACTTCTTAATCTCATCCGCCCACCTAACTTCTGCCGCCCCCTGCTACGCTTTCCTTCCCTTGGAATCCAGTTTGTTACCCTCAGCGACCATCGGTTATCCTCTCTTCGCACTACATGTCCTGCCCATGTCCATTTCTTCTTCTTAATTTCTACAAGAATGTCGGTAACTTGAGTTATTTCTCTGACCCACTCTGCACGCTTTCTATCTCTTAATGTTACCCTACCATTTTTCGTTCCATAGCCCTCTGGGTTGTTCTCAACTTAAGTAGAACTCTCTTGGTTAGCCTCCACGTTTCAGCCCCATAGGTGAGTACAGGCAAGATGCAACTGTTGTATACTTTCCTCTTGAGCGATACCGGTAAGCTGCTACCTTTATTCGGATAATATCACTTGCTCATGCCTATTCTGCCTATTTCCGCTAGAGTTCCAGCCTCGGGCTCGTTATTCACTAATTCGCCGCGCTTTGCTTCTCAATGTTACAACTACTATTTTGCGTTTCATACCACTGTACATGGCTCTCAATAACTGTGCATGTTGTTACGGGCGGCAAGTCAGTGAAGAAAGGGCATGGACGATCACTAAGGCATGGTTTTCATTTCATAGGACGGAACCGAGGGCGAGCGCTCCCTGTCCAAGCCGTCATCCCAGTCAACGTCCTATCCTAATCGTCATCGTCATCGTCAACGTCATCGTCCTAATCGCGGACAAGGATGAATGTCGAAGACGATTTGATGCACGACATCACAATGGGAGTGACACGATGGGTGCAGATATAAGAGAAGGTCGTGACTTTCCTCTATAATGCACCATTGTGTTTATGCTTTCGCACTCTGCCTGGCTGATTACACCAACATTTTTGATGATGAAGTTTTGGCTACTTCGCTAGCAATAAAGAGTGTTTGTCCTCAGCACTGTAATGACATTGCGGTAACGGGCGTTGTTTCAGTTTGCACTGTCTTGACTCCTTGTATTGGATTCACTTTTAGTCGATAGTTTTATGTCCACGCGCCGTGTCATATGCGTCAAATCAGGTTTGTGATGTCTGCAGACCGCTTTGGGATTTCCTCTACTGCAGGCACCTGCTAAACCCGATGTTGGTGCATACTCTGCGACACCAGAGAGCCTGGGCACCCACGATCAGCCGTGTGGGGCATCGCCGTGTACGAGGAAAAGATGCCCTGGCTTTTGAGCGTTGGAGGCAACACACCACTTTGGCGCACGCTTCCCGTAGACCGCAACTTCGGACTGAAACGACCGGGGAAATCAGAAGTCGCATTTTCCTATCCTCCCCTCATTTGTTTGTTTTCATATTTTATATTTTACAGCTATTCCACCCCTTCCTCCTTTCTTGCTCTTTCCATTTTTTTTTCTGGCGGCTAGGGTTCTCCTTGTGTGGCGAATCACCATGCGTTGCGCCATATTTCGTTATATTCAGGATTCCCAGCTGGAGTCGGCAAAACTGCCTTGGGTCTTCGTCGTAGATGACCGGCAATCTGGCACACAAAAACTTATTTTAGGGCTCGCTCTACTGAACTACACGATCGCCTCGGCAAATTAAGGCGGGCCGAAGGCATGGTAGAATGCTTAAAAAAAAAGGAAAAACATTTTAATATATTATGTCATGCACTCTGGTGTTGATCAAAAGCCAGTCAACATTTTGGCCCCATTTCTAGACTCCATATGTTTGACCGAGGGGTTAGCAAAACGTACAAACTCAGTAAAATTGTAAGCGCACACCTTCTCTTCGAGCTTATTAATGAATAATGATGCACAACAAGCAACACTTGCATGCATTTAGTTTCTTGCCAATGCTCCCCATGATAATGCTCTCAATGCTCTCATAGAGCCTCGAATACCACGTCTGGAGTAATTTTAGTCTCTGACTTTCTTAATATCCCCGAGATGCATGGTGGGATCGCTGATAAAAATGAGTTCGCTGATCAAACTGGCCATCAGGAAAATCCCACCACGAAGCGACCTCTGCTAAATACTTGATACTACACTTTAATTAAAGCGGAGCCAAAAAAAAAAAAACTAAGCTGCACAAAATCGAAGTCTATGCTTGCATGTCCAAACCCCTAAGATGCTTTAACTGCCAGTGATATGGTCTATGGAACGAAAACTGGTAGGTGTAACGTTACGAGATAGCAATCCCGCAGAGTGGTCAGATAAACAACTCGCAATAATGTGATAATATTAATAGGAATAATTATTGATTCACTGGAAAAGAAAGGCGCTGTGTATGTCACACTAACCGCGCATTGAGGAAAAAGAGGAAAGTGGAGGAAAAATGGAAGGAAAGAAAGGCGTGCCGTAGTGGAGAGCTCTGGAGTAATGTTGACCACCTAGGGATCTTTAACGTGCACTGACATCGCACACCACACAGACGCCAATTATGGACATTGTAGTGGAAATCAATAACAAATGGGCATGTTCAGGTCATGTATTGCGTAGAGAGGACAACCAACGGTCTCTTAGGGTAACAAATTCAATTCTAAGGGAAGCAAACTGTAGCCGCGGGCGCCAGAAAGTTGCTATCTACAGCAGAACACCAACAGCTCTTATACTCATGGAAAGTTCGTTCATGTAATGCACGGCAGTGCGACGTAACGCTGACCTTTGTGAGGCTTGCGGTAAGATTGAATATACTGAACATCTCCTTCTCGTTTGCCGAAGGTTTTCACATCAGCGGAAGGTGCATTTAGAAAATCGAATACCACAATTCGGATTTACGTTGTTGGTCCCGCTTCTACCCTCCACAGTGCAAGTGCGAAATGATTTGCGTTTCCTCAAATTTGTCAGTATTTATATAACTACATCACAGCTACGGAGAGACTCCCTTGCTAATTATATTCCAAAGTTACAAACTTCCAAATTTTTCGCTCCGTATGTAATAATTGGTTCATTGGAAGGGAAAGGTGCAGTATCTGTCACGCTTGTTTCTGTGGACACCTCAACCGCGCGGGAAGAAGGTGGGAGTGTAAGTGGACAGAAAGAAAGCGGAGCCGTAGTGGAGGGCGACGGAGTAATTTCCACCACCTGGGGATCTTTAACGTGCGCTGACATCGCACAGCACACAGACACCTCTTCGTTTCGCCTCCATCGAAAAGCAGCCGCCGCGGTCGGGTTCGAACTCGAGTACTCCGGCACAGTAGTCGGGCGTCTTACCACTGCACCAACGCGGCGGGGCCCGTATATTTGTCCTTTCATTCAATTTTGTGATCCGAAATCTTAGGTTTTTGTTTCGTTGATAATAATTTATTGCACTAATTCAGTACCTGTAGGACATTTGGCAGTCTATGGGCAATCCACTTCGTGGATTTGTGCCATTTATAAAGGCAGAAGAAGAAGAAGAAGAAGAAGAAGAAGGCCTAGTCTACGCAGATCAGCACCTCGCCTTCCTGCGGTCCTGGTCCTGTGCAGTAGACCAGAACTTCACGCCACCGTCACAGTATTACTGTGGAAAGCGTATCTTCTCGCACACTTCAACGTCGGTATCCTTGATGGAGCGGTCCGATGGGTCGTACGGCGTACGACGGCCATCCCGGCACCCTGGCCGGCTTCCCAAGGTAATCACTAGCTGCCACTGAAGAAGTGACATAATGCGATCCTTTATTCCACTGTGAAACCGTCCGGGATCGAAACACGTCTCAAAGCCTTGCGACCACAGCGAGGGCTTGTTGCACACTTAATAGGGTTAATGTCGGAGGTAAATGCCATGGTGTGCCTAGGGCTTATTTTGTGAATTCAGAGCGAACTCTTGTATTTTGGACGCGCTTTCCAAGGCCTTTGATGATAAGCATGATGTTTAAAAAAAATGACCAAGGTACCAGACTTCCATGGTTGTTCATAAATCACGGCCAACCTTGAGCAACGCGCTCATGAAGTGTCATTTGCCTGCGGCGGCAAGTGTATGCAGAAGCTGCTGCTCATTTGTAACAACGATTGCCCGTTAGAAAACTACGCCGAGTAATTTTGATCTTTAACAGCACCTAGCCGGTGCTGTTAGAAACGACACCGTAGCCGTAGTCTTCAGGTCACTATTTCAGCGCACCCTGTCTTGGAGTCTCTGTATGTACTTAATGGCATAGAGTAACATTTACGACGTGAAAAGCCAGGCTCTTGTTGAAAGGGTGCCTGGAATTCGGCCTACGTGAGGTGTGTAAAGAAATTCGGAAGCAGTCATAGCGTCATCAGTTACCACATTGAATTTAATGCCATATGACAGAAATGGGGACACCTAAGCCAAATATTTATACTACCTGTTCGGATATCGATGCTATGCCAAATGCGACATTTGGCATGGAGCAGCGCTATCTTGCGCTACTGCTTCCTTCCCAACGATTTTGTTGCTGACTGCGCAGCGCTAGCCAGAGTTTTTATCGTTTTGCTACGCAGCGTGGATTCGTAATATTTTTATAACGCGCAACTGCCGAGATTGAAGTTTAGCAAATAATCTTTGGCGCTGGTGCCTTTGCGAGAATAGCGGCGGAGGGGAGAGCCCGCATTGAGGCACGCTATATAGTCGAGCGAACTTCCATTGTTTGAAAAAATCTGACGTCAGTGTGGAGCGCCCGAATTGGAAATGATTAGAAGAGCGCACAAATTGTGAATAAAAGGTCGCAAAACTACTCAAACGTTCATAGGACATGCAAGAATAATTAACTTATTTGCCATGAGAGCAATCTCTTCGCAAGTAGTTGTGAATCGAGACCCTTAACATTGTGTTATGACGAGACTCAGAAAATGGAGGCACTCCCGTTGGGCTTGGTTAAAAGTATATGGTCTTTTAAATGTCTCATAAGAAGAGAAAGGCGAAAGCTTACCCCTCCTATTATTTGCTTCTCATCATTCGCCTCTTATCAGCGTTCGTCCCGGTGCCACATATAATTATAAGTGCTTTAGAGGAAAGGGATGGCGCAATATATGTTACACTTTCTCCGGCAAGTTGTCGGTATACCATCACTCCTTTCGCGTGGAGTTCCTTGGCGCGCGTTCATTGCAGATGGGTGGAACGCTAGGCAAGACCTAATCTCGTGGAATCTCGCGGGATATGACAGGTCTCGCTCACAACTATATAAATTTGATTGGTTTACTGGAAAAGGATGGCGCATTACCTGACATACTTTCTCCGGAGAGTGTGAGTTTGATTCATTTATAGGTAGGGAAATGCGCGGTAAGTCTCACATGTTTGCGGTGGACACCTCAACCGCGCCGTAAGGGAAGGGAGGAATGTAAGAGTGAAAGTGGAAGGAGAGGAGCAGTAGTGGAGGGCTAAGGAGTAATTTCGACCACCTGGGGATCTTTAACGTGCGCTGACATCGCTCAGCACACGGAGGCCTCTTCGTTTCGCCTCCATCGAAACGAAGCCGCCGAGATCGGGTTAGCTGAGCCACCTGCGCTGCCTCGTGCGGACAGCAGAGAAAAAAAAATTGATTTATTTATAGGAAGGGAAAGGCGCGGTAACTGTCTCACTTGTTTTCTGTGGACACCGCAACCGCACCGTAAGGGAAGGGAGGAAGATGGGAGTGAAAGTGGAAACAGAGAAAGAGGAGCCGTAGTGGAGGGCTACGGAGTTATTTCGACCACCTGGGGATCTTTAACGTGCGCTGACATCGCACAGCACACGGGCGCCTCTTCGTTTCGCCTCCATCGAAGCGCAGCCGCCGAGGTCGGGTTCGAACCCGTGTACTCCGGCACAGTAGTCGGGCGTCTTACCACTGCACCACCCCGGCGGGGCACGGACAGAAGAGAAAATAGGGAAAAACGAAAAAGACGAGGGAGAGAAAGACGCGCGCCGGAACAGCCACCGTCCGCCACCGAATGATGGCGGGTGCAATAATGATATAGAACAAATAAAAATTTGGTGCCAGGCTAGGCCCCGCCGCAAGCGGCGGTGACCTGCCTGTCCCAGCCCCATCATTACCAGGATCTTGCACCCTTCACCCCGACCCCTATACATGTCGTTCGTCTACATGAATTCGCCACTGTTCGGTCACAATGCTGCGCTAGTTTTCCAGGCACTGTCATCGAAATTGTGATGGAACCATTTATACTGCCTCGTTTCAGGCGGTGAAAGCAATTACCCCTTGCATATCGCTTACACATCTAGCGAAGTTGAAGGCTTGCCAGCAACAGGGCTTCTACCCAAGGGCATATGTATGTCCAATCGAATGCTTTTAAACACAATACTCGCCTAGCTCCGGCAGGTGGTGGACCAGGTGGGCCGCATGGTCTGCGGGTTTCCAACAAGCGCGGTGGGCTGCGATGCAAGGACTCCTTGCGGCTGGCGAACGCATTCGTAACCAGTCGAATCTTGCATTCGAATCCCTACCTCCACCTGCGGCAACAGGAGGAAGACTTTCGAAGTTATCCTCCGTAAAATCATGAAACGAGCATTGGGCCTCCCGGTCTCTACCTCTACTAGCCATCGTATGGCGCTTGGTGTGGTGAATATTTTCAAGGAGCTTCGGGAGAACCACCCTCACGAATCATTACACACGTCTAACAAAGACAGAGTCGGATCGCCGTCTTCTTACCCGAATTCACATCCAACACACTCAACCCACAGAGGAGAGATATCGCATTCCCGAAAAATGGAGACACGCCTTCCATGTGCGGCCTCTCCACGCCAACATGTCCAAAGAGGACCATAATGGTCGGCGCCTGGCATGGGCGGAAGCCTTGGACCGCCATTATGGAAGCAAACCAGGAGTTTTCTATGTGGACGTCTCCGGCCCGAACCCTAGGGGTTGGTACACAGCCGCGGTCATCCACAAGGGCAAAACAGTAGACGGCCTTACGTTCAAGGCCCAGTCCCCAACCCACACAGAAGAGGTTGCCATCGTCCTTGCAGCCTCTGACTCCTCCTCCAAATACATAACTGACTTGCGAGGGGCTTGTCGGAACATCCAGCAAGGGTGACTGCTCCCCGAGATTACCGCATCTACCGAAATTGTAGTCGAGATTCGGATCCTGCGTACCAATCACTCGTTTGGGCTACAGGTCACCAAGGTATCCAAGGGAATGAGGCAGCGGACGCCGCCGCCCGCGCGATCTCTCTCTCTCCGGGCATTTCCCACAAGACACGACACGAACCAAGATTGGGATTTAAGTCCAGATTACAAATTTAAAGAGATATGTGGATATTACAAATCCACGAACCAAACTCTTGCCATCCCGTGCAAAGGGCTAGGGAAGGCTAACGAGCCGGGGCTCCTGTACCTGCCCACCAATACAATGTTGTGCCCGGCTACTCTTAAACATTTTGATCCACAATTTCATGCGCTGTGCTCGCACTGTGGGAAGATGTCTGACACCTACCACATGATGTACGCCTGCCAGAAAACCCCATCATTGCCCCCTATTCCCCAATCCCACTCGAGAAAATTGGGAGGCGACCATGTCCGGCTGCTGCACGCTAGAGGCCCAAAAGGCCTTAACGCAGCGCGCCCGGGCTGCAGCAAAGGCCAATGGAGTGCCTGTCTAGGCATCCCACCTAGTGTCTATACCTCTCGGTACATATACCAATAAATGTTTACACCACCATGCTTTCAAAGCGAAGTTTCGGTGAATAAGGCTACGAGAGGCCGAGTGAACCATTAGTCTGCATGAACTTTCTACTCACACAGACACACACCTACATAGGCATTATGGTTCACAGGTAAGAAAAGGCGCAGTATCTGTCACACTTATTTCTGTGGACACCTGAACCACCGCGCCGTAAGCGAAGAGAGGAGGGTGGCAGTAAAAGTGGTAAGAGAGAAAGAGGAGCCCTAGTGGAAGTCTGCGGAGTATGTTCGGCCAACCGGGAGATATTTAACGCTTCGCCTCCATTGAGATGCTGTTGTTTTTGCTGTAGGAAGAAGGAAAAGAAAAAGGACCGGCCTGCTACTGGCTCTGTGGCTGAGCCACCTCCGCTGCCTCGTGCAGACAGAAGAGAGAAAGTAGAGAAAAAAGAAGAGGGAGAGAGAGACGCGCGCTGCAACAGCCGTTATCCACCACCTAAGGGTGGCGTGTGCAATGCCGAACAGATAAAAATTTGGTGGATGTCTTGCCCCCACCGCATGCGGCGTTGACCTACTGTCCCAGCCCCGTAGGGCGCGGGAAGCCACCCCTCACCACCTCGCCATCGCCATCGAAACACAGCACCCGCAGTCGGGATCAAACTCGTGTACCTCGACACAGTAGTCGGGCGTCTTACCCACCACCGCGTCGGGGCCGAATACAAAAATTACTCTTCCGTAATTGGAATCAGATGTAAGCATGAGATGGGCACTGGCATGGCACATGGGTGTAGATGGTACTAACCACGGTATTGAAATGAGCCCGCTGCATAGTTGTATTTGAGGCTTTCGCTTTGAAAAATGTATAGTCCCTGCCATCTATGATGATGGCAGTGAATGCACAGAACAGCACAACCTGTGCTTTTCTTATGTAGAACATGCAGCACGCTCAGTCGTTCTGGTAGGTTGCTTTGTCGCGTTGAAGAGATCGCTTGCAATTGTACTGAATTAGGTAGGTAGTTGCGGTACGTGGCGGCCGTGTCTCCCAGTCAAAAAAAAAACTACAGAACCGTTTCAAAAATACGACAAAACATCCTGTAGTTCTGTCGTAACCATCAGATTTTTCTGCAGTTCTGTAGTACTTTTCTGTAGTTCTGTAGTTTTTCTGTAGTGAAATTCTGTTGTCTGTAGTTCTGTGGTACTTTTCTGTTGTAACTACAGAAATTTCTGATGTTACTACAGAATGTTCTGTTGTCACAACAGGTTTCCCGTCAAAAACCGCACATAAATTCTGTCGTAACATCAGAAAATTTTCAGTAGTTTTTTCCGACTGGGCTCCTTCGTGTGCGGCAGCGTAATCATGGCAATATCGACATGAGGGAGCAGTCTTCTGTCTTCCAGTATAACTTGCAAAACGATCACTTTCCGGAAAAGACTACCAACCTCTCCTTCCATCGGGTGCCATTGCTCAGCTTCAGCAGATCTGACGATGGCGGCAATGATATGCGGAACTATGCAGATGCGTACGCGGCCACGAGCAGACACTGGCGTGACAAGAACGTAGAAGCAGCGCGTTTGAATGCTCCCCGAGCTTCTATCCAATCGCCTGCTAAAGAAGAAACGCCGTGTGCTGAGGACGCCTCGACTTCCGTCGTAGGGTGGCGTTCTACGCGTGAGTGTGCGACACCGCGAGGCACCACCCTTGGGGAGTTAGCGGAAGTCTGACAAGCCGAACTCGTTTCTTGAAATAACTGTCAGACGCTAGTCCTACGCCGCACAGGCTCGTTTGTAAGACATGGTTAAAGCGGAGATTTATATCTATGCCAGGTGCTCCTACTATGCTGCTACTATAACCATCCCAGGTGCTCAGTTAATGATTGTGGGCTAGTGGTATATGTGATTGATTGATTGAATGTCCTTTATTGAATGGGTAGGGTCATGGTCATGAATGGGAATAAAGGGGAGTAGACAGAATCTTCATTGTTAAGGTCGTCACTCAAATCATATTGCTCTAACCAGGCTACTAAGGGAGCCATAATTGGCAAATATCAAAATAACAGCTTGAGGGGCTAGTTGGCACCACATTTCTGAATACGTTGGCAAATATCATCTGTGGGTTTGCCCCAGTTCCTAGAACGGAACGGTAGTTCAGGCGCCAGTGTTCGATCTCGGAGTGTCAAGTAGAAAAAGTAGCGCAATCCCAG
This sequence comes from Amblyomma maculatum, assembly GCF_055883805.1. NCBI lineage: Eukaryota > Metazoa > Arthropoda > Arachnida > Ixodida > Ixodidae > Amblyomma > Amblyomma maculatum. The sequence continues at coordinate 35,397,727 of NC_139352.1, read as the reverse complement.
TGTAGGTACGATATGCCGCCGGGCGTTAAAGTCGTACAGTGGAAGCACGTAATCATTTCCTCGGTATACTGACGCCAGCGGGCCATAATACATGGCATGTAAGCCGCACGGGCGATGAGCGTATTCAAAACGACTTCTTGACTTCGGGTCAGGTGGCTTTTTCGCGTAAAAGGTGGTCTGATGTGGCCATCTGCATGCAATGCTGACCGAGGTTACGAAGACTGGTCCGAGTATAGTGCATAAGGCCAAGAGAAGAGGTGTTTTGCCCACCCAAGGTCGAGTAAGGATGAATCAAAGGGGTGGGGAAACGCCATCAACTCGCGACCAGAACTGTCGTTATTCAGTGGACCCCACGTCACTCGGACGAATCAGGGGGCTATGCGGCGGCACACCCCGCGGCTGCCTTGGCAGGTATAAGTAAATAGCAGGGGTGCATAGTGAGGCATTAGTGATTTTTTGTAGACAAATGCGTACACACGAATGAGGATGCAGAGAGACGCCGGAGACGGGAGCATTTACGCTTTCGCATTTTACCCTTACAGCGGGAGCTTACGTGAAACCCTCATAAATTCAGTAGGTGTGCTAGCGGTCCGGAAAATCTGAAATTTGACTTCAAAACGTTTTTGAGGTGTACCCCACCACTTAGTCGGAGCGTTTCGTTGCCACATTTACTTGTCGTCGAGAGCTGATGTTTCCCCAGGATATTTACAATTAAGGGTGGGGTGTGTAGTGCCTGTTTTTATTTTCACATCTTTATTTTTTGAGGTTTTCCGTTTAGTGATTTTGATCGCATTCATCAAATATTCTCGACAAATGCGCTTTTGTGTTGTCGGCATTTGTAGGGTGGTGTGAATTGAGAACAGGCCGTAGCCATTTTTGGCGGTTATTACGCACGAAAAGGTGCTACGAATTAAGATGTGTCTTTAAAGAAACAACAGGCTCTTTGGGAAAATCTCTATCCGACAGTTTATGGCCAGCGATGCTACGATGCGTTTATTAGGGAGCAAGACGAAAAGTGGACAGTTTATGTTGCCCAAACCTCGGAGAAATTTGTCGGTGCGCTGCGGTCTCTGGTGAAACCTCAAGACCTTCACTTTTTATAGGAACCTGGGTGGCTACTGCAACGATCATCGCAATTTACAAGGTTTTCGTCACGTGACGGTATACGACGAAGTAACGACGGCCTGTGTCAAGTTTTCACCAGATTTCGGGTTTCGCGGAGTGCAGTCCGCCTTCAAAGGGAGCTCTGGCTTTACCTATAGCTGTACTTGTTGAAAAATTAGTTTATGTTACGCTTTTTACCCCCCCCCCCCCCCCCTTCATTTCTATGCGTCTCACCTGTTCGGGTGCCTGCAATGCCATCGTTTGCAGAAGCTATGCATTGCCCTTTCTCTCAGGGACCAGAAAGAGATCTCCAGACACTTCGCAGCCGCGGTCGATCCTGGTATACTATGGAACGATGGCCTCTGTCTGCAAGCTTTGCCACAATCACGGATCGGCGACCAAGCCTGAGAAGCGTGAGTGCAAATGTATATTGGCATTATCGCAAAGGAAAGGCGCAGTACCTGTCAAATATTTCTCTGGACACTGGACCCACGCCAAAAGGGAAGGGCGGAAGGTGAGAGCGGAATCCGAAAGAGTTACCAGTGTGGAGGTATCCAGAGTGATTTCCATCAACTAGGGTAATTGTTGTTGCCACTGTAGGAAGAAGGAAAGGAAATGGGCAAGGGGGGGGGGGGGGGGGGCTCAAGAAGATAGAGGCGGAGGGGTGGCTGTGGCTGCTCCTGGTCCTACGGGGCTGGGACTGGTAAGTCACCGCCTTTTATTTGCGGCGGGGGTTATCCTGCCTCCGAATTTGTATCTGTTGTAGGCAGCCATTGCAAACTCCACCGTTTTGGTGGTGAACGACGGCTGTTGTGACACGCGTTTTTTTCTCCCTGTTGTTTTTCTTTTTTTCTAATCTATTTTCTTGTTTGTCCGCTCGAAGCAATGGAGATGGCGCGGCTACAGAGCCAGTAGCAGGTCCGTGGATTTTCTTTTCCTTCTTCCTATAGTCAGAACCAACCACCACCAAACTGCGCGGGCCTGATGCTGACTCTGTAGCTGAGCCACCTCCGCTGCCTCGTGCGGACAGAGGAGAAAATAGAGCATAAAGAAAAGGAAGAGAGACGGGTGTGGCAGCAGCCATCGTCCACCATGGAAGTGGTGGCTTGTGCAATGACTGGGACAGGTAGGTCACCATCGCTTGCAGCGGGGGCTAGCCAGCCACCAAATGTTTATCTGCTGTTAGCCGTCATTGCACCCGCCACCGCTTCAGTGGTTAACGACGGCTGTTGTTGCGGCAAGCGTCTTTCTCTCCCTCTTTCTTTTCTTTCTTCTCTATTTTCTTTTCTGTCTGCACGAGGCAGCGGAGGTGGCTCAGCTACAGAGCCAGTAGCAGGCACGTGCATTTTCTTTTCCTTCTTCCTACAGCCGCAAAAGCAACGGTCTACAACAGGTACAAACGCCGGTTGCAGGCTGGCCAATGCCGCAAACAGCGGGGACTTACCAGTACCAGTCGCGTAGGGACAGGAACAGCCGCTCTCCTCAGTACTCCCGACTGGTGATTTTCTATACTTAGCGATATCAGCGCACGTTAAAAAAAATTGGCCGTGGCTTAGCTCAGCTAGGCAAGGATATATTGGTAGCGAAAGTATGTGTGCATGGCGCTTGGCTGCCTACTCCTCTCCAATCCATATTTATTCCGTCCAATCCAGTGTAATCCAATCCAGCCCTGTCCTGTCCAAATAAATCAAAACCAGTCTAATCGGGTCTAATCCAACCCAGTTCAATCTAATGTAATCTAGTCCAATCCAATCATGTCCAATGCTGAGTACACGCTCACCCGAAATGCGCCACTTTATAGCCTAGCATCATCACTAGTATCATCCTCACTGTATAGGAGAATTAAGATTCGCTGCTCGCTAGGTCTAGCTATGCTGCAGTTGCATTATGATAAGACAGCTTCTTCTGTTGCGTCTTAATTGCCAGACGGCTCTGCGAGTGAGCGGTGTTCGACAGCTACGCTGGTTGCTAGGCAACAGCTATGTGCCCCCGCTACGCGAAACGCCTGGTTCGTGGCCAATGTAGGCGGAGGGAGGGTGGCTGCTCCTGGCCCTGAAGGGCCTGGGACGGGCAGGTCACCGCCGCTAGCGGCGGGGGCTAGCCTGCCACCGAATTTGTATCTGTTGTAGGCCGTCATTGCACCCGCCAGCGTCTCTCTCTCCCTCTTCTTTTTTCTTGTCTATTTTCTCTTCTGTCCGCATGAGGCAGCGGAGGTGGCTCAGCTACAGATCGAGTAGCAGTCCTGTGCATTTTCTTTTCTTTCTTCCTACAGCCACAAAAACAACCCGCCACCGCTTCGGTGGTGAATGACAGCTGTTCCGGCGTGCGTCTTTCTCTCCTTCTTTTTTTTTCTTCACTATTTTCTCTTCTGTCTGCACGAGGCAGCGGAGGTGGCTCAGCTACAGAGTTAGTAGCAGGCCCTCGCATTTTGTTTTCCTTTTTCTTACAGCCACAACTGGTACTGGTCAATGTAGATTTTTTTTTTTGTAAGTAGGAAGAAGGAAAAGAAAATGCACGTGCCTGCTACTGGCTCTGCAGCTTAGCCACCAACATTGTTGGTTCATGCATGGCTTTTCGGTTGTAAGAGCCATTTGAAAACGACACCAGGAGTAACAATTTACAAAATGCACTCGTTAAAGCTGATTCCTAACTGGCCGTACTACTTGCTTTGCAGTGTGTACGTGCGGGCATACAGTGGCTGTTTCTTTTCTGCTAGGTTTTTGAAGGATACTGAGGCGCTAACATTAAGGTAACGAGCTTCTTGCCGCGAGGGCTGGGAAGTAAAAGGCAGACACCGCTTGTTTTCGATTCATTTTACTCCAGAATTATTTCATTTACCTGGACAAATGGCACGGTTGCGCGTATACCCTCTGCGCCAGCGCTGTTATCCTCGGGGAGGCTACAGGCGCCCGGTAATCATTATATAGGCTCGGTACAGTTTCTACTGTCTAAGTATAGATGGCTCATAAATCTGCTCGCGATCATTGCGGGAAACCCATACACATCATTCGCCCGAAAAGCCGTCGCCCTGCCCGAAAACTGAGGGAAACGTGTTGAAAAAATAATGAAAGTCTTGTGCTTGTGATGTTGTGGCGTCGTATGTCATGCATAGGAAAGACGTGCTAGGTCGGATAAAGTAGGAAGTTGCAATATGGGCTGAGTAAGAATAATTAGGGGAGAAAATGGAATTAAGATTTCATTACGTTATATCAATGGCGAATTAGTGAGTAAGCGGAGATTAGTTCATATTACGTTTTGTTAGCACGATATATTAGATTTGGCGGATTAAGTTAAAATAGGTTAGTTTAGGATGAATTATGGAAGGCATTACGTGGGATTAATTATGATCACTTCGGATAAACATAGATTATGGCTGACGTACGTTTTATTGAGCGTAATTATGTTGAATTCGAAAGGTTTATTTTGAATTTTAGAAGGTTCCGCTTTATGAAAAGCACAGGACTGATCGAAAGGCTATGATTTTTTATGTTACGTGATGTGACTGTGACGTGATGTGATGCGCATCATCTGTGTTAACGTCCTGGTTTAATTCTCTTGTGTGCGTATTGTTTTTGGGTATAACCATGCAGCGCCACAGGTCTTCGTAGTCGTAAAGCAGACTAGCCCGCTGGCAAGTACTACTGAGTGATGTGACATGTCTGTGATGTGACTGTACTATCTTCACCAATCGCTCTCTCACCCCCAACTCTCACCTACCTACCCCTCTCCCCCAGTGCAGGGTATCAAACCAGTTCCTTTACCAATTAACCTCCCTGCCTTTGCTCCTCATCTTTCTCCTCCTCCTCCTAGAAGGTATATGTTCGATTAAAGGTAATCTCTTTGAATAAGGTTGAATTAACGGGGACTAATTTGTGTTATACTAGATTAGGTTAGGGTAACAAAAGATTGCTTTCGCGTGCATGACACGTAAGTAGTAGCTCTCCACTAAATTATGTAATTGTTAAGCAAGTGACAGAAGGCGCCGCATCAGTTGATAAAAATCGAAGTCATTCAGACAATTTATATCAAATCACAGCACCTAGTGCTAGAAGTGCTGAGCATGTGCTGAGCATGTTCTGAGCATGCGCTGAGCATGTGCTGAGCATGTGGCATAGCACCTCATTGACTATGATCATTGAGCAAGCACGACTACATGCTTTGAGAAGATATAGTGGAGCTCTACATAAAATCAAGATTCATAGCATAAAAAATGAGTGAAATATGTTTAGCAGAAATGAGAAAATGAGGTCCGTCCTTTTAGTGTTTACCTTCTTTAAGAACCAATGAAAGTTCAGCATGCAATATCAGGATCATAACATTAAGGCGACTAGTGTTACGGTTTGTAGTTAAAAACAAATTTGTGTAATGTTGAGTTTGCATTGAGGCTTGCAGTTCCATGTAAACCATGAGAATGTTGGGAAAAATTGTATTCCGAAGAGGAAATTATGCCTTGCATACACTTCAGCAGAGAGCACTTCTTTAATTTTACTAAGTTATTTACTTTGTTGTTTCTGACTATTGCATCAACTTGCCATTTCAATCACAAGTATCTTTAAACAGTAAATTGTGTTTGAAAAAACATAAATGTTTTGACGTTGGTACTCCTGTTGGGAATGTTGTGTAACTGTGGAACCACCTGAACCAACGTTCCTTGGTGATCATTTGCTGTTTGTTTATTCGGTAGCGGGTCACAAACGCCACAAACTTGATAGCACCTTCTGCTTTTAAGTTTAATAAATTTGCCTGTATCAGTGTGATGGTCGGGTTTATTATGTTTTGTTTTGTTTTTGTGAAGCATCGGAAGCTATATGTTCCTCCACTTGCTTTTTTCAATGTGCTGAATTCAATCATTGCTCATGTTTGTCGCATGCACTGTTATTTCTCATGCTCTGAATTACTTTTATCTTGACAACTTAAGTGACTGTTCGCTTCTACATCTCAAGCGGGTACTGAAGAAACACGAATATCTGTGCATATAATTTTCTGGCCGGAACGATATATTTTAAGCTTTAATTAGAGGGAGAGCTGACTCCAGCTGAAGTGGGCCTAGGCAAAGGATTTCACCCGCTAATGCGCAGGTCGTGGGAGCGATGCCAATCAGGTAAGCTGCGTATTAGTTCTGCTTAAGTGGCGTGACATGGTCCATAGGGTCACGAAGAGTCGGACACGACTGAACGACTGAACTGAACTGAAGTGGAAAGAAATTGGCCGTATAACTTGGTTCAACAGCGTTTCACGACAATTGTGTTTTGCTTGGCTTTTTGGTTCTTTAGCATTCCATTTTGGATTCTATTTGCCGAGACTATTGTAACTATACGTGACTTCACGTTTAGAATAAAGTTTAATTTTGATCATAAAACTCATCATAAAAAATAAACCCTTAGTGTAGTGAAATAGTTTAACACAACTGTAAGTATGAGCTACGCTGCAGTATTTGATTTGAAAGTATAGCATATATATCAATATATATATATATATATATATATATATATATATATATATATATATATATATATATATATATATATATATATATATATATATATATATATATATATATATATATATATATATATATATATATATATATATATATATATATACACGTAACTTCCGGATGGATACCATTACATTCGAGTATAATATGGTCAATTGTTTCACTGGAGTTTCCACATACAGCACATGCGTCATCTCCATTGTTAAATTTCTTTTTGTAGCTGCGTGTTCTAAGGCACCCTGATCTAGCTTCAAAAAGTAGGACACTGCCTCTTGAGTTATCAAAGAAATCTTCCTTTCTGATCTGCATTTTCCACTTTCGGGATAATTCCACACTCTGTTTCTTTTCCATCGAATTTATCCAATTTTTACCTTTTTTGTGTAGGTGGTGCCATCTAGCGGCTAAGTTGTGAACCACCGCCGCGCTGATATGATTCGGCGCCCCTGCGGAACAGGAGATGAATAGCGCACATCAGCATTTTGGAGCTTTCGCGTGCAAATTTTTGCGTTCTGAAAGTACCTGACTGAAAGACAAAATAGCAACGATTTATCTCAGTTATTCGCTGAATATCCTGCAGCAGCAGGGCGTTTTCAAAGACTTTTGTTTGCCGTGGCCTCAATTATTAAACGTTATTTTGCTGTGTTAGCAGGCGGCCATGCTTCCAGACCTCCCACTGCACGTGCTTCAGAGATACCATCTTTTAAAGTAATGCTTTCATTAGCGATGACTTTGATAGGAATCACACTTTGTACGAAAGCCTCAGCGTTGATGCTGCTTACGCTGCATCGTGCGCCCCGTGTCGAACAAAACCAGTGCTCCCTTGAACGCATCAAAAGTTCACCAGCGTTTTACATTTGGTTTACAGGAAAGGAAAGACGGAGTATCTGTCACGCTTGTTTCTGTGGGCACCTGACCTTCCTCGAAAAAAAGCTTTTCAGTCGCAGTCAAGCCATTTGGTCAGAATTGACCAGAAGTGATGCGCCTAATAGGTCGGCCGAGGAGTGCTGTCCTGATTACAATTACTGTGTTACGTTTGTGTTCTAGAGACGGGCTACCATAACAGTTTAACAATGCAAGCAAGCGAATATAGCCGTTTTGTGTCAGTTTTAGTAACAATGCTAATCGCGCTGCAATTTTAGGCCAACCGATCATGCATATACTCTGCTTACTGCTTCAATGGCTACTGCGAAGAGTTGCAGCACCTCCACAGGGGTTCCATTATTAAGGATTCATTATCCTCTTCGGGTCCATTGACTCTGCCCTAGGTCACTATTATCGGGTAACCAAGCGGTGGTCAACCATCCATAGCAATGAGGGCTTGGCGATCGGATTTCAGCATTGCCTGCATCACTATGCCACCAGTTTGCCAATTGAGCGCCGGTAGCGGTGATGACTGTGCTCGACTATACGGCGGGAGCTGCCATCCTGTAATTTCCGTGACCGGCACCTAGCTGCGTTCGTCGAATGCTGACGTAATGCTGACGTCCGGCAGATGGAGCAGGAAATCGAC
>NC_139352.1:34537116-34787116 GCF_055883805.1 Amblyomma maculatum | reverse complement strand
GTTTCAATAAACGTCTCCTTCGTGAACTTGGAGGTTTGTGTCCTTGCAGCGAAGTGCTCTCCTCCCGGTGGAGGTTGAGTGCGCGCTGCGGTGTTTCAGTGTGCGCGCGGTAACGGCTGATCGGGGCTTCGGCTCGCGCGACGCTCGAACCCGTGGTGGCTGGTGGCCTATGACCACGTAGAAAGCACACAACAAAGGAAGCAAATCCCAAGAATTCGAGCTTTTTTTTATACGCGGAAAGTAAAGGGGAAAGGAGAGGATCGCAAGGACAAGGACAATGGGAGCATTATATACAATTTACAAAATGGACCCTTTGCAAAAATTCTGGACGTCAGCTTCTCTGCACAGCGAAAACTCCTTCACCATGGCAGCCAAACAGGTTGGGGGGGGGGGGGGGGGGGGGGGAGGGGGGGAATTGGGCGCTGAGCAAAAGACCTTTCTTGTGACAATAATGGCAGCGTCAATTTCCCGCACCCTTCTCTCTTTTGTTGCTACCCTGATTAAGGGGTTAGCAGCGTCTCTGCCAATCCAACCTTTCGGAAGTGCAGTGGTGTGCGGTGCATACTATCTCTCTCTCACACACAAACACCCCCTCCGCACGCACCCCCCCCCCCCCCACACACACACACCTCCTACTTTTCAATAGCGAGAGAATGCTTTTCATCAGGTCTTTTTTTTTTTTTTTCACCATATGTAGCTTCGTGGAATCATTCTGCGCAGCACCTAACTTCCGACCCAACGGCGGGGGCCGCCATGGAAAAAGGGTTTTTGCTACGCAGCAAAGCTGACTTGCGGAGAAAGGTAAGGGAGTTAATTCGCCTCGCTCCCGGGCACGTATCCAAGCAATTATGTGCAGAGCTTCTGCATTTCAGGGGTGCCTGACTGTTTTCGTTTTCGAAAATTCATCACCTGCGAGTATCGAATAAGAGAGAGACCTTTTATTTAGAAAAAAGCCTTGCAGAGAAAGTTCTTTAGAGGTAAGGAAAGCGAGAATTTCCATAACCCCAACAGTGGCGTAGGATCTAGTTGCACCGCAGGCGTTGTTCCTGCTCCGGGCCGTTAAACTTAGTAAACAGCGAGATTTGCAGAACTCATTTGGGCCCGAAATAAGCTTCTAGACGTGCGGGCCGCCGCTTGTGACGCGTGCATTCATTCTGCTATTTTCTAGGTCCTCTGAGATGCACGCATTGTCCCTGCCTGCCCTCGCATCTACTGAAATGACGCGATCAGAGTTGCCAGCGTCCTTTTGTCATGAATATCATCATCATCATCATCATCATTATCATCAGCCTGACTATACCCACTACAGGGCGAAGGCCTCTCCCATATTTCTCCAATTAATCCGGTTCTGTGTATAGCTGTATCCACTTCACCTCTGCGAACTTCTTAACCTCATCCGCCCACCTAACTTTCTACCGCCCCCTGCTACGCTCTCTTTCCCTTGGAATCCAGTTTGTTATCCTCTCTTCGCACTACACGTCCTGCCCATGCCCATTTCTTCTTAATTTCCACTACAATGTCAGTAACTCGAGTTATTTCTCTGACCCACTCTGCACGCTTTCTATCTCTTAATGTTACCCCTACCATTTTTCGTTTCATAGCCCTCTGGGTTGTCTCAACTTAAGTAGAACTCTCTTGGTTAGCCTCCACGTTTCAGCCCCATAGGTGAGTACAGGCAAGATGCAACTGTTGTATACTTTCCTCTTGAGCGATACCGGTAAGCTGCTAGACATAATCTGCGAGTGCTTGCCAAATGCGCTCCATCCCAATCTTATTCTTCTTGTTATTTCCTTTTCATGGTCCGGATCTGCGGTTACTATCTGTCCTAAGTAGACATATTCGCCTACTATACTTCCAGTACTTCGCTACCTAATGTAAACTGCTGCTCCTTCCCGAGGCTGTTGAACATTACCTTAGTCTTCTGCATATTGACAATGCGTGCGCATTGTCGCCCCACTATTACCCTCTCCGGTTAGGGTCCCCTATCTAAACCTTCTTTCCTCATCCCCAGGGTGACAGTGCTCCCCCCTTTATTCCCGCGTTAAGAATTCCAGAAAACCTGCTCTCTTACAATTTGGCCTGTGCGAGGGGAACTGCATCCGAAGCAGCGTGGACTGTAGTAGATGCATGCACTGCACCTAATCGTTATCCCTGAGCCAGGTTCTGTCGCCATTGTGCATGAGCCTCACAGGTAAGCTGCCTTGTAGGTTTTGCAACTGATCTATTAAACATATAAAGGGCACAGAAGATGACGCCTTTTTCAGATGTTACTGTTGGCCGAGCCGTGAGCCTGTGCCGGATTCACGAAGATCTGCTCAATCGGCGCCTCCTCACTCACCAGCATCCCGCGTCTGTCCAGTCACTTCCTGGCCTCTCCACTGCACCTGGCAGCTCTTTGCTACTGCAGCAGATCAAAGGCTTCGTCCTCGATGATGCTGCTCGCCAGGTCTCGCGTAAACATGGAGGATCCTAGGATTACCAATTATTCACCCGAATTAATTACCTAGAAATCGCCATGGGATGAAAAAGCAGCGATAATGGTTGCTTCTCCACTCGTTGTGATTCCTGTTCTTGAGGCTGGCCGGAATAACATCATGGTGAATTAAAACGACGAAGGATCAATTAAATCGAAATTGTTCATCCCCACCTGGACTTAACTATGATGTTTTATTCATTGTTCGGCTTTTGAAACAGAAACAGGTGAGTGAAGAAATTCGATTATAATTTATTGAGTGGCCGCAGGCAAATAACATCATCACAAAGAATAAAAAGCTCAACGTAAAGCTTCATGGCCGTCGCGGGAATTTTAATGAACAGGGTTCTCATTTGGCTTGGCTAGTGCATCGCCGAAAACGCGAAATCGAATTAAAAAATACTTTGCTGTGTCGCTCAGGGCTGCGGTTTAATTATTTTAAAACGTGTTTTTTATTTCAGCAATTAAATTTAACGCCCGATAGTTCGGCATTATAGCCTGCTATGAAAAGTCTAGGAGCATTTCTTGGAAGGTTGCCGAGACAAGAGTCGCATTGTTATGGCTTTGTAAAAGTCTTTGCCTAACAATAGCCAAGCCATATACGAAAGCTCACCTTTCCGGTGTTCCTGTCTCTCTCTCCATGGTGGGTGAACTATCTCAGTGCCACTTTACCTTAAATGAAAAATAAATAAATAAATAAATAAATAAATAAATAAATAAATAAATAAATAAATAAATAAATAAATAAATAAATAAAATCTATGCACATAAATTCATAAATACAAAAACACATTTGCGTGCGCCGTTGATTTTGTGTTGTAAAATAAAAGGCATTACCTACTAAACACAACTCACAGGATGGTGCAAAGGAAGGTTATGAGACACAGATGTGTGCCTCATTTTATTTTATCGTGCCGTCGTATGCACTGTGTTTATCCTGTAAGGGAATCGTACCTACCATAGCCGGATAATATGTAAAAAACAAACAACAATAACAGCGACAAACACACACACACACACACACACACACACACACACACACACACACACACACACACACACACACACACACACACACACACACACACACACACACACACACACACACACACACACACACACACACACACACACACACACACACACACACACACACACACACACACACACACACACACACACACACGTGGAAGTGTGCACCTGATAGGAGGCGTGACGCCGCGGTTAATCTGTTCATTGTGACGCTCTAAGGAGATAATTCATAACGTCACGATACACGTTCAACGCCATAGGCTGCAGGTGGGCCCTTCAAGGGGTGAAAGAGTATTTTTTTTTTTTCTTTTCGTTTCATACAAGAGTAGTACTAACACTGCGCTGAGGGTAGAACCCACCTCTGAGTGTATAGATTTTTCTAACCTGAGCGCGAAAAGACTGCATAATTTTCATGGCATGGAAATTTTACATTAAACAACCGTACTGCCATTCATCGAGCAACATTGCCGATCGGCAGCACACACTAGCGACGCACGCCCGCTCCGCGGGAGTGGCGTGAAGGTCCCCCTCCCTTCAAGGTTCCTTCTTTCCTCTTTGCTCTCTCGCATGATCCGCCAATGGCAGACGCTCAAAGTGGTCACGTGCTCCATTGCCGCGCTGGCGTCATACCAACGCTCGCGTTTGAGAAGGGGGACGCCACGCGCGCCTTCTGACATCGCGTCGTGCAGTGGCATCGCGTTGTGCACGGGAGTCCACCACCGGTAACTATCGGTCCGCCGCCGTGGTGAAGTTGCACGGACGTTGCATCCTTCGGAGGCGAAAACGTGACGCCGTCGAAAACCACGGAGTGAGTTCCGGTCTTTGTGGTGGCGTGTGCCGTGCGACGTCGGTGACGTGGTGGTGATCTCTCCGAGTACCAGCAGCAGGTCATACAAACCCCCGTGGTCGGTGCAGTCTGCCTCGGCGCTTACCTTCCGTCGTCGGCAGGTCTGTGTGGTGCGGCGGTGCGCGTGTCGTGCGGTGTGACAGGCGACTACGGCGTTGACACTACACCCCCTGAGGAAGGTGCGGCTTCACCGTTGGGCGTAGGATTTTGGATTCGCCATCAGCGTACTACCTGCGGGGCGGAGTCTCCTTCATTTTTCTTTTTTCATTTTGTTTTATTCTGCCTGTGTTGTGCATTACGTGCCGAGTCGAGGATTCCAGGCATGGCACCCTACACCACGTTTCCGGCTTTGACGGTGACGGCAGCTTTCGTCCTCTGCAGTCTTGTCGGTGAGTGGTGCTTATGATCTCAGCGCTTTCGTTTTTGCCGCCTTTTTGTTCGTCCTCGAGCAGACGACACATTCGTTCTCAGTGGCGCGCTACCGCGCCGTCCCCCTGTTGTGCCAAGGCGGAAAAAACACGCGAGACTGCATGTCGCAACGCGAGCTGCAGTTTGTTTACTAGCTGGCATTTGAGAAGTGGGCGTCGGGCATTCGTTTAGTGCGGCTTCTTTCCGGGCCGAGTTCGTACGCGGAAACCGTGCCTCGCTCGGCGGACACCCGACTCTTCGCTGCTGCCGTTTGCTGCTAGCGTTACCGTCCCGGGCCCTTCGCGGATGTCGTATTCAGAACCGACCTTGTTCGTGGGCCGGCGGCACCCGCTTTGCGCTCGAGCGGCGAAGTTGGCCAGCGTGGGGGAGACTGCTAACGTGTCGCGTGCTTTTTTTCTTTTGCTTTCCCTGGGCGGGCGTCGTCTTCTCGGCCGCAAACCTGTTTCGTCCGCGATGCCTGGACGGTGGCCCGAGGCGTGCGCGCGCGTACTACGACTATCGCGGTCTCTTGCCGGCGCGTTGTTGCCTTCTACGCACAGCTGCTTGTGCTCAAGGGGGGCCTGTCTTCGCGGCATAGCTAGCTGCGGGAGGGATTGCGCGTTCTTTGAACTCGAGAGCATGCAAGGACGAATTGTCTCGCGCATTTCGTGTGACCTTCCGGATTCCGCCTCCGGATTCGGTTTGGATGCGTTTGAGGGTTGAGGGGATTTCATTTTTCTAGCGCGCATACACAGAGAAATGCATTGAATGACTGCTACAACGTGATTGAACGGAAACAAGCGCCAGCTGAAAGCGTAGGCAAAGCAGATGTGAATGTTTTGTGCCTTGCTTTTCGCGAGTAGTACACCATTCCAGCATCAGCCAAAGACTGCATTTTTTTTTTATCCATTCCGACACGTCAAAGTAATGGTGACCCTTGTGTCGGCAACGCAGTTCGAAAACCTGCCTGCGCCTCGCGTGCCGCCTCTTTTGAAGGTCAAAGGTCGTCGTGGTGGCGATGGTTTGAGGCGGCGTGGACGGGAAACATGAATGGACATTTCGCTTCTTGCAGTAATACCGAGCGAGTTCTGCTTCGATCGTAGATTTCAAGGTCGTGAAGTGATATATGACTTGCACAGCGCATTTAGGTCTCTGACTTCGAGCCATACGTAGTGTTTTTCAGCATTGCGGTGCATAAGTCGGGCGTATTTTCCGCCGAGAGGCCGACTCGTGCTAGCGAGCGATGCCTACATGACCCCCCGAGTTGGCCGTAGAGGAATGGACACTATTCCACACAGATTGCGTCATCATGGGAGACCTGTTCTGTGTGTACTTGACGTGAAAGGAGATGTTGGCATCCTCATTTAGACGGCACCTCAGGTAAAGAAAAGTACCTCTTCAGCGTTGCATATTGCACACACCATCTTAAACCAAAAATACGGAATAAGGAAGGAACGAACAGGACAAGTGCTTCAATCATTATGCGAGACAGACCAAAGGATAGACAAGTAATATAACACGTTTACAAGATGTAAGGGGAAATAATTATCAAAGGATGTCGCACACGTATCGATCCCGCAGATTGCTGCAGGTGCGGCATTCGTCTGCTTAGTCCGATTTTGCAAATTTAATTGCCGTCCAGGCGATATTATTCCTAAACTTTTTTTACGTCAGTATGTTATCTCTGCGGCTTGGTCGCCTCTTTTCGGCACCGAAAAGCTTTCATGGGCTGTGCGGCCATGTTGAGTGGTAACGGCGCGGTTGTGGTCGCCTCGCGCTCTAAGTTTTTCCACCGCTAGTGCCGCGAAAGTGTTCTTTAATGTAAAGCCCCTGTGTTCTTTTTGAATGTGCGCCCCAGTGATAAACGGCACTGACTAAAGCTCGCTACTCCATGGCGCCTTCGCTGCGCGCCTCCAGGACCTCAGAGGCGACGCCGCTAACTGCGATGTACACATGTGTAGCCGCATTTCGATTCGCGGACCCTTTGGCGCGGCCCTGATCTGAATGACAATGAAGCCCCGCCTATTCACGCCAGCCAAGTGTTGGGTCCACAAGGGGGAGAGCGCTCTGTTTGAGTTGGGCGCAAATGGGAGAGGCCCGTGTAGGAGTGTTATTTATGAGTTTGTTTGCATGACACTCGTGGAAAGAAGTCTTTTTCCGCGCCACTCCTGATTCAAGCTCCGGCGGCAGACTCGCGAGAGCGTGTGCAAAGGCGACGCCGATTTTGTCACGCACAGCATTGTATAGCAAGAGAGGCGAATAGTTGTTGCACTCGATCAGGTCTGTCGCTCGCAGAAATCGTTTGCCTTGACAGCGATTTCGCGGATAGCGGCGAGCGAATGCGAGCTTGTTGACTTCGTAATCGTAGCGACCACAGGGCGGCTAGCATGGAAAGCAACTTGATCCGCTTTAGTTTATTTGGTGAAAATGTGCTAAGGTGTGTCCACTCTCCACCAAAATAAAATGGATAGGAATAACAGCAACAAAAACCTGGCAATCGAGCGTTAATCCGCACTTCTATTTTCCTGAAATAGCTCAGAGGAGCGATTCCAGTCGTTCCATATAGCGAACGACTCTTTGTGGTTAGCACGGTGTAAGAATAATTTGTGGTTAGCGATCAGGTGATCAAGGCCAAACAGCGAAAGCTACACAGGGACAAGAAAGGAAGACAAGACACACACAGCGCTGTGTCTGTCTCGTCTTCCTTTTTTGTCCCTGTGTAGCTTGCGCTGTTTGGCCTTGAGATGAACCAACTAACTAGCCGCGATGTGTCATTCAAGATCAGGTGATGTAAATCATCACGCTCGTGCGGCTTCGATATGTCTGGTGCATTGAAATTATGTTTTCCTTTCTTTTATTATTATTATTATTATTTTTCATTCCACCCTGAGCTGATCAAGCGCCATTGTGTGCTTGAGAGTCCTGCGAGGAAGAATTACTTATGCGACTGTTGGTGAACCTGTTGAAAGGCCGTAGTGGGTTTTTAGCTACCGATACAATATGCGACGCATATGATCGTTGTTCCTCATTTTGCCTATTTATTTACCTATTCGTTCATTTCGCCATGTTTATTTCCCATGCTAGATGTGCGCAGCATCACAACCAGAAGCATGGGTCAGGTATGCCCGGTGAGAATACATGGCAAAATTATTTTTGAAAAAGAATTAAATTACATTACTAATTACTTTGGTGAAAATTGCAGAAAAGTAATTAAATTACGTTACTAATTACTTCTCCCAAAAAGGAATGAAATTACATTACAATTACTTTTACTGATTAATTCAATTACGTTTAAATTACTTTCTAGTTTCCATCCATGAAAAAACTAAGTAAACCTAGTAAAAAAACAACTTGTTCTCCAGACGCGAAGCACACACATTCTTTCGTCTTTCCGCCAAATTCCGTCCCAGAGAGCTATTCCTTCCCTCTTTCCTACAGCACTTGCCATTACGAAAACAAGACCAGAGCAAAAACCGGAACATACCAGACTCACTTCAGTAAAAGTAATTTCGAAAGGAATTAATTACTTTTGTTGCGAAATAACTGCCAAAAGTAATTCATTACATTACTAAATTACCAAACGGAAAACGTAATTACATTACAAATTACCAAAAAAGATAGTTAAGATAAAGTAATTTCAATACTGTAATTCAATTACTGCCATGTCTGCCGGTGAGTCGGCTTAGTCCTCATTAGAAGGCACTTCTTTGCGTGTGGCGCCGTTGAAAACGCCTGCTGGAATGTGAACAACGCTCCTAAAATGGGATTCAACTCGAGAATGTAGGGGCGAATTGCGAGAAAGGGAGCAATTGCTGTCAATCGATCGGCGTGGTTCGACCGCTTAATCCGCGGATAATCCACTCGCACCTCCAAGCTCCGAGTTTTCATGCTAGCCGAAGCAAGGAAATTGAGCGCGATCACTTAATAAAATCAAAGGGCCTCCGACGTCAATACAGTCAGTAGAAATCAGGCGCGTAGCCAGGGGGAGGGCTTATGGGGCTCTAGCCCCCCAGGACATTTTTTTGTAGTCATACACCGCAGAGCAAAACAGCTACCAGAGCCGGAAATCAATCTGGACTTTGTCTCCAGTATGTCTTTTTCACGCTCAAAAAGAGATTTCTGCGGGAATAAAAAAAGCGAAAGGTGCATTTAGTTTTCTGAAATCATCCATCGGACCATACAAAGGAGACAAGCCATACTACTAGATAAGCTGATAAAGCACGCAGAGATGGAATGCGTGGGGAAATAATAATAAAAAAAAACTAGGAGAGAGTGTGACGTCACGTGCGCAGCCTCCACAGGCCAAACTCGATCTTCTGACGCCTCGCTGTCTTCTCCCTCTCGGGCCTCTTGTTCGCACTGAATCTCGGTGTTTTTATGTTGAAGTGGTCTGCTCAGAGTCCTCGTCTGTTCGTAACACTTTAGTTTGTTAGAGTGCAGATGCTGCATTATAATCAAAATTATAAGCACGCTGGAGAGAGTGCAGAGAACAATTTCATCCGCGGCTCCGTCAAGAACACTACGTATTCGAGCTAATGTTAATTGTATATGGCTGAAAAACTGCCTGTGAAGAATTTTCAGTTCTGCAATTGTTAGATTAAACGAATGATTTTCGTCTGAAACAATTCATGTGCAGGATACTCGATGGATCACGAAAGTCTCGGATGGTACAGTTCTTCCGTGCAATCTTTGCATCCCGGCATGCAGAATTTATGGCGCAGTTGAGAGGTGACAGGTTGGCGACAGGTATCTCGATACTGAGGAGGCTGAGCAGCAACGTCAGCCCCCCTCGAAAAAAATTTCTGGCTACGCCACTGGTAGAAATGTATATAAGACACGGTATGAACCGTGTCTCGTATGCATTCCTGTTTGCTCGGTAGTTACTGCGTCATGGAAAGATGGGTGTCGGGAGCGTCTCTTTTAAAACATGCCTTGCATTTATTTCCCTTCATTTCACTGATATGTCAAACTTAATGATATTTTTTACATACTCGTGATTTTGTTTTTCTTTATAAACTTTATCGACTTTTACGTCCGACCATTTCTTAATTCTGTACCCGTACCCTTACGTAACCGCCTTGCTTTTAATTAATCACTGAGTGGATGACGCTTGTTTCCACGGAGGGAGAAAACATCCGGCTGTCGAACGAGGACACGCGCCTGCTATCTTCAGTGCAAGAAAGGGCTATAAATACCAGGGAACTCTCACAAAGGCCTCGGGCTCCAAAGGACGAAAAGCTTCTTCGTTTTGGGCGGCGCAGTCCTATAGCCTGCGTCTGCAAGCTTTAATCCGCGTGGCTAGCAGCAAAGTGAGCAGCCGATGAGCTTGCCGGGTATTTCCTGTTCGAAATGCCGTAAGCTTCCTGTACTCCCGGATTAATCCGAAGGACTTGCCGTAGCAGTGAACAGCAGTTGCGCGTTGCGGATTTCCGGGAATCCCGTTGATTGGGACGAATGGAACTCGGGTGTTAAAAGCCGCCATGTCGAGGATCTGAGCATTTCGGGGGGCGGCCTAAGATGTCCCTTTATCTTGTGGTAGAAAGAGATGTTTGAGGGTTGCGAGTAAAAGTTCAGGGACCACGCGAATCGCTATACGATTGCTTTTTTTTTTTAATTATTTTTCTGTACGAGACGATGGGCCAGACAAATTGATTGGGACAAGATGGTATCTTTAGGAAGTTACCCCTTGCCTACCTCAGAAATAACTACTTAACTGTTAAGGCAAAGCTGACGGGCATTTTTCTCAAAACGCGTGGTCTCTACACTTCTGCGTACGTACGCGAAGTACAAGGAAGTGGTCTTCATTCTTTATTGCACTCGGAGGAAGTTTTGCGCCGGGAAGCGAAAGCAGCGAGGGTGTGATATCAAGCGGAGACGGGGCCGGTGACGGTATCGTCTTTCCAGGACAGGGCGTGTGCCTGATCGAGTCGAGCAGAACGGCTCCACTCGACCTGTGGGCTGCCGGTCGTACCCGACGCACGAGGGTCTCTCAATTCGCACACCGGTTGCGATCAGGCTATTACAGAAGCTGCGTCCCGAATTTTATTGGTCTTCGTCCATATCATCCCTCGGTGGTCGTTTCTATGTCGCACGCGTGAGGCGAATGGCTCCCATTCCTGTTTTGGGATGACGACGCTGTCGGTTTGGGTTTATGGGAAGGAAAGGGACGACGTGCTCGGCACCCGACGATCCACTTGCCCTAATGCCGAAAACGACGTGAAAGTGGTCTGCAGACGTGAGGGCATGATGCGACGTCGGCCGACGTACCGCCCCAGATGTCGTCGCATCTATACCTCAGGTCGACGTGGAAAGGATGAACCGCAGTGGTTTAGATCTGCTCGAGAATTTTCAGTCTGTGAGGTTTTTTTTTTCTTTTTTCTTTTTTCGGACGATCAAGTAACGCGGCGAAACTCGGTCCTTTACTAGGGAAATGCTATACTTGTTTGGGCGGCGTGTCGTGATTTGTCTCAAGACGTGGCCGGCAACGAAACCAGTCCTGGCTGTTACAGCACCTGCTCGCATGTTTGTGCATGTCGCACCCGAGCACCAAACTGGTTCTACCTGTGCGTGGAGAGATTGCTTCACCCATCCGTAGCTAGGCTACTGTAAATGCGATGGTTTCTGTTTTGTGAGCAAACTTACCGACTCTGTCCCAATAAGCGGTAGGCATTCTGAGAAGCCTCAGTGGTACCCCCCCTTCCCCCTTCAGAGGGTTTCGTGCTGGATCTCGGAGCCGTGGCTTTGTTGTCTGGTACCCGGATATGACGTCATCGCCATGGCGTCGCTGTAGCGGCCAACGTTTATACAGCCTCTATAAACGATGGTAGTGGCAGTGTTGTTCGCATCGAAAAGTGCTTTAATTTTTTTTAGGCAGCAGCCATTGGCTGCTACACGCGGACCTGCGTATCCGCGCTACCGGAAGACGAGAGCGACTTTCCAATACCTTTTCAACGGTTGTCAGAGCGCAGATCTGCACCTAGCGTTGCACCCTGAACTACAAACGGAGGACTTGGGCTATGAGCGACGCTGTTCTGGAGGGCTACGAAAAAAAAAAAAATCTTGAAGGCCCCAGCAGAACTCCATTGGGAAAATGCGAAAGCATTGGAGCTGCCGCGGTGCTTTTGTAATTCTTACCTTTTAATGCGTTTATTTTTTGTTTATTCATTTTGCATTTCTTATTTACCGCTATAATTAGTCATGATCACTATTAATTATACTGTTATTAATAATTACTATCAGCATTAACCACCATTTTTTCTATAGTTTCTAGTAAATGTTTTACAGGAAAGGATACGCGTTGTATCTGTCGTATACATTTCCTGTGGACGTCTAAAGCACACCGCACTAAGATTCGCATACACAGTAGTGGCTTCACTTTTTGCGTCGCCATCTTGGCCTCACCTACATAGCCTATTAATGATTTCGCACCAGTGATTTCTGCCATCCGGGCACTGAGATCACACAGCACACTGACGCCGTTTGCCTGCGCCGAAACGTGGCCGTGGCCTGTGTCCTCGAGCTCAGCAGCTGAGGGTCAGGGCAGCGGGTGGGTTAGTTGAAGGGGAAGGAGGCACGCGGAGTGATAGTTTTGCCTATTTAGAGAAGGACGGCCAGACTATTTGCAGGCACGTCCAAACTGATGCCCCCCCACCCGACAGACGACGGCCAGGGGTCGTTCCGAATCGGCATTCCGACCTCGCAGGTTTCAACTTCTTGCGATCGGCGAACTGAGAGAGGCGAAACTCACACTTCAGTCAGAGTAAATTACATACACGCTATCATTAATAAATGGGTGGACCGATGTGCCTGCCTTGTCCTTTTTCGCATTGTTATACAACCATATTTGAAACTCTTAGGTCATTGGAATGCCGCATTGTTGCTCACTTGCATTATGGACCTATATCTTACACATGGCACCGAATGGTATATCCGTCCATGGCGTTTCATACTTTTACCCTGCGATTCTGATGCAAAGGTGACATAAGGAGCAGAGCGATAAGCTGGGCTAGTTGGTTGATGTTCATTGTGTACGAATAGGGCAAGTGCGCTGAAAACGTACACAACATAACATGAAAGACAGGACGCGCGCATAAGGATTGGCTGAGCAAGTCCCGATTATCGGG
This sequence comes from Amblyomma maculatum, assembly GCF_055883805.1. Classification (NCBI taxonomy): domain Eukaryota; kingdom Metazoa; phylum Arthropoda; class Arachnida; order Ixodida; family Ixodidae; genus Amblyomma; species Amblyomma maculatum. Next base: position 34,774,233 of record NC_139352.1, on the reverse strand, counting down.
TTAAGGACAACCGAGCCACGCACGTGGCCATCAATGTATTGCAGGCAATGTCGCGCTTGTCGCAGTCAGAGCAATGCTCTTGGTGTCAGCGCACGATTGTCTTTTCTCCGCTCCTTTGACCTCCCGGCTTCGTATTCCGCTCCAGTGGCGCGAAAAACGTCCGGTTTGTGCTTCTCCCGTGATGAAAAGACCTGCGCGCGCACCGTTTTCTCTCACCCCGACAAACAAGCTTCGCGCTCTCATCCAGAAGGGCAGATCCCATGGAGCGTGAAAACTCCACTTCGTGATCAGCGGATCCTATATCGGCGCTGCTGCGCGGATAAACGTCTCGGTGAGGTCTTCATCGCATACAGCCACCGCCGATCCGTACATCCTCTGCGAAGTCGCGCCTTCCTGTGAGGTCTCTGTCGGTGGGGAAATTTTACAAGCGCATGCCGCCTCGCTGCAGGCTCGCCTCGCGCTGGTCCGGTCGTCCATCGCGCTATACGAGTCGTGCCCGCGGGATTTGGAAGGAAGGCGATGATGCCCTTTGGCGGTCTCGTGGGGTCCCCACTAATCCTGCGCGTATTTTTGTGTGTCTACGTCGGTGGCGAATCTGGAGGGAACGTTCGGTCCCTCACGCGTCCGCTTCGTGTCCAACCGGACATCCGTCTAGGCCTCGTGCCGTGCTCGAGTTTTCGCGTGTGCATGATTGCGCGGAATTGCTGAGGCGCGGAACTCACGCGTCGCTGTCGCGGAACCTTGGAAAACTTTCCGGGCTCGCGATGAGTTGATTTGGGCAGTATCGTGCTCGCGTTGTTTGCTTGTTTGGTTGTGTCCGTGTGTTCTGGCGTTGTTTAACGACAGTAGCCTTCATTTGGTATGGCACTGCACGCTGGCGACTCACGGAGACGATAAAGCGGCCTCAAACCTGCCCTTCGTTTCCGCGGAGTTGCTTGCTAGAAGCAATCGCGACAAAGATTTCAACCAGCATGCTCCTCGTTTCACGCTGACCCAGTCAGGAGAGCCAAAAGTTACGATCGCTCCTCGATCACAGCCACGAGAGGAACGTGCGCGAAGCGATTATCTTAACGCTCCTAAACTTCTTTCCGTGCGCGTCCGTATTTGGGTGCTTGGGGTAAAGAGTAGCTCGCCCGAGTTTTTGGGGGCCAGCGATAACTTGCGAGCAGTCAGTCCCCATTTCTACTCGTTAGCTACGGACCCGAGCGTCGTTGGGGCGTTGCGAAAAAGCGATAAGCGTCTCCGTTCGCGCGCCGACGACTCAGTGGTGGCGAACGGCCAGCAGCGCGCCACTCCTCCCGGGGCCTGGCACGGGGTAGTACGCCGTCGCGCGATCTTTACTGGCGTCGCGCACGCGTCTGCTGTCGACTGGTAGCGTCTCCGACGGCCCGCGACGGTCAAAGCGCGTGCGGCTGCCGAGGAATCAGAGCATGGTCGACGGCGCGTGGACGCCCCTTTTCGGCCCGCCGCAGTGAAGTGCGCTGTGGCCTCGTCACAGGGTGCTGTCCACGCAGGACCTGCCCGCTTCTTCTGGTGTGGTTCAGCATGCGACGATGCGGCGCGGCAGGTCTATGGGTATAAATTTAGGCGCTAAATCCAGCGAGATAATACGGCGATATATATAAATACTGTATATACTTCTAGTCTTGTGCTTGGGGCATCATAGCCTTGGTAGCTTTCGCGCCATAAGATTTAACATAACTAAGATATATGTACTATAAGAACTGCCATGGGTAAATATTCGCGACTTTGGACGAACTCGCATCCTCTTTCAACCAGGATCTCAGCTCCCGACAGTGGGCTGTCTAAATTTGGATAGGTGAGGCAGCCCGGAAACCCAGTTACGCCGCATCGAGTTTCATAATATGTCCTTGAGTGGTTAGCATTGGTCGTCGTCGACTACTTAACCTTATGCATATGTGCACGAACAAAGGTGTGAAGGCACCCTCGGTGTCATTATATGTTTGCTGTCGGCGCAGAGTGTTCGGACATAATCTCGTCAGCGTGTAATGCGCATGGTTGGCGCGAAAATATGCTGCATCATCGAAAGCTCTGTTAAGGACTTCATACTGTTGTCAGTGGGACAATGTAATCCCGTTCTTTACCGTAATTACCTTTTTTCTTTTTTCTTTTTCAAAGCTCGCAGGAAACAGATATAAGCATGCAGCAGACGACGAGAAATGGCTCGCTCAAAATTGACACGAGGAGAGATGTGAAATCATAGATGTTCATTAACTGAAGGTTATGAACAAACTGCTCTTTCCTCGGCCCCCGGTTTGCATCGTGAAAATAATTTTTGTCGTCGTGAGGGCTGGAGCAAATAGCTTGGGACTCTGCGATGTCGAGCTGTGCGTGCCGTATCTGTCGTGATTTCCAGGCATGCTAGACGGGGAAGTTTCGTTCGTTTTTCATCGGCTGATTGGTCTTTCGCTGATGTTTCGTCATGCTTGCCAGCTAGCGTTCCCTTTAGTGCCGTATCGTCCTGTTAATTTCGGTCGGGACGAGTCGCCACGCGTATAAGAACCGTTCCGGAGTATCGCATTCACGGGCGACTGCTTCAGGCGTCGTTGGCGTTGTATGGACTCAGTAATTACTCCAGGGTTTAAGGGGACGTCGCAGAATGGCCTTAGTGGGTTCGCCCCGTATTTTACCGAGAACTTTTCGTCACCGCCATCAATTCCCTCATAACGCGGTATATAAAGGTCTGTCATACTGATTCTCAACTGACCGCGCGCCTTGTCCCCGCAGAGGCCACCGTATATGCTGCAAAATTAACAGGAATTTAGGGCCTCCTTCAGCACTGTTTTCCTGCGCCTGAAATCGCACTCTAGGCTATATAATCGCATATCCCACCCCGATCCCGCCTACACCTGTGATTTCCTCAATAGGTATAGTTACCTATCTAGGAGGAAGCGTGAATAGCGGGTCAGGGAAATAACTCGAGTTAATTAAGTTCTAGTATAAATCTGGAAGAAGAAATGTGTGTTGGGCAGGACGTGTAGTGCGAAGAGAGGATAAGGATAACCGGTAGTTGCTTGGGGTAACAAACTGGATTCCAAGAAGTGAAAGCGCGTAGCAAAGGGGGGCAGAAAGTTAGGTGGGCGGATGAGCTTAAAGGGCCACTGTCCAGGGAAGGCCCTTTTAAGCAAAGGAGCCCAGTGTTTCGATCAGGTACCGGAGATAGTCTGTGCAAAATGCTAGTGACACGCGCACCGCAAAGCATTGAAAATACAATTCAAAGCTCTCTCATGCTCTCCTTTGGGAAGCCAGCTTCCCCGTTTCCTGCGCTGGCCCGACGGGCCACAGTAATGACGTACGTACCGCGAACGACGTCCACTGGTCCGTCTCGCTGACTGACGGGAGAAGGATGGGTGTCTACCGCTCGCTGCGCGCTTTTCCCTCGCCACGGCCAGACTGAATCCAGCGGCGCGCGCTCCATCGGCCGTTTTTTTTTCTTTTCGCGCTCGCGGAGTGCCACGCCCCACCTCCCGCCAAACGCGGAGGAGGAAGGGGAATTTGTCTTGCGGAGGCTAGACGACCTCGGGCAGGAGAGTGAAAAACCTCTGCGAGGGAACGGAAGGAGAGAAGCATGACAGAATCGGGTGATTGCGGTGGCTGTAACTGCGTTATTAGTTACTCTTTTCAAAAACAATTTGCGGCCTTGCGTTCTAGGGGCGAAGTCTCACAGTCACCGGGGAAGAAAATATTTTCGACCGGAGGGTGGACAGTGGACCTTTAAGAAGTTCGCGAGGGCCAGGTGGATGCAGTTAGCACAGAACCGGGTTAATTGAAGACATATGGGAGAGGCATTCGCCGTGCACTGGGCATTTAGCCCGGCTGATGATGATGATGATGATGATGATGATACTTTTAGAATTTGCGCTTTGCTGTCGTTGCTTTAGTATGTAGCCATTTCATAAGCGTTCGTATTTTGGCTCCTGCTTATGCAGATGAGTGCCGGCGCGACACTGCTCCGAAATCAAAGGGTATCTGAGCACATGCCGTGGACGTGACTCCGAGCCGCAGCACGAAGTTCACTGCGCGTTTTCCCGACACCCCCGCGCGTCGTCGTTTCCTGCGGCAGCGCTCGCGTTGACAAGGGCAGCGCGGCGCCTATGCACCGATCGGTGTCGCGCTCTTTCCAGGGCGGCGAGCCGCGGACAAATGCAGTCGCACACTCCGATCGCTGTTGCACGGCGCGCGGATGTGGGTAACGTTTTTGCTACCGCCCTCTCTTCCGCTCTTGGATCTGTTTGCAGAGATTGCGGCGAAGGCTGGAGATCTGCTGGCGCGTTGAAAATGCGCACCGCACCAACCGTGAGTGCATTGTTCGTATTTAGAGTAAAAAACGTAATTTTGAGAGAGGTTCGGAAGCTATATGAACGGAACGAGCGAAGATAGGGCCTTCTTTGCTGTGGCGGCTGTAAGGAGTAAGTATAGCTCGGAAATGTACACGAGGCGGATTAATTGCGTTAGCAGCTGCCCTTCACCAGGAATCTGACGAATGCGCGTCTTACGATTTGGAGGTGCTTGTATTGCGTCATCAATACTACTACGCGAGGTTTTAGCCCGTCGCGTAAACCCGGCCGGTAGCCACGTTTGACCTTTAGAGCGACCGCAGATGGGGCCCCTCTTCAAGCCGTCGGGTAAACCCGGTCGGTACCCACGCCGTAGCCGCAGAAGGAGAACAAGAAAAAAGAACACGAAGAGAAGCTACGTCAGCTTTGCTTACGCAATCTACCGGGTTTAACTATAAGCTAAACCCCAGCTAATTTTTCTGGGGTGTATTTGTGTCCCTTGGAAAAACTAGGAGGAAGTAACCATGCATGTATGCGTTCGTGTGCGACTGTGCTTTAACGGCACACTCACACATTGCTGCAGTGTGTAATAATGAAGAATGCTGCTGCAGAGGGCGCCTGCGGCAAGTAGTGAACAATGCTGCAGCAACGTTCTCAGCTGTCCTGTCGGGCAAGAGTGTGTGCGTGCACTTTTAGAGAGAAAGAGAGGGAGGGAGTTGAAAGTCTTTTTCCTTCAGCCTATCACATGTCTTCCAGTTCATTTGCACGCGCTTTGCGCTTCGATGCAGGAAGACCACCGCGCTGTTAGTGATTTACAGACCTGCTTTAGAATGATGGCCTGTGGGGCGAGTTGGTTCATGGCTTGAAAACGCAGCAGTGGTTTACAGATCTGCTTCTACCTTGGCTGAGTGTAGCCTCGTGTGAGAGGAATCCGATTACAACGCTCCGGGGTGATGCGTAAATGCTGCTGCGTGACGCAGGGCAAGGTAGAATGGCATGGCTAGACGGATTAGCAGAGAAAGTGAGCGTAGGCTAAAGAAAGGGAAGTCTGAAGCACCTTGCTGCACAGCCGACCTGCCACTCACAGGAATATCGCATTGTTCGTCATTATGTGGTGTATAGCGTCGCAAAAGAAATTTTACGATATAATACTGAGTAGTATGATATCGTATAGTATAATGTTGTATAGTATAGCACGCGATAATGTTGTGGGCAAGGCATATGAATGTTGAATGTTTCCTGCCACAAGTACCGATGTGGCCAAATAGCGCTTTCGAACATGGCATTTTCAAAACTCCTATATGCGCGGTAAAACCAAAGACCTATTTCCAAGCATTTCACCTCGTAGAAGCCCAGCGCCAGGCGAGTGGTATACATTAGATTAGCGGTGGCTACTTATAGAGGCACTGGAGATCTAACCCCGGACGTTTCCCACACGACGAGGTTATGTTTGTATGGCTGGAATTAAAAGTACAGAAATTCAAGCTTAAATGGAAGCTATATTGCCGACATTTCCCGTCTCCTGCCTGCGCCGTACCTTCCTTGTATGATTTTTTTTTCCCTCGTAACTTCTATTCCAAAGTCTGCAAACGCTCTTGTGGTGCATACACGGAGGACCTCTTTATTTTGATGCTTGGTAATGAAAGCGAGTAGACAAAGGTCATGGGCTGGAAAGCCTGTCGCGTTAGTTCTCTGTTCTTCGTGCGCCTTTGCGTATTGCGTGGCAGACATGGAGAGCCGAGGGAGACCTTTCGAGAAGCTGTGTTCCTGCCGAGCTGCTTTTTCCTTTGCGTCCACGCTTAATGCAGTTCTTTATTCCTAACCGAGTGCAAACTTCTGTTCATCTTTGCGCGGCTCTTGATGCGTTCGTATCCTCTTCGCACCTCCTCCTCCCCTCACCCACATTCAGGTGCTGTCAATCGGTGGCCGGTAACATCCCCTCCTCCTCCCCCTGTTGGCAGGCCCGTGATATACTGCAGGGCTGAAGCTAACAGGGTTCGCCCTCATTTTCAGCCGCGCACTGGTAACTGGCGCTGCGGTTTGGCGGCGTTCGCTGCGCTTTTGACGGCGACAGCTCGTCCAAACCCGTGATCCGCCTCTGATATTCAACGGGTCGCTCACATGGGTGCTCCCCGGAAATGGAATCGCCAAAACAAAGCGCCACCACCTCAAGGGGAGGAAGGCGGAGGGGCTCAAGTTGTTCATCTGTCTCTCTGTTGTGCAGTTGCCCAGGCGACCGCTTCGCTCTGTTGGCAGAATCAACGGGAGAAGGAGAGCACGCCCGCTGATCGCTGGCCCTTCTCCAGCTGCCCATTTCCTGGTTTTTTTCCTCTACTTTCGAAGCGGGCACGAGTTTTTTTTTTTTTTCGCCAAACGGGATCGTTTGCGTTATATGTTGCAGCCTAAAGCTCGCGTTGTTTTTTTTTTCTGTGGTTTCGTAACTTTGCGTTGCCTGAACAGAGGAAAAAAAAAAAAAAGATTTACCGCGGCACGTCTTGCATCGACTCGCGGGTCACTGGCTCAGGTATGGAGCACGACAGCCAGCTCGCTTGGACCACGTGAGGCACGTGACAGTGATTACAGGATGGCCGCGTTCGACGGACCTGCTCGGATTTGCCCTTGACATGTATTCACCGTGCTGTGAGAACTTTGCCTAACGTGTTTAAAATATTCTTTTTCTGCTTTTATTTATATTTACCCTTAGTGGCCGCATATTTCGAACCACTACGACGTCGCTGGCAGCAAATGTCGCGTTGGGAAAGACTGATAATTAAACCGCTGTGGCGTTTACTGTTAAGTTGAAACTTAAACGTCCTCCTATTTCTTTCTTTTTTTTTTTTTTTTTCCTGATGTGTTTCTGTTGCTCGATGTTTAGAATCGATTCTCTATTTTTTTCCCCGCGCAACCCGAGTAGCGCCCTCTGTGGCGGTGCTCCCGATCCGGGTCGTCGACAGCCGTTCAGGAGTCAGGACAGGCGCATACCAAAACGTCTCTCGCGTGCCGTCGAGCGTCAGGCAGCGTCGTATCCGCTTCCAGCGCTGCGTTGTCTCTCCCCGCGCCCTCCTCCTCCGTCGTCTGCCGCTGACGGATCGCAGACGGCACCGTGGCAGCCTACCGCTGTATGCGTTCTAACGGTTCGCGCTCTCTGCGAGGGGCTATCCGATCATTGTCTCGTCACGAGGACTCATTCGCTCCTTCGTTATTCTCCGCATCTCTCCTATGTTTAGTTTTTACCCCGAGTAATGCAGTGCCGTTTGTCGGGAAGGGGGACATTGTGTCCGTCGCCGGCGACGCGCCTTCATGGAGACCTGACGATCTCTGCCTCGTATACGAAATGAGTGTCGGCTCGTGCCTCCTCCATTGTGGGCGAACAATGAGAGATGCTACTCGGGTGAGGCTTCTCCGACGCGGTGGGTGGCGGCGTCGCAGTCCTGGCACTCGCGACCGGTAGCGACGACGTCGCGAGAAGCTGAAACAGGCGCCTTATCGTATACGCCCTGTACTGGGCTTCGAAAGGAATGGGGCAGAGCTCTCTCTACATTTCGAGGCACTGTCGAGATTTTGGACCGCCTTCCTTATTTCTGCCCCAGAAATGTAGTACTCCAGAAGTGGCAGCATGATGGCACGAATGGAGATAGTAATTTTACGTTGCTTCTTTCGAGCCGTTCTATTTATGGTAGAAAAACTAGTGCAACAGTGTGGGTAGTCTAGCGATGGCTCCTAAAGAAAAACGACCGGAATATGTGCAGGTATCCGAAGCGGGGATGGAGTGACAGCTACGTCTATGCCATTTCTGGCAATAAAAAAAAAATGATGGCTAAATTTCTTTCAGGCTTTCCATAGGAATGTTTGTGACACGCAGTTAAAGGCTCGCTTGAACTGAATCACCGTAGCCGCCACACACTGGTTGAAAGCGCTGAAAGATGGCCGCCACGACCTAGTACGGTTCAGAACGCGTCGTATACATTGCATGTTAACACTGTACTGTTCGGGTGCTACATATATTGCGCTGGTAAGTCGACAGTAGACCCGGCGAACACACCGACTCCGTTCGCTAAATGTAACTTTCGTGTCGATAAGACTATGCCCATGTAAACTATACCTATATACGAATAAAAAATAAGCAGTGTTTATTTTACATCCCCCCCCCCCCCTCCCCGCCCTTATTTCAGTGCAGGTGGGAAGGTGGAGGATAAGTATATTTGCTTATGGGCAGCTAGCATAGAAAGACCGCAGCGCTTGAAGCCTTGATTTTCCGGCGACCCAGCAAAACACGGTCGCATTAACAAACCGGACGGCCATGTTGCTAGCGACGCCTCCAGGACCCGACATGCTGTAACGTTTAGAACAGCTAAGTCTAACCGCCGGATACATAAATGCAATAAGAGAAGGACGACTCACATCAGTCAAGAAAACAAGAGAAGCTAGAACGCCCTAACATGGCGTTTTCATCCTGCACTAAGCAGGCCTCGACCTTACAACGACTTCCATTGTACCTGGAAATAGGGCTAGATGATCTAGAGAATAGGTCCAGGGGATGTTTGTATATAATGAACACACCATTACAGACTCACCACCACAATCACGCAAATGAGCGACTTACGGTGGAAAACAACCATCTTGACGGCACTGAAAAATATAAAAAAAGAAAAACAAAAGAAGGTGCTGTGACACGGAAACAGATTACAGACGTGAAACGATGTAGTTAAAAGAATCATCCAGAATTAAACTACTCTGCGTAATAATAGCGGGTCAGAATAATAAAAAAAATGGGGTTGTCGTTTCGGTGCTTGTAAATGCGCAAATTCAGTATTTATTTATACTCAAGTTGCACATTTACAAGCACCGAAACGACAGCCCCATTTTTTTTTTTTTTTTTATTCTGACCCGCTATTATTACGCAGTGTAGTTTAATTCTGGATGATTCTTTTCGTTTCACGTCTGTAATATGTCTCCGTGTCACAGTACCTTTTTTTTTTCGTGTGCTGTGCGATGTCAGTGCACGTTAAAGAACCCCAGGTGTTCGAAATTTCCGGAGTCCTCCACTACGGCGTCTCTCATAGCCTGAGTTGCTTCGGGACGTTAAACCCCTCAAATCAAATCACATCAATCTATTTATTTATAACGATGTTTCGGCTTTGCAAGGAGTAGCCGGACGCAGGGGTGAACACTGAGCCGCGCACTTCCTGCGGTTTACGTACACGTGGCGAGCCGAGAGCGAGTAGTGCTCCGAGCTCTGTCCTGACAGTGCGTGCCGGTGTGACGACGAAGCGCTGTCCGCCGAGGCCGCGTCTTCGGCCGCTCCCCGTGCGTTTCCGCCAACGGGGCCGGACTGTGCGCGGTCGCTGATTGCGATAATTGTCACCGCTGCGTCCCCTCGGAATTAAATGGGCGGGAAGCTGGGCTGTGGAACCTCGACAGAACGGAATGTGGTGACGCAGTGCGGATGACGACAAGGTCTCGCTGAGTCAGTTGAAAGGAAAACAAAATACAGCGCCAAGGACAAAGAGGCGAGCATCTGAGCAGCGCGAAAATGGCGAAAGCCTGTCCTCCTTCTTTTCCTGCTACATCTTGCCTTCTACCTCTAGCTTGCGTGTTTATGAACTTGTTACAATTTAATTTCATGAAAAGGAAATAACAAGAAGAATAAGATTCGGATGGAGCGCATTTGGCAAGCACTCGACGATTATGACTAGCAGCTTACTGGTATCGCTCAAGAGGAAAGTATACAACAGTTGCATCTTACCTGTACTCACCTATGGGGTTGAAACATGGAGGCTAACCAAGAGAGTTCTACACAACCCAGAGGGATATGAAACGAAAAATGGTAGGGGTAACATTAAGAGATAGGAAGCGTGCAGAGTGGGTCAGAGAAATAACTCAAGTTACCGACATTCTAGTGGAAATTAAGAAGAAGAAATGGACATGGGTAGGACATGTATTGCGAAGAGAGGATAACCGATGGTCGCTTAAGGTAACAAACTGTATTCCAAGGGAAGGAAAGTGTAGCAGGGGGCGGCAGAAAGTTAGGTGGGCGGATGAGGTTAAGAAGTTCGCAGGGGTCAAGTGCATGCAGCTAGCACAGAACCGGGTTAATTGGAGAAATATGGGAGAGGCCTTCGCCCTGTAGTGGGTATAGTCAGGCTGATGATGATGATGATACAATTTCATTCCTTTCTTTTTTCTTGGCTTCGTCGGCGGCGACATTGACATCGCAGGACTCCTCTCTTCGAATTTCGATAATGAAGGCCTGACTACTCGAAAGGGTGGCGGTGGTGGCAAAACCAAAAGTTTAATTTCCCACAGATACAGGATAGGTGTCAACCTATCCGCCTATAGACAACGGCCTGGAGCCCTTGTGCCCGCTTTCGGCCAGTCCGATTGCACGTAGCGAGTCTCATAGTGTGAGCGCAACAATAGAGTCGCTTAAAATTCGTCTCTTTTTGTCTCTTGATTTATATTTTTGATTTCTGGACACGTCATATCACATGTACTCTGCAGACCTGCCTTATTCTGACATGGTTTGCATCTATCTGAGTATTGTTCCCGGTACAACTGGGTAAGGGTAGCTAGATTCGAAAAGGTCCTAGTTTGTAAGCGCCTGCAGATGCTTTATTGGCTCTTATTTAGTGTGCTATCTGCCGGTGGGTATTTACCCTGTTTAACCAAGAGTGCTCAGTAATCTCTTTATAGCTGACCAGCCTGTCCCTACTCAGGGTGTACTGAGGGTCAGAGCCTACTTGAAAGCGAAAATTGTCATAGTCTATTGCGACGTCCTGCCGGGGAAATTATGTCGACGTCAGAACCCATTGCGACGTCTCGCTGACGCATATCGCAGAGTCTCGCGAACACGAGATTTTCTCCATGAGCCTAGAAAGGATTTCGCCTTAGAAGAAGTGAGCAATTCGACGCTGTCGGACATGGGTGTCGAGTGTTAGGCAATGGTACTTTACTGCTGATGGCCAGCTTGTGGGTCCGAATATTGGCTTAAACTGATTATAGCAATGCTGTTATTAAAATAGGTTAAATGAAGGAGTGGCTCAGATGGAACTCCATGTTCAATGCACAGCGGGAAGGTGTTTTTGGGAGTTGGAACTCAATGATGACGGTGGTGTTTATACGGCACAGCGTGAGAGTGTGTTGCAGTTTTACACGAGGCGTGATCGGCTTCGGCGATAGCATAGTGCTCTCGTGCCTGGCACGATGATGTAAGACTGAAGATTTTTGCTGCACAACGCGATATGAAACAACACACGGCGACAGATATGCCAGATAGAGAAACGTGCAGCGCCAATACGTGGCGTCAGATATTCTGGATATACTTGCTGATATATGTAAGTAGCATGGAATACGAGAGAAAGAAAGCAGAGTAGCAGGGGGCGACAGAGAGTGAGCTGGGCCGACGATATTAGGAGATAAAGCGGTCTGGCACAGGGCCACATTAATTTGAGGGAGAGGCCCTAATCTTGCAGTGTGGGCTATGGGGGTGATGATGAACAATCGGCCATCACGTTGGTACAGGCTACTTGTCCCGTTCGGTTTGAAGAACAGCGAAGACCTTCAAATCACGTTAGACTGCATCTAACTGCTGCTGCACTTTACGAGATCACGGTGCATGCCACGTAACGTGGGTCCCACGGTGCTTTCGGTTACTCGCGAACAAATCGTGGCCGCACGCGCTCGCCGCGTGAGTCTCGTCGGCGAAGATCGAGGGTGCTCCTTGGGCGCTCTTTTTCTTTCCGCGGCCCTCACTCGATGTGTTCCTTCAGTCGTGACGCACGAGTCGTAGACGCGAGCGGCTTTGGCGGCCACACATGCGCCGAATAAGGAGGCAGTGCGTGATTCACGCTCGTGCTGTGCGTTGTGGGGGTGGTGGCACATCGTTGTTTATAATGAAGAACAAGAGAGAGAGTCAATGCGAGCTCGGACTTAAGGGGTGACTCGGGAGCATGGATAGTTGAAATAAATCGACAAAAGGCATCAGTCGACGTTATGGGAGGAGTGTACAGCCATGGCTTTTCATGACTAGCGCTAGCTGGCAGCTAGACACAGCTGGACGCTGATTGGGGCAGTGAGACGTCATGCGGCCATGTGACACGATCGATTTTGCAGGAGATGACGATTGATTCGGGCTCCCTAACTCATATGGGAAGTAGAGGGTTCGGCCAATGGGGCTTTATATCCATGTTGAGCGGTCTTCGTCATGGTATGGCAACTTACGACAGTATACTAAAGTGTACGTTCGATATAACAGCGGCGGAATTTAAACCATTAGGGATTAAACAATGGGAAAGCGCATGTACACGAGCGATCATCCGTAAGGAGAACTGCAGAAGAGTGCCGTAAACGCAGTCGCATCATACTCTTTTTGTTTTGTTTTTTGACCCCGAGGATGGACGCAACCCAAATAGCCCATCCACCTTGCGTGCGGGAGGTACTGGGTTCGATCCCCCCTTGCCGCCGGGTGCCTGACCATTTTCAAGTGTACTTGAACGCTTTCTCTGGGCCACATGTGCGGGTGAAGAAAGGTCTGCAACCAACCCGCCGTACGGTGCGCATATTGCACCTAGTGACCTCAAATAAACCCTTGTGCACAGGGACCGAACGATAGCTTTGTTTCGCTTCGTTTTGGTGATGCTCAGGTGACGTCGGCGCGAGCCGATCACGTGATCTCTGACGTTGTTGTGAATTAGTCACCTTTGAAGGTCAAAGGTCATTAGTTACGGTCAGTGTAATCAATGCAGACAAGGTAGACGCTCGGGCGTGTTGGTTAGACATTATCGGTGCAGCGCATTTACAACGAGGACGAGAGGAGACACAGACACATTTTTAACAGGGAAACTAAGGTGCAGGGGTTGACATTGAAACGCGAAGAAGGGCCCATTGTACTAGAAATGAATGCAGACAAGGTAGCCGCTTGGGCATGTTGGTTAGACATTATCGGTGCAGCGCATTTACGACCAGGACGAGAAGAGACAGACACAAACACACGCTCATCAGTCACGGTCAAGTGGTTAATTTCATGCGGTCATGCACTGGCTTTACCTAAGCATAACACACATGGGCGAAACTTGTCGCTGAGAGACTAAAGTGCCAGTTCGACCTTCGCTCAACTTTAAGGTCATCCTGACGGAACCAAGTGATCCCTAGGTTCGTACCTGGGGGAGAGAGCTGTCGGTCTAAAACAGCAATGCGTCAGCTCTCATTGTGGTGACCGTGAGTCGACTGTTGCGTGTGTTTTGCGGTGAGACATCACATTGCGGCACCGACCGATCACTGTACTGACGCAATTGCGCGCGCTACTATAATAGCGGGTTTCTTTTGTGGCGGGCGCCATTTCTTGGAGGGACGTGAGTAATGCTAGACCGAGGTGCGTGACGTGTGTCATTACTTCCGGTTTTGTCACGAGCGTATGACTGCCCCCGTGACACAGTGACGGGAGCGACGTTTCGGGATGCCGGTGCGCCCCTATTCGTCAGACGCGAAGGTATCCTTTGTTTAAAGGAGAATGGAAAGATGAGTCTGTAGACAAAGAACTGGCGAACCAGGATCACGTGCATTATCAGCGGGGGCTATGGCATCATAATGAGTTATAAAAAACCGCGTGCCATGTGATGATTTTCCACTTCTCCTTACTTTCGGTAGAAAACGTTGGCATCCTGGCGGCCTTTGTGGCAAATGCATTGTTAACAGAAGTGAGTATGTATAGTCAACTTGGAAGATCCTGCAATTTCGGGCTGCCGCATTGGGCCGGAGTGGCGTAATTACACTTTCTGGCTATCGAAGCGAACATTTGGGGCAGGCGGAGCGGGGCATCTACCTGCGTGGAGAGCGCCACTCAGATATGGAGCATGCGTCACTTGTTGATACTCACCGCAAGGCTCGTGCTTCGGGTGATTTGGATATCAGCAGCAAGCTTCGAGCATTTGAGGACATGGACAATATTTTTGGCGATGTGCATGTGTTTCGACGGTAGGGTGCTTCGACAAGGGACGCTGAAATAATATTTAAGCCGACTCGTATCACGTATAATGTTCGTGTCGGAAAGAAGACCGGCTGCTCTCATTCTCTCTCTCTCTCTCACACACACACACACACACACACACACACACACACACACACACACACACACACACACACACACACACACACACACACACACACACACACACACACACACACACACACACACACACACACACACACACACACACACACACACACACACACACACACACACACACACACACACGAAGAGAGAGATATTGACCACGGACAGGGATGTTTCGAAAACTGTCCTCATCAAGGCTACCTTTTCGCTTGAGTAACAGATTGCATTTACTATATATAAAAACAGTGATAGCCCTGTCATTAAACCTGTTGTGAGAAAGTATTTCGATGATTTCACCGCAGCGAACGCTTTCATTGGGTGGGTGGGAAAGTGGCTTTCCAACCGCGTCTTGCAATTTGATTTTGCCCTCTCTTTTTCGTCTAGTGCCGTTGAATGGCCCGTTTGTATACGGTGTAGTCAGGGTCTGTATCGAATGTGTCTTTGGGGGTCGATGGGCATCGTGGCGGTTGTTCACTCAATGAAGCTTCATTCAGCCAACGCCAGAATTCTCGCGAGTAAAAGACCAGAGGCCAGATGAGCACGGAGATATGTGAGCGGAGAATTGTCAAGTGAAAGTGAGGACGCCGATCGCAGCGGTAGTCCACGCCTTGCTCCCGGACAGCGACGAAGGAAATGTATTGGAGTTCTTTTTTTTTTTTTTTTTTTTTTTGTTAACAGCGTGTGAGACGTGGCCCAGTCGGTACTGAAATGCTCGAGTTAAGCATATAAAGACTGAAAACTCCGATTCGTGTCTACGTTGCGTTCTAGAATGGCGGTTTGATTCGTGCTGATATCGCTATCATAAATAAAAAAGGATAAATAAAAATCCGCATTGCCTTGCATAGCGCCTCTGGTCGCTTTTTATAACAGTTTTTTTTTTTTTGGGAGAATAAAGAGGAACGTTTTTCAACCTGGGCTTCGACTGCACAGCTTTCGGCGCTCTGTTTAAAGATGCGCGCACCTCGGCCGAGAGCCCTGCTTCCATACAAGGCCCGCGTCGAGGGTGTCGTGCCGGCGCACATTGAAGGGGTCGGACGGGCTCAACGAGCCGAGCCGCGCAGCCACTCGCCACGCGCGGGGGGCTTTAAAAATGGAGGGAAGGAGAGGGCGACGCGGATAAACAAGGAATATATGAAGCGCAGAAACTAGGGAAATGACAAGGGGTGGAGAGAGAGGGACGCTTTTAAAGCGCCCTCTTTTATATTGCGTATTCTCCGCAGGCTGTCCTGGCTTCCATCAGCGGTGTCTCGTCGTATACGCATGACGCTGTTGTACCTTCCCTCAGCTTACTTTTTTTTTTTTTCTTCTTCCCGGATAACCTCTCTGTATATTTCTGTTCGGGTCGCCTAGGACGTGTGCCTAGCACTAACCTTTGGTGGTCGGTGCATGGGAGCGAGGGTATGGGGAAAAGAGGGAAGCAAGGGCTGGAAGGGGGAGAGAGAGCTCGTTAGAGCCCGCGTCATTTTCCCGTTTTTTGTACTATGGAAAAGAAATCTTAAGCTTCTTTATTTTTGTGGGTGCCCGTTTTTCTCTTGGGCTCATTAAATATTTAGTTTCCACTCCCCGGTGTTATTAATATACTATTTTCTTTATTTTTTTTTGTTCTTTGCGCGTCTGTTAACTGTCTTCGTGGTGGCCGCTAATATGTGCCGCGCAGTTCCCTGCTCCGGGGCCCCTCGGAGGCTCGGGAAAAAGCAATAATGGCCAGGTTTTCAAAATGAGATGTCCGGGCCGCAGGATGATGTCGGCCGTTGTGGTCGCTCGCGACGTAGTCCCGCGGTTCACCGCTCGTGCCTTTCGTCCCCCCCCCCCCCCCCCCCCCCCCTCAGCTTTCTCTAAAACTCATTTTCGCGCTGTTGTCCTCTTTATTGTCGTTGTTCTCACGTTTCCCCCTTCCCCTCGTCCTCAATCATGCACGCGGCGCTCCCGCTTTTTCTTTCCCTCATCCCTTTTCCCCCCTGTCCTTCAATCTGGAGGACGGCTTTCATCTATGCATGCCTAGGGATTTGCTGTTATGTGTGCAAGCGCACGCTGCTACGGCCTACCTCTCATCGTTTCATGTATGCCTTTCTTTCCTGATTCTTTTTGTTCGGGGAGTAAGGTTAAGTGCGGGGCACGTGTAGTTTAGATTCTTGACGCAGGGAGACATCAGAAGTACAATCCATCGATTGATGGACGCGGTAGGACAGTGCACAGCAGCGCTGAATGAAAACGGCACGTGTTCCCAGCAGCCAGCTCCTTTCACGAGCTGTTCAAGACGGCCCCGCGGAGTGTTCGTGTTATTGCCCGCAGTGTTTCAGCCTAATTCCTTCTGCAGAAGTAGTGTTTGTGGAACTTGGTAGTGGACAAGAACGCCGTCAGCTTACACCGCAGGCATAGGCTATACCAAGTCCATCTGCAGCCTCGTGAGGGCGCTGTCAACGTTTATTAAGGCGAAAGCTCTACTTGGCTATATTTGCGAAAGCGTGTCCGTGTTTGCGAAAACGTTTGCGTCTGTATCCGCTGGAAATAAAGTTTCCCCACAACCACCGACACCCGCCGAACTCGGAAGTTAAGGACAAGAAGACGAGATGGGGTCTCGTGAAGAGCCCAGCGTCATTCACCTATCCCCGTCGAACCAACGCCACCTAGATTACTGATTTTCTCGAATTCGGTAGTTAAGCCCGGAGAGTAGAGCTTTCATTCTAGAATCAATTAAAACGTCTCGTTCCCAGACCGCACCTTCCTAGTTTCCGTGGAAAAGAAAAGCAGCGTGCGCTTTATTCCGCCTAAACGTTGAAGGGACGCCACTGTGGCTGCCTCGGAGGAAGCTGCTGAAAGGCTTTATATACAATGGTCTGTAAATACCATCACTTTTCCTCAAAGGGAATAATTTAGACTTGGAGATGAAAGAGATGGCGGCTGAGATTGTTGGAGTCGGCAAGCCGCATCTGAAAGCTTCGTGGGCCGCATGTTTCAGAGCCCTGACCTGGGAACGTTGGGCAAGAGAGGGAAGAGACGGGCTTCGCCTTCTATCTCGACAGAAAGTCGGCATAGTAACCTGTTTAGGTAGGTATAGTCCGATACTGAACTTTTAAAATGTATTCATATAAGCGGCCGGCTGCAATTAGAGATTTGTTACTAACTATTGGATGTCAGTTCGAATTTCGAAATCGGCTATTTAAGCCAGCAGCAGCCTTTGGGTAAACAAACAAACCTGCGCGAACCCTGTTGCTCATGGCCGGTCTGCGGCCGTGCCGTGCGACATCTCTCCCTCCGACGAAGCGGTGCCTTTCCCTTCGGCGTTCTCTTCCCGATGCTCCCTAATCCTTTGAATCGTCTCTTTTGGAGCATCTGCGCCCATCTAGCCACCGGACACCATTCTCGTAGGATCCTCTTTGCAGTGTCACCATTTCGCGTCTTTTTTTTTTTCTTTGCCTTTATGCTCTTAACGATTTGAAAAACGTACGAGTAAGGAATAAAGGCATGACATGAACGAAAGAAACAAGGAAGGGCCTCTTCACTCAGTGCGACCCTCTCCTCCTCCTCCTCCTGGGCCGGTCTGCTGGCCGCTCTGTCGGTGTTCTTGTGAGGGCTGGTACCTTCTCGAGTGCTCCCTCCTCCCCTTTTCCTGCTGCCCGTGCTCTTAATTAAAACGGACGACGCGGGCTGGTCGCGGCGCTAATTACTCCTTCGACCATCGTAGAATCCCCTCTCTCCCCCTTCCTTCCTTCTTTTCTTTTTTTTTCCTTTTTTTGCTTGTGAGGGGCCTCCCTTTCGGTATTATCATCGTTATTTAGAGGATGAAGGGAAGAGGGTTTAACGATACGATGTCGAAAAAAGAGGCATGGCGTTTCGAAACATCGCGTGAGAAGGAAACGTGGCCGTTTAGGAGAAAGGGGAAGATGGACGCTGCTGCCCGGTGCTGGTTAAGGGTTCGTCTCATTAATTGAGTTCCTCGCGAACGTTGTTTGCGGAACGTGACCCCCCATCGTAATGTTTCACGTGTCCTCGCGGAGGCCGCGGAGTTTGGCAGTGGGGAGCGGCTTAGCTATAGGAAACGGTAGTTGGCGAGAGCTTGCCCACTCTTAATACTAGTATTGCTTAAGCACGATTGCAACTCGACATTCATTCATTGGACTTTGAATGGGTGGGGCAGAACGGGACTTCGTTACTTCTCCCTCAGTCTTCATGACAAGCATGATATGATTAAGACCTCTTTTCATGCCGAACTTTTCCTTGGACAACCACCGACTGGCTCATCTGTCGGCCGCTACTGACGAGCTCTGCGCAGCTCAGTGGAAGGGTTTTTTGGATTTGCAGTTCAGAGGCAACTAAAGACGGTGGTGAGGTACAGGAGGTATCAATTCGGCATTGACTTGCCTACTCTTTCTACGGGCTGGGAAGCAGTGGCGAGAGCTCTCCAGCTTTTGCGTGCAAGTTCGTTTGCAGACCTTGACTGCATCTTGGCTGAATGCTAGCGGGTAATTACTTATTGCTTGCAGAGTTCGAGTTGAGGGATTTGAGCTGCTGTCTTGCCGACTATACATAGTCCTGACATCCATAAAAAAAATTATTATAGTGTTGCATCAAATTTCGCGCCGTAAATTTGGATGTTTAGCACCTTGCATCAGGTGGTGGGAGCCGCACAAAAGTAGGATCTTTTTTTTTTTATGCTTATAGGGGGGGGGGGGGGGTGATTTCCTGGTCTTGCTAGGATTGGCAGAACCGACACACAATTAAAACTATTTGCGTGGTTACTGAGCGAGGAATTGGAAATATGTTCGTACTAATTCGTATTGGTTAACATTATGCGTATACGTTCGAATGTTATGAAGGGAGGAAAGAGATACGGCGTCGACCACCGCGGTGCGTTGATGGAACGAACCACTGTAACAAGCATTCGTCCCTTTTACGTGCGACATCCTGCTGCTCGATTTGCTGCGGTTAGCTTTCTTATATGTATATCTTTTAAGAATGTTTAATCAATAGCCGGACTGCGTAAGAAGATTCTTGAGGAGTCGTCAGGAAACGCAGGTACGAATTCTGTTGTTGTTTATCGGACACAAGTCCCCTTCCGCCGTAGTGTAGCACCTGAAAAAAAAAATATTAATATATATATATATATATATATATATATATGAGAGGATTGTTTGGTTCGAGGGGTTTAACGTCCCAAGCAACTATGGCTATGGAGCGACGCGTAGTGGAGGACTACGGAAATTTCGACCACCTGGTGTTCTTTAACGTGCACTGACATCGCACAGCACACGGGCGCCTTGCTTTTCGCCTGCATCGAAAAGCGGCCGCCGCGGCCGGGATTCGATCCCGCATCCTTGCGAACAGTAGACGAGCCTCGTAACCACTGCGCCACCGCGGCGGGGTCTATATATAGAGGAGTAAGGAGTGATAAGGAGTAAGGAAAGGAGTAAGGAGGAGGAAGATATATATAGTGGCTGCACAGCAACCATAGTTCTGCATAAAGAAAGTAACAAAATTCCCATAAAGAAAGGTGTTAGGCAAGGAGACACAGTCTCCCAGTACATATTCACAGCTTGCTTAAAGGAGGTATTCAGAGACTTGGAATGGGAGCAGTAGGGATAAGGGTAGATGGAGAATAATCTGCGATTTGCTGATGACATTGCCTTGCTAAGCAACTCCGAGGATGAACTGCAAATAATGATTGATGACCTAGACAGGAAAAGTAGAAAGGAAGCTTGAAAATCAATATGCAGAAGACTAAGGTAATGTTCAACTGCCTCGGGAAGGAAACAGCAGTTTACATTAGGTAGCGAAGTACTGGAAGTAGTAGGCGATTATCTACTTAGGACAGGTAATAACCGCTGATCCGGACCATGAAAGGAAATAACAAGAAGAATAATATTGGGATGGAGCGCATTGGCAAACACTCGCAGATTAGACTAGGCAGCTTACCGGTATCGCTCAATAGGACAGTATACAACAGTTGCATCTTACCTGTACTCACCTATGGGGCTGAAACGTGGAGGCTAACCAAGAGAGTTCTACCAAAGTTGAGGGACAACCCAGAGGGCTATGGAACGAAAAATGGTAGGGGTAACATTAAGAGATAGGAAGCGTGCAGAGTGGGTCAGAGAAATAACTCAAGTTGCCGACATTCTAGTGGAAATTAAGAAGAAGAAATGGGCATGGGCAGGACATGTAGTGCGAAGAGAGGATAACCGATGGTCGCTTAGGGCAACCAACTGGATTCCAAGAGAAGGAAAGCGCAGCAGGGGGCGGCAGAAAGTTAGGTGGGCGGATGAGGTTAAGAAGTTCGCGGGGGTCAGGTGGATGCAGCTAGCACAGAACCGGGTTATGTGGAGAAATATGGGAGAGGCCTTCGCCCTGCAGTGGGTATAGTCAGGCTGATGATGATGATGATGATGAAAGAGTGATTCACATTACGCTGATATCAAGGCTAGTAAGCAGTGGTTCACATTACGCGGATATCAAGGCTACGAATCAACAATTGAGGACTGCAATTTCTGACTCCACATCTCTCAGCCGGCCCCGTCGAGTCGGGCGTGAGGTATTTTCGGAAAAATAAACGTGTATTGCATTGCATAGGTAAATTTGAGGCCGATTGCAACCACCCTGTGTCACCGGGTACTTAATGGAACTGAGGCCCCTCATGCGCTATATCTCGACCTCATTTCCGGCGACTGTGCCGAGTCCGTCCTTCATCACTTATGCACGAAGTGTTTCAAGTCCGCCCTTGCTGCCGCAGCGTTTGTCTGGAACCGCAGATAGTGGTCCCGACGTCGGAGGGAATGTTTAAATGGTGCGTGAAGTGAAACTGATATGTACGCCGTGCTGTCCCCGTGGCTCTGGAATGTATCGGCGCTTCGTGATGCATTTTCCGTCCAGTCTACGGAGCCGGCCAGTGTTGCCGACATTTCGACGCTGTGTGCAGAAACCCCAAGGGCATCTAATGACGGCCGAAGATATATGCGGACTGAGTCTGGATTGGGCACGACAGGATCGAAACGACCAGATTTCCTTCAACAATGTAGAGCATGTGAGAGCTACGCGGTGTCCAGAGTAGGGAGTATATGCACTGGGATTCTTAGGCCGTATATCGAAAAAAAAAAAAAAAAAAAAAACACTGTCGGTAGAAATACATAACGCCACAAGGCTATGCAGGCTTCGGTTAAACAGGTCGTATCGAAGTATCGACCGCTCAAGCGAACTGACCGCGGGGCTCAAATCGCTGGAACGGACCACGTCGGAAAAGGCGATACAGGTCCTCGACAGCTTGCGTCACGATTTACCGTGTCGCCTCGCCCGTCGGATAATGAACGGTTTCTTCGTCTCGTTTCAATTTTCTTCCGCAGACCCGCTCGTCGAAGCCGGAGCACGGCCGCTCCGTGCTTCGCCACCCGGTCTCCGCGTCGGCGGCGTTCACAAGAAGAGGTTGCCGTACGCGGACAGCGAGGAGCGACACGGGGGAGGAGGGGCTCGCGGCTCAATCGAGCCCCGTCGAGCGGATGTCCATTCGAGCGGCGGCGATTAATTAAAGAGCGTGCGCCACTGAGTCGGGGGCTGTTCGTGTCGGGGCGCTAATCCAATTTGGCGGCCCAGGGCTCACGTCCTCCGCTCTCTCTTCCTCCGGGGGCGGCAGCGGATCGCCCGTCGAGTCGCGGCGACCCGATCTGCGTTTTCCGTCGCGCGTGTCGAAAACGTCGGTGGAAATCGTCGCCGCATCGACGACGTGCTCAGCTCTGGACTGCAGGGCTTCGCGCACTGTGCTACGCCTGCAAGAGGATTTGAAAGCCCGAACAGCGATGCGGGAGGCGGCCGCCTGGATTTTAGTAAGACGTTCTCCGATACTCCCGCGGTGGTCGATCGAGCTTGCATTCCCAGCCGCTTTATTTTATGTTATTTGTGTTGTTTGCGCAGACTTGTGAGGAAAAGTCGTGGCCTAAGTGAGGCTCCTGACCCTTTACTTCGAAAAGCGGAGGAAATCGCACTATAAAACATCAGAGCATAGCTGTGGCACAAAGAACGCGGAGAACGCAATGCCCCAAGCACTGACAGCCCGTGTGCTGTGCGATGTCAGTGCTCGGTAAAGAACCCCTGGTGGTCGAAATTTTTGGAATCCTCCACTACGGCGTCTCTCATAGCCTTAGTTCCTTTGGGACGTTACCTACAAACCAAACCAATGGAAACAAACGGCTGTGGGAAATCTTAGTCGCAGATACTGGAAAGTATAGACGGTTAACAAGATAAATGAGCGACAAAGATTAAGAGCATGAGCGCACGTGACTACAAAGTGCACCATCAGAGACACTGATCTCCATGTTACTTGATCCTACCCAACTGTCTTCCTCCTTTTCGTATACAGCTTCTAAAGATTTCTTTAATTCGTTCTTCGTCACCGGCGGAATGTCTATAATGTTCTGGACTATACTGCCACTCCCATTATTGTCTTGATTTGATTATCTGGGCTACTGTACTTGTGCAGAATTCTTCGGTTACTGTCCGTATTGGTAATGACATTGTCTCCCTTGTCTCTTAGCATGTGTGTCTGATTTCTACTTACGCCTCATTTTCTTTGGAGCATGCTCAATTCCCTCCATATTATACGATTGCTGAGGTCGGACACTTTATGCCAATTGATTAGCTTTGATAGCTGTGCCAGTTTTATCCTATCTGCTGATTTGGAGGCCTTCATGTCACCTTTTCTTAATGCCATACTTTGTCTCTCTGGATAGCTTACGATATCCCGTCTTTTATACAGCTTTTCGAGCACGAGATAGCTATATCTCCAGAAACAGGATAAAACCCGCGTAATGTTACCATATCGCAATTACATCAATACACGAAGAACTAAGTTCGCTGACGTGCTCTATTTGAAACGCTGGCTAACGGAGTTCAACCCCTTTATAGCGGCTAGAGTACCATAACCTCTGTTCACTTCGATTAAAGAATCCAGTTTTCCCGCCCTGTCTATCCCCTGAATCCGACACACAAGTTGGGTGATACGCAAATTTTACAATTTTGAGAAATAGACGTACGCAGATACATACTGCTCGTCTCATTAACTGCATACATATTTAGGAAGATAAAAGTAACCACATTATTGCTATTATATTTACGAGAGCCAAGCATGGAATGACATCTTCGAGGTTCTTGTATGGTTTCTTTCAGTTTTTGTGTGTACAGCTTCTTGTACAGCTTGTGTGTACAGATTTCAGGGGGTTAACACTTATAGCCGAACGGCAGGCCAATGTTGTGCTGCCACGCATGTAGCGTTAAGCGCCAATCAGCCCATCCTTAACGGGCTTCTCGTCGCGCCTAATTTCCGGCCTGTTCAACGTGGGTGCGAAACACGGTCGCTGCATGCAGATGAGGCCGGCCACACGGTCGATCGTTTTGCGCTCATTATTGATATAATAACTCTAACTACCGGAGATTGGGGCTGTGTCCCCCCCTTCGCGATGTCCCGTCGTATACACTGGGGCTTCGCGATTTGTGAAAGGACGCTAATGCGAAGTCATTCTGGCCATCTTAGAGCAGACCTTCGAAACAGACTGCTGTGCAACAAATTCGCCCGTAGTTCTCGTAGAGGGAGCAATTTGCGGGCGCTTCTGCTTATATACCGATCGTCAGGAGCTAAATATTTGTGAGATGAAGCGACAAAGACTGGGTGCCACGGAAATGAATGCATCACTCTGAAATTCTTCCGGCATGTTCCTTGGCAACACGCCTTTCATTGAGATGCCAGCAGCACTGAGAATGGGGAATATACGGGAAACAAGGAATCGATTCCAGGGGGTAGAGCTCCGATGACAAACTGTCCGAGCGAAGGCACCGAACGAGAAAACGGAGCACGGGGGATTAGCCTGCTGCTTCCCTGGTTCATGGTCGCTTCTAGCAACGTAGCAGCCGCTGAAGAAAGAGAGGCGGCGTAGCCTAATTAGCTGTATTAATCAAGTGAGAGTTGGTAATTAAGTTTTATAATTACTCGATTTGCACGTCGCTGGGAGCGGCGATACGAGCGCGCCGCCGTTAAAGCGGAGGCGAGTCCCGTTGTTTCCATTGGCGAGCGTTGAAAAAAGCCATGGAGAGAGAAAGAGAGAGCGAGAGAGAGAGAGAGAGAGAGAGAGAGAGAGAGAGAGAGAGAGAGAGAGAGAGGAGAGAGAGAGAGAGAGAGAGAGAGAGAAAGCGTAGTGATGCGCGCGCGCGCGTGTGTGGTGATTAATTTGCGAGCTGGCCAGCTGTGGTGCTCCTGCCCGCCTTTTTCCTCGGCGCGGGCGAGTGTGTATACGCCGTGGCGTGGCCAATCCACGACGGAGCAGCCTTATCTATCGCTACGCCCCGTTGCTCTTATCTTTCGCTTTCTTTTTCCGCCATTTGCGACCCGCTCTCTTTATCTGCGCTTCGACATCAGCGCATGGCTACTCGGCTTGATATGCGAGTGCTTCGTTGACCGGTAATTAACCGCCTCCTTTTTTTATGGTGGGTATGTGTGGGTTGGTAGTTGTGTGGTCTACAGAATGTTCTCATGTATGTGCACTTCGGTAGAGAAGGCTGTGGCGTACTCGGGCGTTGCTGTGCTGTGGTGAGAGTGTATATGCGCCTTATCTCCCCTCCCCATATTGGCAGCAGCAGTGTCTGTCGTTTTCGCGTTTCTGCGGCCTGTAAGAGTCTCTTGTTCATTACTTGAGCATCACTTTGTTATGTCCTATCCCAGCTGATGATGCGGAGCAGCGCTTCGTTCCTCGAAGGAGCAAGTTAGCCGTTGCAGTGCAGTCAGAACTCTGCACCTGAATCAGAAGCTCCTGCTGAAATACGCTCATACTTTCGATCGCCAGTTAGGTTATAGTACGTCATAAGGTGATCTCCACACTCGCTGCTGTCTCATTTCTTTCCTTCTTGTGCAAAGCGAGCTAAATTAGGATCGAAAACCGCCGCAGTGGTGCAGTGGTTAGGGCGCTCGGCTACTGTTTCCCAAGGATGCGGGGGTCGAATTCCGGCCGCGGCCGCCGCTTTTCGATGGAGGCAAAAAGCAAGGCGCCCGTGTGCTGTGCAATGTCAGTGCACGTTAAAGAACCCCAGGTGGTCGAAATTTCCA
This sequence comes from Amblyomma maculatum, assembly GCF_055883805.1. NCBI lineage: Eukaryota > Metazoa > Arthropoda > Arachnida > Ixodida > Ixodidae > Amblyomma > Amblyomma maculatum. Next base: position 34,748,747 of record NC_139352.1, on the reverse strand, counting down.
GAGCCCCCCACTACGGTACACGTCTCATAGCTTGAGTCCCTTTGCGGCGTTAAACCCCGCAAACTAAATCAAACCGAAAACTATTTGGACTTTCAAACTTCATATTAAATGAGACGCGAAACGCAAATAATTTTAGTTTTTGTTGTTGTGTGCTTTTTGGGGAAAGGAAGGCGCTGCTCTCACTTCTCAGTGGACCTATTTGCCAGAGGTGCACACGTCGTCGGTTCGAATCTCTACAGCTAACTAGCCTTCCTGTTTGCCTGAAAATGGACGCTAAATGGAGACATCGATTTTCTCAATTTTGGTTACGGGGACGTCTCCTCTGCCGAAATCCTTTTCACGACTTTCCATTGTGATTTCGATTGTCATGCTTTGTAATGTATTGCCCCTTCTGTTTGGGTCAGCTCTTGGCCTGCAGTATAAATGAATGAATGAATGAATGAATGAATGAATGAATGAATGAATGAATGAATGAATGCGGTTCACTCAATAAGAGACGACCAAAGTGTGCCGACACTTGGAAAGGAGCTGCTGCTAGAACCGCGTGGTACATGGCGTGTGTGGTCTCTCTCAAGCGCGCAGCTGCATGTCGTGACAAGCCGCTGCGCGGAGTGGCTGAGCTCTGCGTGAGGTACGGCGCCGCGCGACACGACCAAATACGGGGCGGCAGAAAATATCGCGCGCTGCCAGGCTCCGGCTGCTTGACTTCCGCGCTGCTGTTCCCTCGAGTCCAGGATTCTTTTGGCACATCATTTAATTGCGAGGAATGTGCGGGGATATTTTGAGATACTCTTCAGCACCATGTTGATGCTCCCGAATAATCTGGTTTTAAAGGTTTTCCCCCTCATCATGAGTAGTTAAAGCTGTCATCGGAATCCAGTAAGCTACGTTTGAAAAAAAAAAATATATTTTTGAGGCAGTTGTTCAATATTCAAAGTTACTACTTTTGTGAATATATCGATATAAAAGGTCTAAACTTCCGGTAAGTGTCGAAGTTTTGATCCTGAAGTTTGCGCTGCGCTCTCAGCGGGCAGTTAAGACTACCAGAGAAAACCAGTGGGGCGCTTTTTTAAAAATAAACAGCAAAAGAAATAAGAAGTTTGTTCAGCGAGAATCTGCTGATATATTGATTACGATGATGTACTTATTGAGTATGCGATTAAAATGTGCGATATGAAGCACCTGCTGTGGGCCTGCCCAGCTACGGCATCAGTGAGACAGGGCTACCTAAGGAAAGTAGGCCTGCGGTGGGACCTTGAATGCGACTACCGCATGTGGACGCTAGACAATCAGTTTATTGGGAACCTGTAGGAACTTTTAAAGGAGCCCAGTTTACGCTCCTTCTAATTTTTTACTACTTCCCGCTCCCTTTTTCACTATGCATGATGGCAAACGTCTCGAATAATAAAATAATAAAAAAACATCGATGAAACACTCTTTCCCAAAATTTTCCTAATATTCAATGAGCATGAATGCGCAGCCCAGTTTAGTCCCCCCCCCCCCCCCCCCCCCCGTTTTTTTAATACACGTTCACCTTCAGTAAAGTGTCCGCATAATGGTACAGTATCGTGTCTCCTGTTCTGCGCGAAGCATGTACGGCTCGTTCGGTCGAAGAGTAACGTGTCGAAAATATTCGTTCGGAAAAATCCTAATTGGTCGACAGGGTGATGACGTCACATGCGCATGACCTCGTGCGGGAATTACAAACACACCATGTTCAAAATAAAGCTAATTAATGCGTTAGGGAAGGGTCCACATGAAGCCAAAATTTTCGAGGAAGTTCCTCTGACTGAGGTATTTCATAAATTAGAAACGATTCAGCGAAATTAATCTGCCTTCATTCGGGCTCGAACCAAGTTCCTCTGCATCCCAGACAAGCACGGAACGCACATAGGCTGCGAGTTTTTTTTGTTGTTGTCTTTATTGCCTCTAACAAAAATACAAACTGGCCGATTTGTCAAAAGTGAGGTGGTAGTTTACGTTCAGTGCATATCTAAATATACAAAGTTCAGATTGGTCACTTTTTGCAATACATTGATGAACTCAGGTACATATAACTGAGCTTCCAAAACATCAGTTATGCGTATAGGACTGAATTCCCAAAATACTCTCGGATAGGTCGGAAAGCACGGCGAACAGAGATTCGGCAAACCTAATTAGCATTATGATGTCATACGGAACAGCCACTGAGTGCCGTTGGCATCAAGCGTGTTAGAGAGGCAAGAACCTAGTGAACTCGTTCTGGTGTATATGCCTTACTAAGCGTGCTTGGGATCTGTACTTATGTTAGAGTAATAACAATTTTAAAACGAACCATTAAAAAAAAAAACGAAAAAGCGTGGAATGAAAAGGCAGCATTGAAGGCGCTTGGCATCTACTCGTGAAGAGAATCTCCCCCCCCCCCCCCCCCCTCCCCCCCCTTTATTTATTTCTTGCCACGTTGCCCAAGCCTTTCCTGCTGTTGAAGAAAAAGAAAGAAAGGAAAAAAAAGAAGTTTCGTGCTGTTTATTTCGTTCGCGCCGGATTGGCGAAATTTTGCGTCCGCGAATCGCTTCCACATTTCATAGTAGTCCAAACAAATTGATCATCATATATAATAAAAACATCAGGACCATTTGGGAAACGCATTCGGGGTTGTCCGATGGGCGAAGATTGAGTGGCGACATTCATCACGGATGGGGTCCGGGGCCGTATACCCCGTTCCTGCGACCGTCGAAAGCACGAGGGGGGAAGGCAGAGCGTTGTTGCCGATTCCGACGTCGTCTCCGTCGGCAGCATCGGCCGATGAGAAATGACGACCGGGACGCCGACGCGCCGTTCCTCACCGTCCGTCCGGCGCCGACGGGCCGCCCAGTATAAACAGGAAAGTGCGCGCGCGCGCGCGCGCCGCGCTATCGGTCAGCGCGCCCACACGTCGCGTGTTTAACAAACACGTCGAGTTGTCTTTTTTCGGCGCCACGCGTGTTTCCACTCCGTCGCTTGTTATGCTTCGCGTGGCCAAGGTAAACCCGCTTTCAGCAGTTCTTGTTCATCTTCGACCTGGCCCCGCACGACAGGTGGAAGGGGTTCGCCAACCATTCATTACTCGTGCTCCGCGCCTCCAAACGTTGTTCTTCGCGTTTTCTTTTTCGTTCACATTTATTCTGTCCATTCCTTGGACCGGCGTCTGGTTCTCGCCATCCCCCCGACAGGTGTTGCTCGTTGCTGATGCGCTATTCTGCAGTGAAATGACGGAGGCAGAAAAGAAAGAAAATAACTGCAGTGGGATGAGACAAACGCTGCATTCGCTAGCTACGCGTTCCTTTGACGCGCCGCGCGTTTCAGCTCACTCCTCTCCCCCTTGCGGGCTTTGCAGTGGGCCGTTTTTAGACGTTAGAAGCGGTCCCGGCGAGGAGGGTCTCTTCCGGGTCGGCTGTGACACTGCGTCGAGGCTGCTGTGACGGCGGAAGCGTGTGTGGGCTGGACCGGAATGGAATGCCTCAGCACGTGGAAGATGCGTGCGCGCAACGATCTTAGGGCATGCAGCTTCGACCACCTACACTTCGGCACTTTGTGGATTCGAGGGTGCAGAATTGTGTGGGGCTGCATGGTCTCTACATGCCGTTGTCTTTCGGGCGACGTCGAGCGATACTCTTCGGGTACCGTTTTATCGGTTGATAGTTGATAGTTTTAACGCGACAGCTTTAAGAGACCGTGTCGCAGAAAAAGCCGTTGTCGGCGGTGTGGTTGTAATGCGAAAAGCCGAGAAAATAGACGCAATAAAAGTTGCGCGGATACCCGCATTGCGAGGCGAGCACGCAACCACTCCGCCACGGCATTGCTTCTGTCTTAATAATTGTGGACCTAGTGTATACGCATTGCCTTATGACCTTTAGCTAATGTTGAGGTGCGTAATTGGAAAGAAAATAATTACGGAAGTAATAGTTAAGCGTGTAGAAAAGAACATTTCCGATTTGTTTACTTGCGATACGGCGCTCACTGGAAAATTCCTAGGATAGTGCGGCGCTGCCGCAAAAGATGGCGCTAGCCGTCGTCCGATTCAAAGCCTTTTACATCCATCCATTGTATTCAACACTATGGGTTTAAACGCTACCGCGTTCAACTCTTCAAGGTGAAGCTTAAGCGTTCACGATTTTTTTTTTATGCTTTGTTTCAAAACACACGCCCATAGAGACGTGCGCTGAGGAGAGAACTTGAAAGTTCAGCGGGATAAGTTATTTGGCAGTTTCGGTTATTTCCACTTCGACGAATCTGTCTGGTCACTGCGTATAATGCGCGCAGGCCATCTGGTTCAAATAATTTAGAATCTCCGTTTATTGCATTGTTGTTGTTGTTGTTGTTGTTGTTGTTGTTGTTGTTGTTGTTGTTGTTGTTGTGGTTGTAGGAAGAAGGAAAAGAAAATGCACGGGCCTGCTACTGGCTCTGTAGCTGAGCCACCTCCGCTGCCTCGTGCAGATAGAAGAGAATATAGAGAAGAAAGAAAAGCAAGAGGGAAAGAAAGACGCGCGCCGCAACAACAGCCGTCGTCCACCACCAGCGGGGGCGTGTGCAATGACGGCCTACAACAGATAAAAATTAGGTGCCAGGTCAGTCCCCGCCGCAAGCAGCGGTGACCCATCTGCACCAACCCCATCAGGGCAGAGCGCTTTTATTGCATCGCGGTATAACCTCCTCCGTGTTATCCCAGCCGTCTTGGTGTTGAAGCTTACATGTGTCCGCGCAATTCTTTGTAATTTCTTAATCGTGCAAACAACGTGTTAGGTATTTCGAGTTTTATTTCGTCGACGGCGGAAATCCCGGTTACTGTGCGATTTGAGTGCACTGTCAATAATCCCTAAACTGGAGTCCTCCGCTACGGCGTCTCTCATTGCCTGAGTTGCTCTCGGGCGTTAAGCGTCACAAACCAAACAGAACTTTTATTTAAATCCTTGAAACGGGGCTCGACGCTGTTATGGTTGCAGGTGTTTTCAACACCGTATCACCACATGTCACAGTAGCTGCAGCCACATTCGCTCACTGTAATGCCGATTGACGCTGTGGGTAATCAATGAATGAATAAATAAATATATGAAGAAAGCAGCGAGTGGCCGCTCAAACAGACACCAAGATAGCGAGTCCCGCATTAGGCTTTGACTATCACCTCTCACCGCACGCACCGGTTAACCATGGGCTGCGGGGCTTCATGTTGGCCATGCCAATGTGCGGTCGCTAAATAGCCAGTGGTGCGGCCACTTCCCACGGACGCTTGGAAGCCGCTGTTTTGTCACCCGACAGCGATCAACGGTAGAGGAGGAAATGAATCCGAAGTCGAAAATGGAAGCTAATGCAGTACGGCTGCCATAGAAACGAAGTAATAGCATGACACTTGTGCATCACTTTGGGGAAATTTGCCAGTATAGCGTCGCTCGCGACTGCAGTGAGCGTGTGGCCGTTCGGTGACATACTGATCATCGTCACTTGCTCGAATGTGTTATTGTAAACATGAACCGTCTGTAATCGAATCGAGTGTCCTCCAGTCTCTTCGTTGCAAAGGATTATTTGTCAAAACAGGCGGAGCTTTCACGTGGTGAATGGTTTAAACATCTCGGCATCAATACCGCAGCCTTCATCATTGTAGTTTAGTGTAGCACGAATGGCTGTCCCACTTGTTTCCGTTTGACCCGTACGACCTCTTTTTATTTTCATGGCTTTATTGCTTTCTATATACTTTCGAAATCCGCGAGCCAACTCACTCTCACGCACTGCCTCAATCAATCAATCAATCAATCAATCAATCAATCAATCAATCAATCAATCAATCAATCAATTAATAATTAATCAACCAATAAATAAATCATCACGAAAGCAATAAATCAGTCATTCAACCAGTCCAATCAGTTAAGAAAGCAAGCAAGCAACCAATAATTTATGTGATCGATTACTAATTAATCAACCAATAAATAAATCATCACGAAAGCAATAAATCAGTCATTCAACCAGTCCAATCAGTTAAGAAAGCAAGCAAGCAACCAATTAGTTATGTGATCGCTAATAGATTTATTAATCACCAAGTGCTTCGTACGTTCTTAGTGGTTTTGCTGGCAACAGCGACAGGAGAAGCAGCAGCCATATAGAGTCTGCGTAACAGAAGGGGCTTTATCGCACTGCTTCTCCTGGTGGATATTTGGAGTGCTACGTGCTTCGAGAGCCTGTTTATCCTAGATGCAGGCTTCACCCTTCTTTTTAATTCCCCACTAGCACTGCCACTGCCCGGAACTGCCGCATTGAGCGCTTGCAAATGGTCACCCCTTTACGAGTCCATTTCTCGAACGTCCGTATTTACTCTCGTACGGATGGACGCGCGCTTATTTACTGACGCCAGCAAACATACCGGCATAGGGAAGAGGCGCTGTTTGGGAAAAACAGAGCACCATCCAGCGGCGCTGCTCGAAAGCGTCGCCGAGTTAATCGCGCGTGCAACGAGCGAAAGCCCGGCGCCTCCCCTGTCCCTATGTGCGCGTTAAAAGCGGCCTCCATTGTATACATTCGCGTTCGCGCAGGGTGCGTAATTGGATTTGCGGGTTGAAATTCTCGCGCTGGTGCGCTTGCGGAGCCTGCACTGCGAACGCACTTGCCGCAGTTGCCGCCCAACGCGCTAATGAGCGAGCCCGTTATGCTCGCCCCGAAGCTCTCCTCGGTGAAGCGCAGTTCGAGGAGTCGCGTCCCAGAGTCCAGGGACAACACCTCCTAGGAGGGGAAGAGAGCTCGTGCACATCATTTCCCGGCCATGTCGAGGTCCTGGCAATGTCTAGCCTGCGCGAACATGTAGTACGTACACCGCCGTGAAAGACGGTCGCTGGCGGGTCCATCTAATTTGCGCGATGTCGTGCCGGCATTGGGAGGCAAATCGGAATGGTGTTTGTTGCCCAGGGTCGCGTTCGCAGCGGCGTGACGGGAGCCGATATATGATCGTCCGGATAATTTTAGCCTGGTCATCCGTTGGCGGGGTAGTAGAGCCGTAACGGCTGAAATAGTAAAAAAAAAAAAAAAAAAAAAAAAAAAAAAAGAAAAGAAAAAAGAAGGTCTCGAAAGGGAAAATGAAGGTAAAAAATTAAGTGCAGGGGATAGCTGCCATCCGCTGTCGTGATTGTCGACGTACATGGAACTCGCGCCGCCTATAGTTCCGGTGACACAGGCGTTTTCATTGGCTGAGTGAGCGGCTGGAACAACAGAAGCACATGATTCGCTGGATGTGGTGACATTCTTGTGGTAGAGCATCCGCCTCGCATTCGGGAGGTACCGGGTTCGATCCCTGGTGCCGCCGGGCACCGACCGGTTTTTAAATGGGTACAAGCTTTCCCCTGGCCTGGTGCTCGGCTCTTCTGGGGAGAAATGCTTGGGAAAAGGGCCACATAATGGGCTGTTGCCGCGTAAGGCGTACTTATTGTTGTCCGATGGCGGAACGAATCACTGCCACATCGGCGCAACTATTTGGGCCGTGACCCCTTTTGCCAAGCATTTCACCCTTGAAGAGCCGAGCACCAGGCCGGGGGAAAGCTTGTACCCATTTAAAAACCGGTGGGTAACCGGCGGCACCAGGGATCAAACCCGGTACCTTCCGAATGCGAGGCGGATGCTCTACGGTGGCCTTGTGGTAACAATAAATGTAATAAAACAATGACAATAACAATAAATAGATAACAATAAATGTAGATAAAACTAAATATGTAGTATTCCACTCCAAGAGAAGAAACATTGACCCTAGTACGATTCACATATCTCTAAACAACGATTGTGTTCAGCAAGTTTGTTCTTTCAAATACCTTGGCATCATCTTTGACCAACACTTGCACTGGCAAGAGCAGATAGATAAGCTATCTAAAAAGCTAGGTTTCAGTTGCTACGCGCTTACCAAGGCGAAAAGGTATTTCCCGTACACCATACTACGTTCCCTGTATTTTTCGTTATTTCACTGCCACATCAGCTACTGCTGTGAATCTTGGGGACAAACGTACAAAACTTATCTACTTCCCTTACAGAGACTGCAGAAGAGAGCATTGCATATAATATACCGCGTATCTTTCAACTGCAGCAACAATAATTTATTTCTAGAAAATCGAGTACTTTCTTTAGAATCCATGCTTAAATACAAAATCTGTGTATTGGTAAATAACATCATTAATACTAGTATTCATTTGCCACTTGATATTTTCTTGTTGCCATCTCGCAATACAAGACACGCATTAAATGGCAATTTCAACCTCCCTGCCTGCCACAATGTGTACGGAGAACGTTTAGTGCAATTTTCTGGAGCAAAACATTGGAACACGTTGCCTATTAATGTGAAACTTGCAGGTAACTTTAAAATGAGTTGTAAAATGTTCTTTATTAACAGCCAAGAAGAGTTATGATCCCCTCCCCTCCCCGCCCTCCCCCCCCCCCCATTTTTGTGTGTGTGTGTGTGTGTGTGTGTGCGCTTGCGTTTTGTATTAATTGCCTATGAATTACTTGCTGAAAAGTATTTTCCTCCGTGCCTGTTGATTCTTTTTGCTTGTCTGTTTTAGTCGTTTTTTTTTTGTGTGTGTGTGTGCGTGTGTGTTTGTATGCGCTCATTACGGCTGCCTGACCAAGTTTATTCTGTACTGGACCGTCTACTAGCCCCGCGGCTATCGGTCCAAATATTCTTTATGTATTTCGTTTCCTACAAATAAAGATCACTTTGATTGATTGATTGATTCTGAAGGGCGGTTATTATTTGACTGCGAGGCGCTAACTCTGAGAGGGGTTGACACAATTCGCCTCTATTTGACATTTAAAGTAGCCCTGCATATTGCATAACTAGTTCATTTACCCTCCGATTCTTGTTTTTTTTTTTTTTTTTGTTGTGAGCGCACTCCTCTACTCTTTGTCCGATGTATTTACTGCACTGACGTGGTCGCAACAAATTGGTCGCGTTGTGCGGCGTTATGTTGAGTTGGGGGATTTTATGCGTCAAGCATCATACATGGCAAAATTACTTTTGAAAAAGAATTAAATTACATTACTAATTACTTTGGTGAAAATTGCAGAAAAGTAATTAAATTACGTTACTCATCACTTCTCCCAAAAAGGAATGAAATTACATTACAATTACTTTTACAGAGTAATTCAATTACTTTTAAATTACTTTCTAGTTTCGATCCATCCAAAAACTAAGTAAACCTAGTAAAAAAACAACTTGTTCTCCAGACGCGAAGCACGCACATTCTTTCGTCTTTCCGCCAAATTCCGTCCCAGAGAGCCATTCCTTCCCTCTTATAGCACTTGCCATTACGAAAACAAGACCAGAGCAAACACCGGGACAGACCAGACGCACTTCAGTAAAAGTAATTTCGAAAGGAATTAATTACTTTTGTTGCTAAATTACTTCCAAAAGTAATTCAGTACATTACTAAATTACCAAACGGGAAACGTAATTAATTACATTACAAATTACCAAAAAAGATAATTAAGTTACAGTAATTCCAATACTGTAATTCAATTACTGCCATGTCTCTCAAGCATGCTCCACTTTGGACCACCATCTACTGCATATTGCACGCTCGCCGTAAAGCCGCGATGGAGCTATCATCGGATAGGCTAAAAAAAAGAAAAGAGGGAAGGAGGGGGGTAGAAGGTTGAGTGGCAAACGTGCTTGAACAGAAGGGCGATGATTCGAGTGGGGATAAAGGCCGCGCTGACAGAGGCTGACGCCGGCGCTTTTCGTTCACTAACATTTACAAAATGCCACGTGTTTCTAGCACCAAACAAGGACATTGGATACTTCAGCAAGGTGCACTCAAACCTATCGACCTCCCTATCATTACCCCTCTTTCCCCGCTCCCAGATAACCTCAGAGTAACCCCCATTGCAAAAAACGTTGCACCCGATACTAACCCAGGCAGACGTTTCCGCTCGCGTTTCCAACCATGTTCACCCTACTGATTGTACGATCGTCTACACAGATGCATCAAGAACTAACGTCAATTGAGAGCTGTAGCGAGGTAGTGACGCATACCCTCGCGCCTTACATAGATCCTCCTCCTACAGCGACTCTCGAGACCCTTGTGTATTCAAGACCTCGCACAAGCACCCCCTAACCCTTCAGAATATACTATATACACTGATTCAATACAGGCTATACGCGTCATTCACACGAGTCGCATTCCTGATGAACTGCAGGATGATCTACACAGCGGCTCTCACCTAACTACGTCCTAACACTGTCACACTGAGGGGGATTCTTGGTCACGCTGCATCGTGACCAGGAATCCACCTCGATGGAATCCCAGCCATGGAATCCCAGGCAATGAGGTAGTGCATCGCCTCGCCCGCGAACTTCAACACCGGGCGCCTGGGATTCCCTTGCCTTATCCACCCACGTGGGACACTACTCTACACTACAAAAGAAAAGAAAAAAAAATCAATTTCACTATGACAACATTAGAGAAACTCTTCGTACACTTCCTCTTCCTGATAAATCCGTCATTATCACGCAAATACTCATTTTTATACGCATACAACTAAATACACTCCTTACTCCCGCCCAATCGTCTCTATACCGAATCACATATTGCCCCGCATGCCCAAATTGTTCTGAACACTATGCAAACCTAGTTCATGCCCTGTCGCAATTCAATCACCTCAATTTCCACACCCTCCTCCACCAACATGGCTGGCTTGGTTATCCTCCGACCAGCTGAAATATCAGTTGGCCTTGGTTACCCTGGCCCACGACATTCTCGACGCTTAGTAATGCGTTGAATAAATTTGTTTCCTCCTCCTTTATAAAATGGTTGCAGGTAACGTGCTTCGTCCGTCTTGCCTTTGGCCTCATGCTCTGGATAGACAGCGCTTTGAGCGCTTCTCTTCCTATTAGAGTATAATTATTAATTGGTTCACAGGAAGGGAAAGGCGCAGTATTTGCCACACTCTGTGGGCACCTGAACCGTGCCGTAAGGGAAGGGTGGAAGATGGGAGTGAAAGTGGAAAGAGAGAAAGGGGAGCCGTAGTGGAGGGCTACGGAGTAATTTCGACCACCTGGGGATCTTTAACGTGCGCTGACATCGCACAGCCCCCGGACGCCTCTTCGTTTTGCCTCCATCGAAACGCAGCCGCCGAGGCCTATTAGAGTATGCAATCCACAGTATCGGTGAGGAGAACGCCGAAGAGGTGTTCGAGGGAAAGTTTCCCCCTCTACTGCAAAAGAACTTGTGATATGTCAGAAGGTCAGAACGGAGGAATGAAATATTTGGGAGAAGAAAAAAAGAAAAGATGGGAATGGACACCGTTCTGTATGGATATATTGGGACCATTTTGTGCCACGGTGCGGCTCCTACGTATGCCTGTGCATCGGTAAGAAAGAAAATAAAAACAAAAACGAAGTGCCGACAGCGGGAAGTTTGAACAGTATGGATGCTAGGAAAAATGGCAAGGAAACGCCTGGACACCGGCTGGAGGAGTCGGCCCACTTTTTGCTTCCCTCTTATTCTCGTGACTTGCCTCCCGTAACACCTTTTGTGCTTATGCGGGCACCTCGCGGCCTGCTTCTGCGGCAAGGGAAGAGGGGCATCCTTGTGTCCCCAGCCGGCGGCAGCAGTAGCAGCAACACCCCCAATCCTTTCCCCCTCGCGCCGAATCAGCGGCTGGTGACGTGAAGCAAGCGACCAATCACCATCGATTTCCCATTAGGAGCGCTGGCTTCGCTTCTTGCCGTTTCTCTGCGTCCGCTCGTCGCGAGCGCTGCTGGCCGCGGCAAAAGCAAGGCTTCGCTCTTTCGCTTCCCTCAGTGGGGAGAGATGAGGGAAAATAAAAAGGGGAGGCAGGAAGAATTCCCGGAATTCTCTCCTCTCCCTTCAGCGCGCACCTTGCGAGCACCTCTGCGCGCTGTCCCCGTTCGCATATCTTCCCCCGTTTTCTTTTCTAGGAAGACGCCTCATTGTCCCATTGTGCTGCCGGTAACCTGTATGGTCGTGTAAGCTTTCGCAGATATAGAAAGGTGGAAGCGGCCAATCGGCCGCTGTACATTTTATTTTTCATTTTCAGAAGCTTTTCCCACGTTGCTTCTCGCTATTTCTGGCCCCACACCATTGGCTTTGGAAATGCTGCTGGTTTCTCCCGAGTGCGTTTTTCGCTGCTTTGCTTGGTACGTTTCGTTCTGTCTTCCTGCAGGTCACCTGCCTTCTCCAGCAGTCGGATCAACGTTGTAAATGCGGAACTCTTTAATGAGCCGAATTCTTAGGCGTTGCGTGACGTGTGTCCGCCCTTTGCGTGCACAAAATTTACCATTGACTGCATTTCAAAAGCCATGGTCGATCAGCTCGCCCTCGGCAAAGCGGCTACCGGAAATAAAGTTTGATCGCCGCTGTATCGTGTTTGGCTTCTTTTTTCGATCTCCTCGCAAATTTTAGCTCCGTATACTTGGTTTTCCCTGTACGCATGGGTACAGGTAGCATGTAACATGGTTCCAATATTGGCTTTATGTTGGCAATGTCCGAACGTGTATATAGGACCAATACATTGCCAACACAATCCAGTGATGGGGCAGATGGTGCGTGCTACGTGTCATTTACTGCTCGAAGTCACAGCTTTCTAGCTACGCACTATACTCTTTTAAGTGGCCTCGCAGAAAGCTGCGTTTGTTGGGCAACGCGATGCTCGCATAGATCACGGCAGACGCTGACGCCTGGGCCTATGCCTCTGGCGAAAAAAGTAGCAGAATCTGCAGCGAGAAGGCAATGACGAATTTACTTTGCGCTGCAGTTGGACCGACACCATCTGCTGCTGCTCCTCCCGTGACTTCAGCGCTCGTCGCGGCGCCTGTTTCTGAGCTGATGGGTGATCCATGGGTCCCTGAGTACCGTGTAGTAGCTCTTCCCGTAATGCCGTTGTCAACGCGCCGGCCGTCTTCGCCAGGTGGCGGCAGCTGTCTACTGCAGCGGGCCATCGTTTCTCCTTACTATGCACATTTGGGCGTTTGCGCGCGACACGGAGCGTACGCGATGAATGGTCTCTTAATTTTTCGCTGCGCAGTTGCGGCATCTCGCTTGTCTCAGCACTGATTTCCTCGTTCGGAGATCGATGCTCCTATAGCATGCTGGGATACACTGTGCGACACAGATTGCTTGTTCTTCTACGCCTGGAGCCAAATGTCTACGACGCGTGGAAGCGACAGGAACTCTAAATCTGTCCCGCGGTTTCCAACCCGGCCGCGCGTCGGAGCTAACTGGCAGACCACGCGAAAGCACCACCTGCAAACACTTGTAATAAAGTTATTTCCATCCATCTTGCTTCCACATCACTTGGCTTCAATGTCAGGCAGCGCTGGAAGCATTGGAGCTTTGAAGACAGTGGCTACGCGCTCGCGTGTTCGCTTTAAGAGTGAGCGACCCTGTACCTGGTTGGCGATATATAGAAGCACGTGCAGTTGTACTGCGTCATGCGACTACGCGCTTGTGAAGGCTCATCAGGCAGACCACTGTGCTGGCGATGTAAAGCGGCAAGTCTTGGATTATAAAATACTTCAAACTCGAAAGAAAAAAAAAAAGGTATGATCTGAATGCGAGCGGATTTGGGCGGCCGTGTTAAAAGTTTGCCGCTGAAGGGCGTCCACTCGCCGCCTGTGCTGGACAAGCGTGAAACCGGTATAGCACCAGAAAAATGTTTACATCGTTTCCAAGTCGACTCAGTGCCAGACATAAGATGCTGCAGGCGGTTTCGATTCCGTGGGCCAGTACGGCGGGGCGTGTTCACAGAAGCGGTAATGCAAGACGCTATACTGTGTGGTGTGTCATGGTTCCCCGCTGAGTGAAGGTTTCCTGCAACCGCTGCTCGTTTAGTGTGACATAGTGGGTGACAAGGGGGGGGGGGGGGGATCAGGAAGAGAGGGGGTGATCGACTGCTTCTTCGAGCTCGAGTGTCGTGGTTCCGTTAATTGCCGTTTTTCAGCTCAGCTCGAACAGGGCACATGGGGACAACGGCTTCGTGTTAATGATGCTTTACAGTGAAAAACGCCCGAGCGAGCGTGTCTCCTTCGTACGGGATGGAGAGCAAAAAAGGGTTCATCGGGATGCAGCAGGAGGGGAAACACCGCGTGCCCTGATAGCCTCGCATGCTGCGGCGCAAGCACGTTCACGTCTCGGCAGCGGCCCGCCCACTTGTCGCTGCTCTGTGGCCTGTCGGCGGCCTCCTTGTTGGCGCCATGGTGCCCGTGTCTGCGTCCTCCCTGGGGCGAACACGATGCTCAGCGCTTTTGTGGACACTGCTTTGGCGAGGCTGTTTCGAACGTTGCCCGATTGGAGCGCCTCGCGGCCCGGATCTATGTTCGTGATAGGGGATAGTTTTAAAGCTCTGCTCGACGGGACGGGTCTCGTGCTCTTGCAATGGATATCATCATCATTTCGTCGTCAGCCTGAATACCCACTGCACGGCAAAGGGCCTCTCCCACATCAACCCACTCGACCCGGTCCTATTCTATAGCGGCATCCACTTAACCCCCCCCCCCCCCCCCCCCTCCCGTCTAAACTTCCGAATCTAATCTTCCCACCTAACTTTCCTGCCGTCCCCTGCTGCGCTTTGCCTTTCTGTAAAGTCCAGTCTATGATCTTTAGCGATCATGGGTTTATCTCGCCTTTGTGTTACATGAGCTGGCCATCTCCAATTTCTTCATGTCAGCTATACATCACGGACAGCTTTGCTGTGGATCTGCAGCAGAGGATAAGAAGGACAGTCAAGGAGATGGGCCTTTGTCACCTTCCCGTGGGAAGTGTCCTATACCTCAGCACTAGCGACGCTGCACCATTGTTTCCCATCACTTCCTCCGTACGGCCAACACGAGCAACGAACAAACCACTGCCCTATACTAGCACGGGCACAAATACTTGTCGCCGCACGCGCGGAATGATGCGATGGATGGGCGAGGGGTGCGGAAGTCACTGTGAGCATGCGCACCCGCTCCCCGCTATACCGTATTTCCCTACCCGATATGGTCCCCCCTATTCTGCTCGCATTTTGCTCCCTGACCCACCCTGAACGTTTTCATCGCTGGTACGTGAGGTGCTGCTGTTGTATATTCGTAAGGTGCCATATTATGTTAAATATTACCGGAAATAGACATAAAGCGCAGTTTTAAAACAAATACTCGTCTGAACATGCTTGCGTGACATATAGGCTCTGTGCGTTACTGTGTCAGCAGAGCACTTATTTCGGCCACTTTTGACGGGGAATGTCACAGTGTAAATAATAACCTCTCGAGGGCGATCAGCAAAGCGGACGCGTAGACGAACGGACGTGCTGCACAGCCAGAGGTGGCCTTATTAGAGCAAGAGTAGAGGGAAGAAGCGCGTCGGCTGCCCAGCCAGCGCCGCTTGCCCTTCATTAGCGGCGCCGCGTGTCCACTGGTGACGAGGCCGGGGGAGGACCGTGCTAAGCCGAGATAAACTGGAGAGAGGGAAGAGGGTCAATCAAGCGCGGTTGTGTATGTATAGCTGGAGCATTACGTGAGAGATGGGCTGAGGCAAGCATGCTTTCAACTAAAATCACTCTGTGTCATGGCGTGGTCGCTTTTGCAATCCAGCACGCCCACTCTCGCCGTAGAGTCAGTAGAGTTGTGGGCATCGCTGACGCTACATTGCCGTCGCCCGACCCGCGAGTGGATTTTTTGATCCATTAGAAGCCATTTTTTCGGGACGAATATTAGCGACAACTCCTCTTGTCACTCATGGAAGAGGCTAGACGAATGGGGGGGGGGGGGGGGGGGGGGGGGGGGGGGGGGGGGGGGGGGGAGTATGGGATACTTGAATTGGAGTTTAATTATATAGACCAAGGAAAGAGTTTCAAGTTGCGTCAGCAGTCGATCGGAAGTCCAACTGCCAGACAACACATGAACGGGTCTACGAGAGCGGATGACCCCGTATCGCAAGCTCATGACAAGTGGCTCTAAGTACGAGTGCTCCATGAGGGCGCAAAACAAGGCTCTGCTCTATCGTATTACCACACATCAGTTTAAGGGTAAACAAGTCAAACAACATAAGTCATCCTGTGTATCAGCGTGGGCAGTGGCAGAAAGCTGTTATCAAACATCACCGTCACGTCGACCCATAGACAGCCATTGAATTTTTTATTCCGATGACTCACATACCAGCCGTTTTTGCAGCAGTCATACCTCGTGGCCACTCACAATATAGCTGGAACACTGCTACTCATTTGCCTCGACGCCATTGAGTTACTCCAGTACTCGTGTGCCAATCGTTGTGTCTTACATGGTGTGCCTGACTGGAGTCCTCCTCGCTGGACCATCAACTAGCCATGGTCCTACAAACCAGATTCGAGACTCTTTAACATACAGCTGCGTCTATAAGGTATCTCCACGGAACTGCTTTGAAAGCAACAGCGCCAAAGAATATAGCAGCTCCGTTACACGTCGTAGTGAAGCAGAAATAAGCTTTAATTGGCTGCGAAATTAAGTTCGAATGAGGCCGGTCGTTTGTAGGACCATGGTTAGTTCATGGTCCAGCGTGGAGGACTCCAGTCAGGTACACCATGCAAGATACGGGTATTGGCTCACGAGTGCTGGAATAACTGAATGGTGTCGAGGCAAATGAGTAGCGGTGTTCCAGCTATAGGTTAGCAAAATGGAGGGGCAGTTAGTTGGACTTGACGAATCTAGGTTAGAAAAATGGAGGGGGACATGACGAATCTAGACTAAATGAATATGAGTAAGAAAGAGATGAGCCGGGGTGATGAGGACACTTGTTGCACTCAGAACATGGTACGCTGTTATAGAGATGAATATATGAGACGTGAGAAGAAGGGCGCGATCATCCCGAAGATACCTGCGTTAGCGCTTCAAGTCACGCTTGTATGCATTCGCCTCGTCACTCCTTGGTGGCCAGACAGAAGGGATTGTTGGAAAGTCCGGTCGTGGAAATCCTGGGGCTGCCCAGGATCGGACAGCAACCGCATCACGGAGGTCCAGAAAGGGGCTCGGGGGGGGGGGGGGTATTTCAAGTGAATGTATGCTTTGAAGGTTAGAGGAAAGCTGTTATTCGACATGGGAGGTTCTCTGCGGATAGAAGAGTGGGAACGAGCGGAGCTGCACGATTTCCCTCAAATTCAACGAGGCTGTTACGGGAGATCCCTGCCACTTGTGCGACGAAGCATAGCTCTGCGCTCGGTCTGTGAAGGCGCTCCCCCCCCCCCCCCACACACACACACACTTTTTTGTGTGTGCGTTCTCGGCGCACTGCCGTATAGACCCTATTCAGTATCAGGTTTAGCAGGTGGCAGTTGTGACAACCTATAGTATTGTGGAGACGCCATAACGTTGGGCGGTTCGAAATTAAAAGCACGCAAAAAGTGTTTCTAACACGTCGGCGCCGGTCAACCGCCGTCCTCCCTGCTGCGCGACGCGTTCATTCGTCGGACTCTTAAGACGCCGTTTGCAACGCCGTCCAACCAGAGTTGTTGTTGTTGTGGCTGTAGGAAGAAGGAAAAGAATGAACGGGCCTGCTACTGGCTCTGTAGCTGATCCATCTCCGCTGCCTCGTGCAGACAGAAGAGAAAATAGAGAAGAAAAGGAAGGGGGATAGAAAGACGTGCGCCGCAACAACAGCCGCCGTCCACCACCGGAACGGTGGCGGGTGCAATGACAGCCTACAACATAAAACTTCTGTGGCAGCCTAGCCACCGCCGCAAGCGGCGGTGACCTACCTGTCCCTGCCCCATCAGGGGAGTACAACCAGAGTTCAGATTTCACCGACGCCGTGTCATGATCCGCCGTAGGCCCTCTCTCTCTCTTTTGTACCCCTCTCCGATGTTGCGTTGTCGGTTGCCAGTAAATCTGCAATGACGTCACGTGAATAAGCTCTATAGCGTTGTCTTCGACATCACGTACAAATTCATTTAGCAGCCCCGGGACCGAGAAAACGAACAGGCGGATACTGTATACCACATCGGGTGCCTGGCGGATCACTTAACGCAGTGACTGCGTGCCGCGCTCGTTTCACTCGCTGTCGTCCCGTGGGAAATCCAGAGCTCGCGTTCACCTCCGGCGGCGAATCGCGGAGCGCGTTCGGCCGAGGCCCGCATCCGTGCGATCGAGAGCGCCGGCTAAAATGAACCCGCATAAAAAGAAAAAAGAAAGCGGAATCGACACCGAGCTGCAGAGGGAAAGGAAACAGGCCGGGGAGAGAAGCTGGAAAGATAAATGGGAAACGCATTCGTGAACAAAGCGAGCTTGAGTCCCCGGAGTTCGGAATAGAGTCGTCTCCTCGAGGAAGCAGCGGGCATGGACCTCGTGCCGAGGAGCCGTCCGATTGTCCGAGGGCCGGTCTGCCCCGTGTCATGTAGCGTGCCTGCCTGCATTGACGGTGGGTCGCTTTGCGAAGGTCCTGCTGAATCACAATCGGAATAAAGGAATGGGCCGCCCGTCTTGCTCATTGTTGGCGGGGCTAGAATGTAATTCCCGAGGAGCCGAGTTTTCGGATGGCGTCCGCCTTCTCTTTGTGGTTATCGCTGTGCGCGAGTGACCGCTTATGCAAACGAGAGCTCGTGTCAAGATAAAGGGGCCGGCTGCCTGTCGTTCCGTTTGTGCGCAATGCACGCGACATTGGAACAGCTATGAGCGAAACCAGAGTGCCCAAAAGAGAAGAGTGAAAGTGCCATTGCGGAAGTTGGAAGAATGTATACGCATAGAAGACACTGCTTGAAATGAGTCCGCGGCGGCGGGACCTGCTTTTGCTGAACCTTGAGAGAGAGCACAGCGTTTGAAGAGATTGAGAAGTTGATTTCATTATTTCGCAATACTGCTGGCGGCGCGATGATATCATGGCTGGTGAAGTTACACGATTGTTGTCATCGATTGTGTGTGCGTTCAGCAAAGGGTCGTTGACAGAGTTCTGAGAACGCATGTGGCCTGTGGGCTATCGGGCATCCATCGGTATATGCAAATCATACTGTCTAAGCTCGCGGCATTAATGCGTGCCCATCAGTTCTCAAAAACAGCGGCGATGGAATGATGCACGTATAGTAGGGGTGCACCGCATCGGCAGGCACGTAAATACGTAGTCTGAATTAGTTCTGGGCCGTTTCATTTCCGGAATGAGCATTGAAGGCAACGCTGCAGGACAGGGCTCCCCGTGGTTGTCTTCTTCACTAGCCTGATAACAAGAGGACCGCGTCAGGGCTGCACTGCTCACCCACTATATTGGGCCGACACCACATGGCTCTCCCTATATAGTGGGTGAGCAGTGCAGCCCTGATGCGGTCCTCTTGTTATCAAGCTAGTGAAGAAGGCAACCACGGGGAGCCATCTATCTATCTATCTATCTATCTATCTATCTATCTATCTATCTATCTATCTATCTATCTATCTATCTATCTATCTATCTATCTATCTATCTATCTATCTATCTATCTATCTATCTATCTATCTATCTATCTATCTATCTATCTATCTATCTATCTATCTATCTATCTATCTATCTATCTATCTATCTATCTATCTATCTATCTATCTATCTATCTATCTATCTATCTATCTATCTATCTATCTATCTATCTATCTATCTATCTATCTATCTATCTATCTATCTATCTATCTATCTATCTATCTATCTATCTATCTATCTATCTATCTATCTATCTATCTATCTATCTATCTATCTATCTATCTATCTATCTATCTATCTATCTATCTATCTGTCTGTCTGTCTGTCTGTCTGTCTGTCTGTCTGTCTGTCTGTCTGTCTGTCTGTCTGTCTGTCTATCTATCTATCTATCTATCTATCTATCTATCTATCTATCTATCTATCTATCTATCATCTATCATCTATCATCTATCATCTATCTATCTATCTATCTATCTATCTATCTATCATCTATCTATCTATCTATCATCTATCTATCATCTATCTATCATCTATCTATCATCTATCTATCCGTCCATCCGTCCGTCCATCCGTCCATCCATCCGTCCATCTATCTATCTATCTATCTATCTATCTATCTATCTATCTATCTATCTATCTATCTATCTATCTATCTATCTATCTATCTATCTATCTATCTATCTATCTATCTATCTATCTATCTATCTATCTATCTATCTATCTATCTATCTATCTATCTATCTGTCTGTCTGTCTGTCTGTCTGTCTGTCTGTCTGTCTGTCTGTCTGTCTATCTATCTATCTATCTATCTATCTATCTATCTATCTATCTATCTATCTATCTATCTATCTATCTATCTATCTATCTCTCTATCTGTCTGTCTGTCTGTCTCTGTCTATCTATCTATCTATCTATCTATCTATCTATCTATCTATCTATCTATCTATCTATCTATCTATCTATCTATCTATCTATCTATCTATCTATCTATCTATCTATCTATCTAGATAGCTATCTATCTATCTAGATAGCTATCTAGATAGCTATAGCTATCTAGATAGATAGCTATCTAGATAGCTATCTATCTATCTAGATAGCTATCTAGATAGATAGATAGATAGATAGATAGATAGATAGATAGATAGATAGATAGATAGATAGATAGATAGATCTAACTATAGATAGATATAGATATAGATATAGATCTATCTATCCCTCTCTGCGTGATTTTCTAGATAGATAGATAGATTTTCTGCGTGATAGATAGATAGATAGATAGATAGATAGATAGATAGATAGATAGATAGATAGATAGATAGATAGATCTATCTATCTATCCCTCTCTGCGTGATTTTCTACGAGAATGATAAATGAGTGACAAATAAGTGCGTCAATAACAGTTGTAAAACCTTGAGGTCAACAGTTTCTCAAGAGCCTCTTGATATCACCGCAGTGAATATCATGCATACCTTTCAAAAGCGGATACTAAGCTGGAGCTAGGTGTAGATCGGCTCCAGCAGGTCACGCCGCGACGCGCACAGACATGTGACGCAATTCACAGGCCGCACGTCCATAGTCTGAATAATTTGCTGTAGATTTTATGCTGCTGAGCATCGGTAGAGATTGACAAATAATTATAAACGCAGACATGTCAAGCATACGTCTTATACACAACAAACTTGGAGCGTGGCGCGAATTCGAAGGCGCGCTACGAAGCTACGAACACGAACATCACTGCAACACTGGCTGGTCCCGCGCACTTGCGAAAAAGTGTTTTAGTCCTAGTGCAAAGTACTTTGAACTAGAGCTCACACAGCGACACACAATGAACAGCGACATCACTGTCAATACATCGAACCTATAGCCTAAGTCGCTTTGGGACGTCAAACCCCACAAACCAAAACAAACCAAACGTTTTTCAGGTTGCGTCACGTCTCGAAGCTTTTTCAGTATAGGGACCGGGCGCCCGTTGTATGGCGCCACCGTCGCCTCGGTGGAACAGCGCCGCCCGCGGCGGAGTGCCGAAACAGCGGAATGGCGAGGCAGCTGAGCGGCGCAGTCGTTTCCGTTCTGCGAGGCGTTTTTGAGCCTGTTCCTACCCGTCGTTTTGCGGTGTGGCTTTGAGAGCTTTGAGCTGCTTTGAGTAATCGCAAGGAGTCTTTTTTGACGGGGAAATCTTGAAAAAGAAGCCGTTCTCGGCAGGGTGTCCGTGTTTTTTGTTGTTGTTGTTGTTTTGAAACCGCCCGGCGCATGGTATTTCTGTTATATATACTCGAAAATGCCGCGCGCATGATTTCACCATGCGCTAGGAAACCTTCGTTAGGCACTTGTTAAGGCGACTTCGAAGACGGGAATTGCGCCTGCACTGCGCGTCTATCTCATATTAGGTCTAGTCTGAATCTGCCTGAAGATCAAATACCGCCGAGCCGTGTAGCGTGGTAGTTGTAATGGTCAGCGTTCATATAAAATGAAAAAGATTCTGCACCTGTCTTTTTTTGGTAATAGCTAGGCTCAAACGATTCAGAGACATTCCAGTTTCAACCTTACAACGAGAGCTGCAAAAGGAGAAAAATAAACAAGCAAGACAAAAGTAGGATCCTATTTATGGTTGGAACAGCAAACACACATATACTTCCAGGACTTCCTGCACAATTACGATACAATAGCTCACTGAACCCGGCCTTGAGACCGTCAAACTTAATCATAATATAAGCCAAATTAGTAATACCACCTCAGCATCATTTTCACATATACGGCAATGCTCTTGTTGAACACGTCGGAGCTGCTACATATAATTGACTTAGAAAATATTATACTATGCATGCCTTTCTCCCGACATGCTGCGTAGGTTGTGAAAAGAAAAAAAAAATTAAATTTCCTGCTAGCGTTCTCTCAGCGCAGGAAGTTCAATGCGATTGACCGCACCTGCCTTGAACATCTGAAGGCAATAGTCCAATACTGTCAAACTGTTAAATACAATCGAAAAAAAAAAACACAGTGTGATGTGTTGTAAGATAAGCCACCGACAACTAAGAAAGCGTTCTATTGTTAAATTAATCCCTCTGATGGCTCGTTCGCTAAGGTGGTCTACTTTCTCAGCGTACCACGAACTTACGGGGCCGATACCTAGCTGACCTCGATACCTGATGAGTGTGAGAGGACACGACCATGTATGTAGTTTTCTATTTGCACGTAAAGGGATCCGGATAACTGAAAGCCATTCCTTTTACAACTTTGTCACTGCAGCTTGCCGGACTGCTGCTAAATCTGTTTACATTGGCCATACCTAGAATCAATTTCTGAGAGAGGTAAAACGGTCTTGCCATACTACGCCACAATCAAGAAATCTCACGTTCACTAAAACGCCGATGAGAAACACATGTATTTAGGCGGGCCAGGAAATGAACACTGCTGAGAAAATACGTAAAGCCGCGTCAGATGCAACGTGAATGCGAAAAAAAAAAAATAACTGCTACATGGCCTTCGAAATTAAAAAAAAAAAAACAAAAAAAAAACATGCTACGTTTATGCTCGTTTCCACAAATTAAATTGTATTTTTTTTCTTGTTCGACTTTTATATGAAGCCGATAGCAGATTCTGTGACCATGCGGTATTGACTGAGCTGTGAAATGAGTGATTTTATTACGTGAAATGGACATGCCACAAACAAATGTTAACAAATTCCAAGAGTATCAACGCAGAGCTAGCTCTCAGCGCATTTTCATTGGTTGACAAACGAAAAGAGGAAAAACGACAGGATCATGGCAATAGGGATTGTTCATGTCTCCTGTCTGCTCTTCTGTTAAGAGAAAAAAGTAAATTATCTTTGACTATGTCAGCGTAAGTATGCGCACGAACATTGTCTCTACCCGTCACTGAAGGTCGTAACGCAGCCCGAACGACGATGGTGGAGCTGCCTTTTCTTTTTCCGTGCTGGGGCTTTCTTGTACACAGGCGGGGAAATGCTAGCGTTGTAACTTGGGTTACTTCGATTTCCAATTGTCAATAAAGTGACTACAGATGAAGGAGTGCGGCTTCGGTTCCGAGACTCTCGTGCCGTCACTCGTGGGGAACAGAAGGCACAGAGCATCCGGTACCAAGCGGAATTTTAAAAATTCGGCGCTTTCCATGACCACACAGTAACCAAATACGTAGATTCGTGCCTTTGCCTTTCAAAGAACCATGCTTAGGTCACCCGCCATTCATGCTTCTGTGGAAACCCGTAGAAATGAATCGACTTAAAAACGTCCGACGAGTTTGCGTAGCTGCCAGTGGAGCCAACAACGCACCGCGTTTCGCCAGCCTTGTTCGACCAGACTTCATTTCACTGGACATATTCACACAATTAACTAGCCCAACTTTCTGTTCTCTTCAGGATATATTCAGGCACAACGTCATCTAGACCTTAGGATTTCCAATTTCCACACAAACCAACGACAAACAGTAACCTCCAATGCGCTGGCAATGCGCCGGCCGGGGCCGGCGCATTCCTGTGATTGAGCGATGCGCCGAGAGGCGGCGCCACCCATTCAGCTGTCCGGTCCCTATAAGCGACGCGCTATACGTGCCACAGCCTGCATTTCATGCGCACTTCTTCGCCGCTTGCCTGTCTACCCTCAGCCGTTGACGTCTAGCCGCCATCCCTTCTTAAATTTCATCCTGTCCTACCTTTACTGTTATTCTCACTTGGCGCGGATCACAAAGTTAACGCTGTTATTAACGACGCTAAAACATATGCGTGCGCATATCATTTACTCGAAAACTGTATAATAAGTCCCGCAGTCGTTGTTCGCTATCTTCCTTCCAAGTGTTGAGAAAACGAGGGCGACAGCAGCATCCTACGCGAACGCAAGAGCGGAGATGAGAATGTCAAGACGGGACTAAATGGACGTCAGGGAGAAACGCATTTCTCGCGCACTGATCTCAATCGAGCTGATGATGGTGGTTACAATAGAGTGGAGGCTGCAACTTGTAACGGTTCAACTCAAATCACGCGTTCCCATTCAGTGGCTTAATAAACTTGCCCCTCGTTCGTGAATTCGTTCGGGAGCAGAACTGTATAGCGCGGGCCACACGTCTTGACGCTTGAGACGCCTCGAGGCCGCCGGTGTCTCGAGAAAGAATGGCGGGGGAGGCCACCGGAACAGATGCGAGCCGACACGCGACCGCTATGTATGCCTCGTCGCCTTTCCCAGCCAACGAGCCACCTGATGCTTACCCACCATACACGCCTGTCGGATCGCTGGAAGCGAGGGAATGGAGCGCTACCGGAGGCGAAGCGAGAAAGAAAAACAAGCCGCCGACGGACGTGCTAGGCGGGCGCCGTAACACCTTAAATCTGCTCCTCCCTACGCGGGAGCCGATGGGGAGAAAGGATAGCGAGGCCATATCGCGTCACGGAATGCTCCCTAGAAGTGCCGGACGCGGTTGCGAGGGGGTGTAAAAGGAAAGCGGTTGCATCAGTGTACAAAAGGGGAAAAAAGGAGAGCATAGCCACCGAGATTCGGGAGCGGCCATTCTTGGCGGCTTCCTTGCGTCCCCCAGCAGCCCTGATTATACACGCGAGCTGAGTCACGTCCGACGGGCGTGAGGGCATCTTCTGCGGCGGTCGCCGCTCTGCTGCTGCTGCTGCTGCTGATCGGCGCCAAAAATTGCCGCTTTCTTTATTTCCTTTGCACGGCCGCGGCTGGTCGGGGACGGCTTTTCCCCTGCTTCCCTATTACGCTTTTTGTTTTCGGGCCATGTCCCGGTGGTGCCGCCCATCTTCCCGTTTTTTTTTTCTTGTCCTTTTCGGCTCAAGATACAGGCGGCGAAACGTGTAACGCTGATCGTCGTGGAATCGAGGCAGAATGGCAGGCTCAGTCTCGCTTTCTTTTTTGTTCTTTTTGTTTTTCCTTCGTTCTTGGCTCCGCATTGCAGGAAAAGAACGACTCAGCGGAGGTCATTCAGCGTCTTCTTTTTGGCGCGATCGGGAACGCTCGATCAGGCGCTCGTGTGTGGCTTGCTTGCCGCACGAAGCACTTTCTTCTGTTGCGTCTTTTGCGAGCGTGCGCGGGTTACCAGAAAACGATTGTCGCGGGTAAACAGAACAAAAACAATATGTGAGTGCTTGGACGAATTTCACGGTTTAGAGTAACTACGATGAAGAGGAGACATGTCGTAGTGTAATTTCGGTAATTAATTTCGGCCAGCTGACTTCCTTTTTTTTGTTTCGTCTCCGGACAAGATGAGCCTGTGCGGTCGGTGCTGAGCTCGCGAACTCGTGCGCGACAGGTTTGCTGCGCCGTCTACCCAGTGACGAAATATGGCTGACAAGTGTTACTGCTTCCGCGGAAGATTTGCGGTTTCGCTTTTCAAATCAGTTCAATTCAGTCGTTTCCGACTCTTCGTGACCCTATGGACCATGTCATGCCACGCTTTCCGGTCTCTCAATATCTTGCTAACATCACATAACTTCATCTGCAGTGCCTCCAGGATGCCATCTAACCATCGCGTTCGCTGCCTATCTCTTCTCCGGTGACCATCAACCTTTCCCAACATCAAATCTTTCTCCAGCGATTCCTCTCTTCTCATCAGATGACCAAAGTAGCTGAGCTTTAACTTTAGAATTTGACCATCCAATGAGCAGTGAGGGTTTATGGTTGACAACATCGACTGATTTGATCTTCTGGCAGTCCAAGGAACTCTCAAGAGTCTTCGCCAGCACCACAATTCAAACGCGTCAATTCTTCGGCGGTCAGCCTTTTTCACAGTCCAACTCTCGCATCCATACATGACAACTGGAAAGACCATAGCACGAGTTATACGGATCTTGGTTGGCAGACTAATGTCTCTGCTCTTTACTAGGCGATCAAGGCTAACCATTGCTCTCTTTCTCAGAAGTAGGCGTCTCCTAATTTCATGGCTGCAGTCTCCTTCCGAGGTAATCTTGAAGCCCAAGAACAGAAAATCTGTCACAGTTCGCTTTTCAAATACCTGTACTGAAACAACCGATCGCTAATGAAAGGACGCTAGTTTACTCTCGCGCGCGTTAATTAGACTCGCAAGATATCATTGTGATTCGTTTTGCGCAGCTTTAATCGGGAGTAGTTTTGTTGGACGGCGCTGAAAGAAAATTAATGAGCAGCCTACCCCTAAAGTTCTTCGTGTTTATCAAATTAGATGCAGTCGAAATGTGCCTCCTGTCTAGTTGCCCGTGAAGTATAATATGCACGTGCATAAAATGGTTTGAGCAGTGCTGCACATTATATAGGACGGGCCATATGTTGCTTGACGCCCTTTTGGAGTGCATACCGGCTGCAGATTGCAATGCATTTGCGGCTCCAACTCGCGTTGCTTTTGAGGTATCTGTCTTTTAACCGAACGTCTTAAACTTTAATTTGGGGGCTCTCGAAAAGGTTTCTATGTGGACACTGTTGAACTACCAGCCTCTCGAAAACAGCACAAAAAAAAAAAAGGGGGGGGGGGGGGGGGGCAAACCATAAGCGCGAACAAACGATTCAGTATTGGGCACCGACCAAGGCGCATGACGTCACGTAAAGTGATTAAGTTACGTAAGTGATTAGGTTTGTCCGGCCTCGCCGACCTACTGAACATTGAAACTCGCCGCAGCAAGTTTTTACAGGAATGCTTTCCATTATGGGAACGTAGTGCAAAGAGGACAAAGACACAAAAGAAGAGAAACACACACGAGCGCTCGCGTGTGTTTCCCTTCTGTTGTGTCCCTGACTCGTTGTCTTCTTCGCGCTACGTTCCCATAATGCAATTCTCTTATCTTTTGGTGCGCCATGCATATATTGGTGAGACTACACTGAACGTGGAGTAACTTACTAGGATACAATTCAACAGCAACAAAAAAAGAAGCAGTTAACAATGGGCACAATATGCGGGGTTTGTATTACTCCGCTGAACAGTAAACTGATTTAGTTTTTAAGACGAAAGCCTTTAATCGCTCATCGTTGTCAGCAAAAGTGTTACGCTTTTGCGGCGGCTCTGGCCGATACGGGATGACGTCATGGAGGCCTCGACCAATCACAGACCACCACCACAGTATGCGCGAATGCGTGCCTTATATGGCCATATTACTGATTAAATAATTGGTTAATTAAAGCAGAATTCACTAAATAAATGCACTCGCAGAATGTGAAAGAGTAGTCGCTCGCTTTACTCGTAGCAGCATTCATTGCTACATGGGCAACAGTCGCGTAGCAGAATGCAGCACTCAGGTTTTCGCCTTTCACCACTTTAGTCGCCAAAGTGTCCTCGAATTTTTATAGTTGACCGCCATTAAGCAAGCAACTGACATTGAAATCATCGAGTATCTAGTTTGCTCTGATGGTTACCTTTTTATTCGGTAACCAAATTGCTGATGACGCTACAATGCCATCATCACCATCATCATCAGCAGCAAATCAGGGCATGCTTGACAAGATGGCCTTCGCTCAACTCTCGGACTTTGTGGATATTTCTTGACCAGGAGCCGTCATTTTGCAACAGAACGCTTCCTTGTTTGTAATTTATGAACACGTTGCAGTAAAGGAATATTAGGGGTACGTGTGTTTACGCCACGGTTGGTTGGTTGTTCGCACAACTTTTATTTCCATCGGAAATGGGCGTCCTCTTCCCCGCCCCCGGCACGCTTGCCGGGAAAGACGGGGAGTCGTGAACCCGCGGATTAGAGGCTGGCAGGTAGCCCTTGGCTTGTTGCGGCCTCTTCCGCCAGATGGACGGTGCGGTGCTGGATCGCAGGGTCCGCGCTTGGCAACAGGGTATCCCAGGCTTCACTCAAGTTACCGACATTCTAGTGGAAATTAAGAAGAAATGGACATGGGCAGGACATGTAGTGCGAAGAGAGGATAACCGATGGTCGCTGAGGGTAACAAACAGGATTCCAAGGGAAGGAAAGCGTAGCAGGGGGCGGCAGAAAGTTAGGTGGGCGGATGAGATTAAGAAGTTCGCAGGGGTCAAGTGGATGCAGCTAGCACAGAACCGGGTTAAGTGGAGAAATATGGGAGAGGCCTTCGCCCTGCAGTGGGTATAATCAGGCTGATGATGATGATGATGATTATGATCCCAGGCTTCTCTACATGTTATATTTAGTCCTATCCCTGGAGGTACACTTTCTACGCCAGCACGTGACATGAATTTTTGACCTATATAGTTAGAGCCTCCGTAATATATACTAGGTAAGCCGTAAAATAAGTTTCACCACCGAAGAGTCTTCCGCGTTATACAGTTACCTGACTTGTACCTAGTTGCTTCGTTATTTCGCTTCGCTGGGGGTGCCGCATTCTTGCGGCAGCGCCACCAAATTGAAAGCCAATATGTGCCGCGGACCGATAAGGAGGCCGGGAGCCCGTCGTCTTCAATTACCTTCCCAATTTTTACTTTGATCCATGCCGTACCGGTATTTCGCTTTTTTATTTTTTTTTGTTCCACATATTCTTCAGTTTCTTCGCTTGAGGATATCGCTTTCCAAGGAAACGAAAGCTCTCTAAAAGTATGCATACGATCTACGAAGCGTTGTCTAGGTTCCTTTGCGGACACAGTTAAACAGCAGGCCCGTTGAAAACAGTACAAGGAAAAACAAACTAACCATAAGCGGGAACAAACGATTCACTAATGGGCAGCGATAAGGTGCATGACGTCATGACAAGTGATTAAGAAAAGCAAAAAAAGTAAGGAGAGGTAAATTCGAGCGCAAAAGTAGAAATAGGAAATACTCTCCTACATTGGGGGGCCTCACTGCACAGGAATTAGGGAGAACAGAGCGAAGGGTTGAAACGCGTCTAGAAAAACGCAAGGAAGGCGCGGCGAGATAGCGGGTCTCAACTGTGACGCCGTCCGCGCTCCGCCACATTAACGTTGCACGGCGCCGCTATCCACCTCTCGTTATGTTTTTTTTTTCCTTATTTTTCACTTTCTTTTCCTACTTCCAAGCCTTCCGTCAGACCTTGGGCCGCCGCAACGCCGCAGCGGGTCCATTCCGGCCACTCAGTTCCCTCTTTTCCTTGCTTCGTATTTCTTAATAGCCGAGTTAAAACTTCTCTGCCTCGTTACGAATTCCGGCCGCCCAGAAGCGAGGCGGAAAGGAAAAGGGGAAAAAAATCTCGTGCCTCGTGTTCGGTAGGGCTCCTCTTTCCTTTTTCCCCTTTATTTCGCGTTCAGTATTTCCGTTTTCCCGCCACCGCCGATTTGTTTTCGTTGCGCCAGCGATGCCAGCTTGCTTTCCCGCGCATCCCGCGAAATGTGCGGGGGAAAATTCAAACGAGCGCGTATTTCGCGGACGGCGGCGCTGGCTCGGCGGGAGTGAATTGGGCAGCTCCTTTCTTGCCGGCCTCTCCCTGTCTGTTCCTCCGTTCCCGATTGCTCTCCTCCCGTTCCCCCTGAACTCGCCTCCTTATCTCTGTGCCGGCGCTGCCGACCTCTAGGCCCTTCTCATTTCCACTCGGCGGCTGAAAATTTTCCGGAGCGGGAAAAAAGGAATGACGCTTGTAAAGCGCGGGATGGAAACGGCCGAACAGAATAAGTGCCTGGAAAAAGAGAGAGAGAGAGAAAAAAAAAAGGACTGAAATCGAGCGGAAGACCACGAGAACCGAGACGGGAAGAATTACGGCGGGGGTCACACGAGCATTGCAACGTATTATAGTATACGGGGCACGTAAGGAAGTAGTAGGCGCCGAAAACTCAAAGGAACTAAAAGTGGGGAAAAGAAAGGTAGCCGGGGGAATGGGAGCCATATTTACTCACGGGAGTGATGGTGCACGGAATCGTTTCTAGGGGGCGGTTTCTTCGCCCGGCGCGCTTGACCTCTCCTCCAATTTTTCGTTCTCGTGTGTTTTTTTATTTATTTCGCTCGTTTCGGGTGTAATTGTGAGCGCTTCTCGGGCGGGACCCGCGCGTGCCTCGTGCTCCTTTTATCGCTTCGGCGAGAACAGCTCGGAGAGGAAATGGGACCATCTTTGGCCGCGGCGAGGTCGTGAGCGATTGGCGATTTCAATTGGGCCTTTCCCAGTCTGGCCGTCTTCGAAGAGCCTCGCGATAATATGACTTTTGCGAAGAACGATTTCATCGCGCAGAAGTACTTAGTCGCCAGGTGGCGCTTCTGTTGCAATTCATCTAGGATGTCTCGATGCGCGCGCCCTCTGGCGAAGGGGGCTCGCGCATCGAGGCTCCCTAGCTTCACCGTTCCAGGCTCCCTAGCTTCACCGTTTCGGCGGTGTATCAAGTCGGACGAATGTATCGGCTATGTTTACGATGACGGCTTGCTAAGTGATTCTTGTGCATCTATAAGAGAGGAACGCCCTCGTGTGGCCCGTAGCGGAGGGTTTGCTCGTCGTTGTGCGCTGGGGAGTAGCTCCATATTGTTTTGTTTGCTGGGCCCGTATGTTCTGAGAGAGATGCGACAAGTTCTGAGGGCACGCGAGGCACAATGGATGCAGAGTTTCCAACATTTTGTAGGTGCCCTAGTCATTCACTATGCCCTTGCAAAACAAAAGTATGGGCCCAGATGCAAGAATGACAAAAACTGGCAATTTTCTGACTTGGGCAGCGTCCTACAGGACGCTTCTCAATAAAACAAGTCCTCGGTGTACATGTTTATGTAAGGTGCCATTTTAGTGTAGAATCCCTTTGTAGTGTCGCTTGCTGCGTCTCCTCTCTCTGTTTGTCCCTGTTACTGCTCGCTTGTATGCTATGAGCAACCGTACTTGCCTTCTTACTTGAAAGAAGCAAAAAAAAAAAAAGGCGTGCTACGTTTTTGAGTTATTTTCTACTGAGCTCAGTTTTATCTACTGGAGCAAGTCTGTTTGGCATAGCGGGGAAAGGCGCTCTCGTTGTGTTGGCGCATTCATTCGCCTGTGTTGTGTGTCCTGACTCCTGACTAAATGTGACTTTGTGTTCTTTCCCTTTCCTTCTTCTTGCAGGTGAGTACACTTTCTCTGGTCGGCCTGTGCGGCAGAGCGCCGCTACGCAGTTTTTCCGTTCTTCGGCGAGAGTAGGAGGAGGACAACTTTCGGTCGGTATGTGATGGAGGCATCTCACGTTTGGGAGTCTTCAGCCAGGTGTCCGCAAGCAGCGAAAACAGTGAGAGTGCCGCGCGGCTTCCGTGGACCCTAACGAAAGTGACGCGGCAGTCTCCGACCGTGCTTCCTATCCATTCGGGTTGCGTCAGCGGAGAGAGAGCCGCACTATCTCTTTCACGGCTGGCGGCCTTCGTGCGTCGTATATATACTTTGACGCTTCACTTCTGTTGTCTACTCTCTTGCCTCTCTCGCAGTTTTTTCCCGGGCTTCGTATGGTCCCCATGCAGTTTGAGTAATCTCTGCTCTAGCCGGTGCGTTTCAGGACGCCGGTGATCGACAAATACTACGTGGCTATGAGAAAGTACCAAAACTGCGAGGACAGTTAAGTTGCACGTGTGCTGTGCGATGTCAGCACACGTTAAAGATCCCCAGGTGGTCGAAATTACTTCGTAGCCATCCACTACGGCTCCTCTTTCTCTCTTTCCACTTTCAACCCCATCTTCCTCTCTTCCCTTACGGCGCAGTTCAGGTGTCCACAGCTACAAGTGTGACAAATACTGCGCCTTTCCCTTCCTGCGAATCAATCAATAAATCAATCAATCAATCAATCAATCAATCAGTTAAGTTGCACAGTCTATAAGTGGTCTGGCTGGTGGGTAGCGCGAAGAACCCTGTCGTGGCTATTGCATTTGTAACCAAGCTGGTTTTCGTGCTTATGAGGCCTGTGAGAAGCGCTCATGCGCAAGAGTACATATGCATGCACACCCGGTTAGTTTTGTAGCGGTATCACAGCACTCTTTAATCGAAGGAATGGACTTACAGCGCTCCACAACAACGTGTAACTGCAGAACGATATGAGGACGGCGAGAACTACGCGCGCATGTGCGTACTGTATATGCTGTTTTGCCGCTTCGCT
The DNA here is from genome assembly GCF_055883805.1 of Amblyomma maculatum. NCBI lineage: Eukaryota > Metazoa > Arthropoda > Arachnida > Ixodida > Ixodidae > Amblyomma > Amblyomma maculatum. The sequence continues at coordinate 34,716,423 of NC_139352.1, read as the reverse complement.
TCAACGCAGTTCGCCGTAGGTATAATGCTGTCTGTTTAGCACCCAGTGATACTGTTTAAAGCAATTGCCCGTTGTACGCAGCGTGTCGCACTTGAACGGGGCCGTACAGAAGTGTCCTCTCCCACGTCACTTGAGTATCAAACTTGAGTTTCGCGTGAGTATCAAAGATGCCAGTGAGTAGGAAATTGTGCCTGTGGCTGCAAATGGCGGCTCATTATGTGGGTCTGATGCAGTGCATTTCCACCGGAGGCACCTAACGTGGCGTTCTAGCGGCAGCAAGCAAAAGCAAACCGGGAGGAATTGTGACAGGCCAGGAAGATGCAGGAGAGGAATGGAGCAACGAACAAAAGCGGCCGAGCAGTGCCGTATACGCTGCAGGTGACGGACGGAAAAGGGGGCCAGCCGCAAAGAAGACGGACGCGCAAAAGAATGGAGGGCAAATCCGGAGCCGTAGAAGAAATAGAGGGATGGCAGGTTTTGTCAAAAGCAGGCGGCCAGGAAAGAGCGTGGAACGGCGCGTCGTTTTCGCGTTTTCGCGACGACGTGGGGCTGCGAACGGCGCGAGGGAACGGATTGCGGAGTTGGCGGCCGGCCGCGAAGGCGTTGGAATCGTTTCGCACCGGCGAAAAGGCATCGACGCCTCGGCGGAAGTCGTTGCGGCCGTCCAAGAAAATGGAGAACAGAAAATGCAGATGGAAGAGTAAAGAAAGGTGCGTGCGAGAATCACCGCGGTGTGAGCGCCTTAAAAAGTGCCAAATGTCCGCGCGCGTGGCCTCAGCCTGGGAAAGAAAAGTGAACGCGTGCGAGCAGGCTGTTGTGGCCGGGCCGCAGGGAAACGAAGAAACGATGGCCTCTAGGAAGACAAAAAGAAAAGAAGAAAGGAAGGCACTCATAGCCAAGATGAGCTGGGCAAAAGTGAGGCGCGATAGATACAGATGGGGCAAAGAAAAAGGTGCGGGCGAGAGTGCACCATCGGTGTGAAAGATAACCCTAATGGTTTTTCTGGCCGACAGTGGCTGCGCCCGACACAGTGCCGCGATGTGGCCGGCGCGTTTTTCTCGCCTTCGGTCCATTCTTCATGTTCGTCGTCGCCTCCGCACCTCGGCGTCCCGATTGCTGCACCGGCAGAGAGGGATACAGGCTGCAGCATCCCGCCTGTGCGTCGATTTTCTTCTGCCTGTTCAGCTAAAGGCCGAGTATAACGCGAACTAGATTAATGGGAGAAAGCGAACACCGTGCGAAAACAGGAATGTAATGTCCGTAATGTTGGAATAATGACCAGAAAGAGGGTGTGGAACACGACAGCACGGCTTGACCTTTGGTAGCCGCAACTTGTACACGGGGCCCTTTGTTTCGAAACCCGAATGGCGGTAGTCCGCGGCCAAATAGATCGCCGTACTCATGCTGAAATACAACTATCGTGGTCGTAGAGCCCGTCGTAAATCGTAGCGAGGGGGAATTCGCTTGATGGAGGCGTTCAGCATTCGTCTTCAAAGGGTCCGCAGACGTTGATCTGCCGACCTCATTTGCATCTTATACGACTATAGGAATATACAGATCATCAATTGTTATATTCGTGGTGCGCGAGTGCGTTTTGCTAGTTTTACCGTACTGTGGCCTGCTGCAGCCCGAGAGGGAAGTTTTCTCCTCTTTACGGAAATAAAGTTTTCACCACCACCACCACCACCTTCGTGGGTAAGCGAAATGGAAACAAAATCAAGCATGCATAGGCCAGTACAGAGTGCGGATGCATTTTAAGGCGATATTATAACGGAAATATGCAGAAATCAGGCGCCATCCTTCACAGGAAAATGTGGTTACGAATTTGTAGTCAAAAGGTATACGTATTGCTGAATGGTGTAAACATAGTGATAACTGAAAGTCATAGTAAGAGGTAGTGACGTCTTATGTTAAGAAGAAAGTCGTAAATGACTGATCATCAGAGGAATCTGGAGTCGGTGTTGACCGCAAAAGTGGCTACGAATTACATAGACGAACACGAGCTGAGCCCTCTCTTCGAAACGGTGCGGACTGAGACTTTCCCTCAACCCTGTTTGGGGCCATTTGAGTCGTCATGGCTTGTTACTTGGTGGATTCTGGTGGATTGCTGCAGATGAAGGCTGGATTACAATTGATTAAGGTGTGGTACAGTGGATCAAGTTGGATTGCTGTGGTTTAAGAGTACACTACGTTTGGTTAAGTTGGATTGCAGTGCATTGCGTTGTACCGTGATTATTGCATCGCTGGTAGTACATCACTCGATACTTTTGCAAAACTAGTTGAAAATCACCTCCTGTCATTTATCACATATTTCAAATTTCAGCCTTACTAAGTAACTGCATTGTTATTGCTGCATTCTTTTGCCATGTCTTGTTTCTGGGTGATGCTATGTGGGCCATGCCTCACCTATCAGTGTGATCATGTTGTCAAGTGTCGGTAATCTGTTTATAACTGTACTCAAGTGTGGCACTGCATCCCCATTGGTTCACCTTTACGTTCCTTTCAAAAGTACACATTCTGTATCTGATATTTTTAGTCACCCTGATATGTTTTATACTAAATTCCCTTCCTGTTAATAAGCCCATTGGATTGACAGTATGCATAAATAAGTAAAATAAATAATAAGAATACATTGCGTTGGATTTTGGTGGACTCGTGATGGATTAAAGACGAATCTTGGTGGATTGCTGCAGATAGAGTGGATTACAATACATTGAGGTTTGGTAGGGTGCATTATTTATATATTTAATAACACTACGGAATCGCTTGACACCAAGCAGGAACGTGCACAAAATAGAAATAAAATGCAAAACTATACAAAGACAACTACTTACACAGACACTTCATACTCTCATGCACATGTTACATTGTACACACACACATATTCTGCTCATTTAAGCGTGGATTACGTTTAGTTCATGTGAATTTCGGCTGATTAAAAGTAGATGGCGTTACAATAAGGGTGTATTACGTTTGATTAGGGTAGAGAATGGTGGAATATGAGTGGATTGCGGTGTATTGAGAGTTGATTGCAATGAGATTTGAGTGCACGTTGTGGAATCACCGGTGGTCGAAATTTCTGGAGTCACTACGGCCTCCCTCATAGCGTGAATCACTTTGTAGCGTTAAATCTTACAAACGGAACCAGAAAGCGAATTAAATTCTAGTATGGTGAATTACACTGAACGAAGTTTGGATTATGGTAGATCAAGGGATTGTTGCGATAGATATATAGTAGTCAATGCTTTCGTCTCAGCTGTTTGTTAGTAGTCTAGCGTGTGGCGTAATTTTTAAGGCCTTTATAGACTCATGAGTGTCCGTCCGTCAGTGCTTGCGTCTGCGGGGAGTGTCACACTTCGCGAGATTCCTCGGGGTTCTGTTAACCTTTAAAGCTGTCTGTGAGGAACTTTAGTAACCGATAATGGTAGTGGTAGTTAGGGATAGTGACAGTAATGATGATGATAGTGAGCGGTGATCACAGTGATAGTTCCTGATGATGACAGTTGATGTGATGGTGATGTCAGCACTCATGACTGACTGTGACGTCATATCATGACGTCACACCCGGGCATGCCATCACGTTACGTCATAACCAATGACCGCCAGGCAATTCACGCATATACGATCCGGGTGTCCGTGCGGCGCCTTCCATATGGCGCTCCTCGAACGCCGCACCGCATAGCAACAGAAAGAAGCAGACACAGAATCTGTCCCACTTGCTCTGTGGACATCTGTACTGCGCCGTAAAGGAAGGGAAGGAGATGAGAAGGAAAGAAGACAGAGAGAAATAGGTGCCGTATAGTGGAGGGCTTTAGAATAATTTCGAACGTTGGGTATCTCCGCGTCAGTTGCCTCCCGACCGCTTCAGCTGAACGGATCGCGCCACTCAAGCTCAGCTAGAAGCTCAACAAGGAACCTGTGGAAGAAGTAGTTCGTCTTAAGCACTCAATCTCAACTCTGTAAAGATTGTGCAAAGCACTCAATAACCACCACGCAGCAGATGCTTCCGCCTCATCACACTTTAGTGGTCCAAAGTGCCCCCTAAAAATTTCGCTGTCTGCGCTTGTGGCGGACGGTTTTTGACGAGTGCTAAGGGCTGAACGAAGCTCTCGGCACGGTCGGCGTGCGTCGCGGGTCAATAGCTGCTGTCAGTTGGTGTTCCACAGCTTGGAACTCTCACGGGATAGTGTGACGGAGTTGTTTCCTCGCTTACATTTGTAGCCCAAGCTGCTGCTCTTCCTACATCGTGACCTTGCGCGTCATCTTGTGTCCCTCAGCAATACGCCGCACCACGCGCAAGTCGACTTTGAACTCAACCAGGGAGGCGACATCGAGCCGTGTCAGCCGCTGTCTGGGAATGCGCCTTTTATGCGAAACATATTGCTAGAGGTAAACCACAGCCCTTCGTGACGGTTACACGCCGTGCAAAGAATGTGGAATGCTACGTCACACCACGTGATACGCTGACGTCACGACAGAGGATAGACGGGGGTCCAGCTCGCGCCGTCGGCTGCGGTTGCACGCCGTGCGGACCACGTGGTATGGTGACGTCACACCACGTGATACGCTGACGTCACGACAGAGGAGAGACGGGGGACCGGCTCGCGCCGTCGGCTTCAGCCATTTTTCTTGTCCATGAATTAGCTGGAATTAGGGGAGCACTTGGTCACTTGCAGCATACATTGGGCAGCTTACAATGTTACATTGCAACAAGCAACAGTTCCCCTGTCACGGAAGAAAATCAAGGCGTCCGTGTGCTAGGCGATGTCGGTGCACGTTAAAGATCCCCAGGTGAAATTTCCGGAGCCGTCCACTAAGGTGTGTGTGTGCGTGTTTCTCCCTTTGTGTCCTGTCGCACTCTGCGCAAAGTTTTCTTGAATATGCCTCCCTCGTAGCCTGAGTCGCTTTGGGACGTTGAACCCCACAAACCAAACCAAACGTGGGCATTAAGGCAAGCTGTCGTACCTTTTTGGCTTAACCGCAGGTAAGCTGTGTAGGACCTGTGCCCATCTGAATAATTTCGCGTCCATCACCATGTGATGCATGAATGACATTAGAATATGACGAATGGTGATGAGGAGGAGTAAAAAACTTGTTTGCGACGTCTGGCCCTTTCCTTGACTGCGCCTTATGAAAACATGCGTGTTTTGTCAATTTAAATGCACAGCGGCAGCTTTTCGATGGAGGCGAAAAGCAAGGCGCCCGTGTGCTGTGCGTTGTCAGTGCACGTTAAAGAACCCCAGGTGGTCGAAATTTCCGGAGTCCTCCACTACGGCGTCTCTCATAGCCTAAGTTGCTTTGGGACGTTAAACCCCACAAACCAACCAACCAACTTTTATGTATTTGAATGCTCGGCAATGTTCAATTGTATTAGCAGTGAATGTAGTTACTTTTATCCGCTTCAAAATAAGACAAAAATTGACGCTTCCACGCACTCAGTAGGAAACAGAGATGATGCCAAAATTAACAAAAATGGAGCGACCCATATTAAAATTTCAAAAAGACGAAGTCGCGATCGCTGCATACGTCCCAGCTTGAAGGTGATCTGCCAGAAAGAAATGGACTCCGTCAAAAAGAAAAGGCAAACCTGCTTTCACTCTGGCGTTTCCAGTTCAGTAAATAGTTTCCTGCTGTGAATAGATCTTGTGTCCGGTTCATTATCGTCAGCCACCATATTTCCCCCTATCCTCCCACTTATTGTGAATAAAGTTTTATCAGCCTCAGTCAGCCCAGTTGTGCGACAATTTTGGCTGAGATAGCTAGGGAAAACAGGGAATTATAAGGGAACTTGAAAAGAGCAGCTCGTTAGACACAGTGAATTGTGTGCAACGGGACAGCGATAACGAAGATTATGCTGCATGCCGAAAACCTCGGCAAGAAGGAAAAAATCGTGGGATTTCGTGGGTAACGTAATTAAACAACGCGTATTCAATTCGCCTGAAGAATGCATCCTATACAGAGCACGTGGTTTGCGTGCAACAGAATGCACCGATCGACTGGCAGAACAGGCATGCTTTGAGCCTCGCCGCATTTTCCCAGTAGCTCTAACTTGCAAATGGGAGATAGCTGCTCATTATTACGTAATGGAGTCTGACTCTAACACTGCAAAAGCATTGAAGAAGACAGATTCTGGCACAAAGCCAGTGCCTGAGGCAAGAAGATCGACGCAGGCGCTGCTGTCAGCATTTTTTATTTCTTTGTCCGCGCGCTTTCGCTGCTGGCGGTCATATACGAGAAATGCATCACTTCGCCTTGTGGCGAATTCCATTCGGCGATGCGAACCGAGCAAGACGTCTATAGGAAGTCTACGAGACCATACCGTCGCGATCCAGTGAAAACAACAGATCCGAACCCAAATCGCCCATTGAAGTACGTTCTTAGGCTTCTTGCCGCAAGAAAATCTGACCGGGTCGCCGATTGGAATTCGCCATTATAGAGGGTCATTCTCGTGCACTTCGTGAGTTATCGGAATGACCGTGTGTCTCTCGATTGCCGTTGCATTTGGCTGTTCGGCTGTTCGGCTGTTTCGTCAGTGACAGTTCCGTCCGCCGCCTCCATTTCTTTCGCGTTCTTCGCGTACTTTCATTGCATGTGCTCCTTTCACTCTGCGTCGAATGTTTTCTCCTCTTGAAGCGGGGTTCACGATGCGGGGCCTGTCAGGTTGAAGTCGCGGCCCTAGCTTTCTCCTGTCCCATCTAGTTTGGGCCTGAATTGAGGCCGTAAAAGGCGGCCGGTGAACGCGCAAAGAAAATGCCGAGGTGAGCATTTCAGTTCCGTCAGAGCGAAAGGTGGCGGTGAAAGAAAAGCTCCGACGAGCCCGCGCTGTCGTCGTCAGAGCGGTATAACGGATCACGCCGCAACAGATGGCCGGACAAAGTTGAAGAGAGCAGGCGGGGGCGTTGAACTAGGCCGGCGTTGGATTCTTCAGCGTTCGGCTGCAATAAATAGATGAACCGCGACGATGCTTAGTAGAAGGGTGTACGGAAGGCGAAAGAATTGTTATATAAACCTCGTCTACAAAGGCGGCCAAATCAAGCTCTCCAACAAGGGAGGAGTGAGGCAGCTTGTACCTCAACTCACTTCTGCGCGCTGATGCTGTGCCGAGATGGAAGGGCGGGCGAGCTCGCTGCGATCAGGCGCTGCTTGGTGGAAGGGCGGTAACATCTGTACGAGCTGCTCTTTCTTGGCCGCCTTGCATCGGATCGAAAGAGAGTGTGATGAGCAAGAGAGAGAGAGAGAGAGACGGGAACAAGGGTGAAGCGGGAGGAGAGCGGCGGCCTGGGAGTTGGCATTGACGGATGGTAATTGTAACGCCGCGGGCCACTGGATCTGCTGCTCCGATCATACGCAATATGGCTACGAGGCGACGTCGTGTGCGTGGCACGCGCAGACTCCCCCTCCCACCCCCCTTCTTCCTCCGCTCTCTTGTTTTGTCATCTCGTCCTATTTTGTTTCCTTTAGTGTTGGCTTGCGCCGGTGCCCGCTGGGCTCTGTGCGATCTAAATACCTCCCCCTCTCTTCCCCTGTCTCCGTGATGTCTTCCGCCGTTTCGCGTCCCAGGCGGGTCTTCACCAGAGCACTTATGGGGAACGACAGCACCCGCGGGGGTCTTGGACGGTGGGCGAGGGAGTTCGATACGTCGTTGCGTGCGTTTGCGTTCTCTGGGCCGCCCTTTCGGTGTAGCAGCGATGGCAGTTGCACTAACCTCGTTTGCAAACGAAGAAGAATATATACGGCGTACCAGCCGCTTTTACACCGCTTCGCTCGTATTCACACCTTCGCTGTGTAGCAGTCCTCCTAGCTCGTGAAGTAGCGGAGAGCCACTTGTTTGCGATAACGTTAGAGGGCGCGTTTACGACGCTTTGCGTATTCCTTGTCCTGAAAGTTTAGTCCCGTAGGTGTTTCTCTTGTTCTTCTTTTCTTTTTGAAGCTCTGCGGGCATCAATATACAAATTATCTTTTCTCATTCTTTTCAAAGACCCGTAATTGTGCGCAAGTCGATTGAACTAAGGAAGTGGACGCCGAAGTTAAGGTTGATACAGAGCAGAATTAACTAGATGTCAATATGGGAGGTGTTCCCCCTGCGGTCGACGATTGTCGTCCATCGCACACAGAAATCATATATATGACGTTCAGTGCAAATGGAGGAAAGTTGGTAGCCCACACATGTGCAACTTTGCCGGTGACAAACGCGAATGTTTCGAGTTTTGAACAGAAACACCTACTGGTATGTACAGTCATAGACAAAAGTGGTATACTCCACGCGAACCGCAATAATTTGATTTTTTCAGTATAAAAAATGTGCCACAGAATTGCTTGGATAAGATGAAAAGTATATCAAGGAGGGTACGTTATGCATATCTCAGAAATAACTGCTTCTCTGTCAGAAAAATCTGGCGGGCAGATTTCTCGGAGCGCGTGGAGTATACCACTTTTGTCCACGGGGTTACAAAAGAAGAAATGCTTGGGCGCGGTCACTGTTCAAGTGCAGATGTAATGTAAGTCATGCACGAGCTCAGATTAGTCGCGGAGGCCTCACGCGTGCATGTCACCGCCCGTGCGCGGATGTTTGCCTACGCATGCTGCTCAGTGTCCTTTCTCTGGGAGGTCTGCGGTAGCTGTCACAGCGGCGGTCGGCGGCGAGGGCTGCCGCGGAGACGATCGAATCTCCGCATCCCTTCTTTCTACCGGAGGAAGGGAGGCGATGTTCCGCTTTGCTTTCTTCCGAGTCACGGCTGCCTCCGGAAGGGAGCACGCCGGCCGAATACGCGATCGGGAGACGGCGTCTCCGAGGCCCGCGGTCGGCATGCGCGGCTGGTGCGGTCGTCCTTTGGCCCGTGTTCGGTGGGATTGGTCCCCTCCCTCTCTGGGTGCAGGGCTGCTGTGATTCTCCGCATTCGAGTCGCTGCTTTTCGAGAGCTCCTAGCTCGAGTCGTACCAGCAATGGTGGTTGCCTGGAACCGGACGCGCTGATCCGAAAGTTCTCGGAGGGAATATTGGGAACAATGTTAAAACCTAATACACGCTACTGGCGAAACGCAAGTGAAAGTGAACTTCAGTTGAGCTCAGTGACGTCGTCGTCGCACTTTCGTATTTTCTATTCTCCCGTCTGAGCAGTTTGCCATCCTGGTCAATTGCCCTCCCCCCCCCCCCCCCCCCCTCCCTCGAATCTGAGCGGAAATAAGACTGCCTCTGCCACCCGCGTGAGGCCCCCATTTTCTCGCTCTCTTTTTCAACAAATTCAATGTCGTCGACTTGTGTACAGCCGGGGTCATAGGACACCAAGAACACTTGGCGTACCGTGGTAAATAAGACGATAAATTGTAATGGTTGATCTAGTTCTTTAGTGATGGCCCCGCTACAGCAAGAGGCCGGTAGTAAAATTTTTAATGTAAAATTAAATCATTCAGTTTTTTGCAACCTACAACTTTCCAGGGGGAAGAAAGCTGAAAAAAGAAAAGAAAAGAAAGCTGCCTAACACCCAAAAACAGCAATTGCACTCAACAATTATGAGCTAATGTTTGCATGGAGATAGTTTTTTTTTTTAATAATAATATGTTTTTGCCTCACTTTCTTGTACAAGAAAAAGATCTGCGCTGGTCTCACTATAGCTTAGTCTCCCGGCGATTCGTCATCGTGCGGTGAAACATGCATGCGTTGTGTATATTGCGTTGCTTCGAAGTCAATTTGTATGCGCTGAGCACGAAATTCAAGTTAATTCTTGCGCCGCTTAGCAGCGGGGAGGCACCTTTACGGGCCTATTTCTCTATGCGCACTGAGCAGATTGCATAAACGCGCTTTATCTGGCAACATTGGTGCAACTCAGAACCAGTTTTATATGAAACGCGGCAGCTACGAAGTCGGGGATGAAGATTAACCGCAGCGATTCGATGCTTTCTTTAGCCTTTTTAAATGGCGCCTTTTTTTTTTTTTTTTATCCCGCGATGTTTATCGGGACGCACAGAGAAGCTCCATACCACTGAGGCTGGTTTTGTAGCCTAATCAATTCATTCTAATTGGATTGCGCTGTCGGCGGGCTTGGCCATAGCTCCGCGACAGCCCTCACAGATAGGGAAGCAGTGCGGACATCTTCGGTGGCCGACACGGCGTTTCTTCGCACGCAGAGGAATTCACCTTGAAACACGCCTCTTCCTGGCCGGGCTTTCTATCTAGTCGTGAGATCGGAACTCGGCTCCTCCTGTTCCCGGGACGCATTTCTTCGCCGGGCTGATGCAATGGCGACGAACGGAGGCTCCGAGGGGCTCGGGATTTTCTCCTCTTTCTGCTTCGCATGTCGCTGCTTCTCGCTTGTCTTTCGCGGTCTGGAGAAAGGAAAGAAAAGAACGAGATGGGTCTCCGACTTGCTCGGAGGAGACGCGAGTTGAATATTTCTCGCCGGCCGCGGCATATCCCCCTCTTGCTCTCTCGCTGCTTCCGCAGAATATCTCGCTCGCTTTCAGTGCACGGCCGGCGACGACATTTGTGTAGATGCTGCTACGCTTCACGAGGCGTGGCTCGGTGAATTCGTTTTGCTCTCTGTTCCCGCTTGCTGTTGACATGTAAAATCGCCGGGAACAAATCGGCGAAGGGCGAGTCCACACTTGGCCTCTTGTTTTCACGCGTCGTTGTCCCCTCGTCCCCTCTGTTCTTGCATCCGAATTTTTGCCGCCAGTGCGGTCCCTGCTTGGTCGGGTGTGCAGTCGCAGTTGCTCAGATTTGTCCAAACTGGAGCGGAAGTGGGTGGCAGAAGAGAATTGCGGCACATTTTCCTCTTTCTTTCTTTCTTTCTTTCTTTCTTTCTTTCTTTCTTTCTTTCTTTCTTTCTTTCTTTCTTTCTTTCTTTCTTTCTTTCTTTCTTTCTTTCTTTCTTTCTTTCTTTCTTTCTTTCTTTCTTTCTTTCTTTCTTTCTTTCTTTCTTTCTTTCTTTCTTTCTTTCTTTCTTTCTTTGGCTGCATATTTGACTTGCTTTGCCCGCTGTCTCGTTCGCACTGACCCGACTGAGCTGGCTGTGAAGAAGCAGAAGTTTGAAGAAGAAGAAGAAGAAGAAGAAGAAGAAGAAGAAGAAGAAGAAGAAGAAGAAGAAGAAAAAGTTTGTTTATTTATGAAAACAGGTATTACATAAATAATACAGAAGGAGGCCCCAGAGCTCAAGACTATATCGGGACCTCCTCGGGACCGCCCCTGGCAAGATTTCCTCGCTGCTCTACTTGTGCGCACTTGAGAGCGAGTCACGGGCGATTTTCGGAATGGTCGAGTTCTCGCTTAGTCAAGGAGCTTGCCCGTCTAGTGGCGCTTTGCTGAATGGGGCGTATTGTTCGCTAAGCGCCCCACTGTATTTAGCACTTTCTTTGTGAGTCGACATGTGACCTGGCTGCAGTTGTAGTTGTCAGGAGGCATGCGATACGTTCATTATTTTTGCTGTAGGTATGAGCAGTTAAGAAGGGTATTATTTTTTAATTTAGGTTCTGTTTTCCTTTGTGCAGTCGAAGCCTTTTCTGATTCAGTTCAGTTCAGTCGTTCGTACTGCAGCTGCACCATCTATTAATGTGGACTTATGTTTCGACAGCCTGCACTGGACCGTGGTTAATGGCAGGCATATGGGAGAGGCCTTTGCCCTGCAGTGGGCATAGTCAGGCAGATGATGATGATGATGCCGTATCCAGTAATGCCGCGGCCCACTGTACGGGACACACAGTGTGCATGAAAAACATCCTGGTCTGAAATGGTGCTTAAGAAAAAGTTGAAGCCCAGAGTTCAGGCTGCCAAGTGCAGTTCTGACTACATTCTTCCCTTTCTCACTGACAGTAAAAATGATAGGAAGCGGTTCGGCGAGCTGTGTCCCGTCTAAGCCGTGACACTTTGAGCGAATTTCGCCTCGTGGAGTTTAGTGGAAAGCATGTTTACCTCCGCGACCAGCATTGCAGATGCCCCTCTTGGCTACTATCGTGCTCTTGAGGCCTTGTCGAATTCGGCGTTAAAAGTCGATTTTATTTCGAACAAAACATCAGTTCGAAGGGGCGCTCCCGCGTAGAACGAAGCGTTCTAAAGTTTGACAATTGTTCGTTCTCAGTATCTATAGATTGCACGATATCTCCGAGATGGGACTGCGTTTCACAGGAGACGACGGCGCAGTTTGGGTGCGCTCTCTGCCAGCGATCATGGCTCGGGAATACGGCCTCGCCATTTTCTAAGGCAGCGACAGGCGAGTGGTAGCAGTTCCCGGCAAGCGCCCTGTTTCGTCGCAGAAGCGTAACATGCGGAGATGGCCTTCACGGTGCGACCCACCCGCCCGAAGTCACTGCTGCTGCGACGGCGCGTCTTTTCGAAGTCGCTCGGAATGCGTTCCTTTGATATCCCAGCCGCGGGGCATAGCAGGCCGGCAGAAAGGGAATTTAGGGACCTCGTCGGAAGAGGGAACTCTCGCCGGGCGGACTTCGATCTGCGGCGGCATTCCACGACGCCGCCGCGGTATGCGCCTCCTTCAGCTCCACGTCCAGGAATGCACGATTGATGACGGCTCCCTTTATCCACATGCTGGACGGCCTTTGTGCGTGCCCGCTTGTGTGTCGGTGTGTTCGGCTTGAACACGGGACCTGGGCCACGGCGATAGAAAGAAGAAAATGAAAAAGATCGAGGGGGTCGCCGAAGATAAAATCCGGAGCATTAGAAATGGCCGGTGGGCGGATATGACCTCCGAGGCCCGCGGTACATTCATCCGAAGGAGGGCAGGCCTCTGGGCGTAGGGCGAAGGGAAGAAATGACCTCCGGTACCAGGACGGTGGCTCTTTATATTCTGGGCGTGGAAGGAAAAGGGTTAGACGCCGACGCTGCTTTGGACCCTGCCTCTCCCGATTCTTTTGGAGGAAGGTGGCGCTGGGGAGAGGAGGAGGACGCAAGGTGTTACGCCGTTGCCGATTTGGATCTTGGGAATTGGAAAGAGGGAGACGAAATATAGAGCGCAGCAAAATGAAGACGGCCTTTGACCTCGGGGGTGCCGAGCATGCCTGCGCGTAACGATGCGAAGCTGGAGAAGGGTGTGGCAGTTCGCGCAACTCTTCCCATGTGCGCCGGCTGTGGGTCAGCGATAGACTAGCGGCCGTAGCCACGCGCGCGGAGGAGTGGATCTCTCTCTCTATCTCACTCTCTCTGAGCTGCTCTCTTTGGTTGCTCTATTGAAGCGCTCGGAGCTTGTGCAAGAAGGTGCCATTGATGGGCGTCAGGTGTTGCCAATGGACGCTTGGCTGCAGAGGCGCGCATTCAGGGCGTTCGTCGAGAAAGGTCTTTACGCACTCACCGTCGGCATGAGTGGGGAACACCGCAGCTGGGCAAGTTTCGCAGAGGGCAAGTGGCTGCCACGCCCGGGGGCGGTGTGCGACCGTTCCATCTCGCGTGCGCGTAGGCACGATGAGTGGAATTGGGAAGGCAGAAGGCTGAGCGACGAATTTACGTTTGCCTTTCAGCCGTCGCATGGAATTGGAGAGGAGGAGTGTACGTGTTTCCTGCGTTTGGCACATCTGGCGGGAAACGCAAGGTGATTGTATGCTTGGGGTGAAACCACTTCTGTGCGCTGTTTTGGTTAGGTGAACAGACTGAGTTGACCGGCGGAAGATGCATGCCTTAATGGCTGTCCGAGGCAGTGACAATCGCCTTTATGGCACGCTGGCTGGTAGTTACGCTGAAACCCTACTCCGTACATTTCCTTCCGCAGCCTTTCACAGCGGTTTTTCATGTTCATCATGAGTGCGATAGTGGCTGCACCGTTTCTTTGCGACAGTCAGTTATTAAGTTCTACTATTTCATTGCTGTAAAGGTTTTTTAATTTACAAGTTGACATGCTTAGAAGCGGCTGTTCCGCTGGCCGAAAATTCAGAACAGTACGGTAATGAGCTGAAGTTTATTACTGTCAAATGCATTTTGATCAGCACAGCACAGATGGTTACCAGCACCTCTCGAAAATGCCACTAAATGGCCGAGGAAGTGAGTGCTGTCGCAGTTCCGGGAATAGGGGCGATAATACGCTCTCCCCCGTTATGTAATAATCTCCTTTGGAGGGCCTTTAAGTGTAACTAGAATAAATAAATAAACACTTTGATTTAGATTTCACTTTCTCCGTCCGAAGAATAAGAGCCTGCACTTCAGCAAAATTGGCAGCGTTTCTTTGTGACACGCTTTGGTCCGACCACAAGCTGTGCTCTAGAAGCGCGGCGCGTGAGCCCGCAAAGCAGCCGAAGCAGTGTACGAGGATATAAACGACGTTCGGCTAAAATATTCGGAGCTGGATCGGTAAATAAATAAGGGTTCTTCGGTCGGCTTGAGCGGACACAGCCCGCGATGATCACGGGGAAACGAGCGGCGCCGGCCGGCACGCTGTTGGAGCGAGTTTGAACGGTTTTCGTTTAAATTAACCCATCGTTTCACCATCGCGGGCGGCGCGAAAGTACCGCGGAGAGGCCTCGAACGGCACTCCTTTTTCCAGAACCCGGCGTCTCGCTACGGCAGCGTGCCCCGTTCCTTCCGCTCTGTTTCGATCGGGCCGGCATCCTTGTAATGGCGTCGATGATGGGAGCATGCCAGCCTGCCAGTTACGCGCGCACAGGCGCGCGTGGCCTTTATTAGTGGCGCTTCCTTTGTGTGGATAAATAAAGGGCCCTGCACGTGCAGGAGCACGCGCACATGTAGCCGAACGCAAACACCGTCGACCCAGAGGCCGCTGCGTGGCGCCCGCTCGCAATTAGGCTCGACGCAAACGGAACGTATAGAGAAAGCGTTCGATACGTGCATACATGCGTGGCGCACTTGCCTTTCTTTTTCCGTCTCTCTGGTATCTCGCTGTTTCTCGGAAAACGACGTGAATTACCAACTACAGCAGTGACCGCGTTGCGAGTGCAACCATTAATACTCTCCCTATCGAAGAATGGCGTGATTTATGAGTAAGGGATGGTTGTGTGAGTTAGAGGGTGAAAAAAAAAAAAAAAAAATCTCTCTACGTGCAAAATTTCGTTGAAGTAGTGTAATTGGCTAATTAATTCGAGCCAGCAAAGTCAATTCGACGTCGAAATAGCCATGGACGTCAAAATAGCAGCGGACCTCGAAATTGTGCAAAAAAAAAAAGTTAAAATCGGGCAAAAGCAAGTTTTGCTGCAAGTACTTAGGGGCTGACGCTCACCAGCAGCACCCATATTTATTTACAAACGTCGGAACATTCACTTCCCTGTTTTGTCTCTTCCAAGCTCCTCCGAATGGGGCGCGGCCTACATGCGTTGTCTTTTTCAGGGCTGCGTTTGTTTGACTCTACTGGTGAATAGGTATACGCTTTCGGCCACCTCGTGCTCTGCTGCATGTGGGGCAGGGGCCGAGGGAATTCTTTCATCAAGTGACGCTCGGTTTAGATTGACGAGCATAATATGGATCTAGCGAAAGAAGGAGGAGGAGGAAGAATAACTTTATTTGGTGTCAGTTATATGAGAACCAAAGTTCCATGCTGGTAAACGAAGAGGACACACTAAAAGTGATCACTGGCACAAGACGAATGGCATGCAAACAGTGCACACAGCTCAAGCGCATCACTGTGGTCGACTGTCCGTCTTCTCTTTGGGTGGGTCTGGCAGGTTTAATCTGTGGTAAAGGCGGAAGAAAATAAGGGAGAAGAATGGCGGTGCGCTCGCAGAAACTGGCTCATTAAAGCGGTTCGTAGCGGCTGACGGAAATGAAAGGGCTGAAGTGGAAACGGGACAGCCTCTTTACGTCCATGCCTGCTTAAAAACGCATGTATTCTTCACATACGAAAACTGTAGAAGAGTGTCCTGGCACTGTGATATTAAGGCACACTATAGGCTCATGGGTGTGTGCAGAAAGTATCCGTTCCGCAGAGGATGTCACACATCTCCCTGTCGAATAATGGCGTGATTTATGAGTAAACGTATGGTTGTATGAGTTAGAGGGTGAAAAAAGAGTCTCTACGTGCAAAATTTCATTCAGGTGGTGTAATTAGCTAATTAATTTGAGCCAACAAAGTCGACATCGAAATAGCCATGGACGTCGATATAGTGTGCAGACGTCAAAACAGCCGTGGACGTCGAAATTGTGAAATTACGTCAAAATCGTGCAGAAACGCACGAAAACATTGCGAAGACTTTGGTGTCATGCCTCGTCATAGTGTTACAACATCGAAAGCAGCCAGTCAATAGTAAAAAAGGAGAAAAAGTAGTAAAAGGTAAAAAATAAATAAAAAAACATTAAAATAGAGAAAGAGCAACCAAAAGAGAAAAAATTAGGAAAAGTAAAAATAACAGCAAAAGAAAAAAGAGCAAAGAAGATAATAAAGAAGCAAATGAGCGCACATAGTCGCAGGAAAGGCTTTCGCCTTACCGCACTTGAGAGGTCTAAGTGCCTCCAACGAATTCTTCACAGGTTTGCTGCAAAGGTGAACCCACGTGCCGAGACTGAAGGAATACGCCCCTACAGCCAGCGACACTTGGCTAAGCGCTGCTCCGCAGTCAAGTGCGACGCACGCGAAGTTGCGAAGCTGGAGTGGAGGGACCGGTTCTTGTGTAGCACGCGTGTTTCTTTGCCCGGTACCACGTCGGCTGGTGAATGTAGGAGGTTGGAAGCGTCGTAAAGTAGGAAGAAATTGCGTTTTTTATTTTTTTTTTTACGCAGTCCATCCCGGTAATTACATAAATGCATTTTTCAACGCGACAGAGCTTATTTTTCCGTGTAGCGGAGAACCCGGTGGTGCACACGCCTCCGGTGTGTAGAGGGAATCCGCATTGGTCGAAAAGGTATGACGTCAGACGGGGAGTGGAGGAACTGAAAAATAAATGCATTGCACTGAAAACATTAGGGGGCACTTGGTTCGATTTGGTTTGTGAGGTTTAACGTCCCAAACGACTCAGGCTATGAGAGGCGCCTTAGTGGAGGGCTCCGGAGTAATTTGCACCGCCTGGGGATATTTAACCTTCACTGACATCGCACCGCACACGGACAGGGGGGCACTAGCTCCACCTTAAGGGTATAACGCAATAGAGCTTCACGCACGGGACGTTTTCTCATTTGTTTTATTTTTGTTTTTAAATGTATTTGCTATATTTATTTATTTATTTTTATACGCCGGTACTTAGCACTAGGAAACCCTGACTCTATTCTCAAGGGAAAATGTTTGGACGTGTTGGTTCATCGTCAATAAAGCAAAGCACTAAAAACCACAAAGGACGAGGAGTGGACAGGACAATAGCGCTTGTCCTGTCCCCTCCTATTGTCCTATCCCCTCCTCGTCCTTTGTGGATTTTAGCGCTTTGCTTTGTCGACTTTATTCTGAGTAGTTTGACACCTCTGAACGGATTTTTCATTTTTTTTTACTATTTCAATTCATTGATTGATAAATTACACGCTCTGAATTTTCTTAATTAACGTCATCAAGCATTGGCTTCTTATTCTGCTCATTTTGACACCTTTGAACTCCTTTTTTTTCATTTTTGTTTTTTTATTTATTTAATTATGAATTCAATAAAATGATTTCATTAAGTCTTCATCGCTAATCATGTACCAATCAGCTATCAATCACTAGAACCACAAGTTACCATGATCCGTTTTTTTTTTACGCACTTCGACGGCTGTTCGATCGAACGAGCTGCATGTTATCGTTAGAGAAATTTATGGTGAGACTAATCTAACGCACCTATACCCATGGACACCGAGTCGGCACGCGTTACGCAGTTATATGCTTATAGCTATATGGTTATATGCTTGTAAAGACATTGAAGCGGGACTTGAGGACCTGCGTGGTCTTTCACATAATAGAGACTTTTAGTTTAGCGTTACTGCTTACCGCTACCGCCTACCGCTACTGCGTGAGCGTCAGTACGCATGCGCAGATGACCCTGATGGCGGCAGATGGCGCCACGTTCTTGTCAAGGAAACACGCCGCTCCAGGGCGTGGCATTGGAGGGCTAGAGCGCCCTTTTTGCATCCCCCTACCGACGCCCATGTACGCAGTTTACCCTTCGCACATGCAGACAGAACCATTCAAGAAAATACCGCGGGGAAAGGAGTATTTTTCTTGGTGACGTCGTATTTTTAAAACTTTTGCTTCAGCAATTTCAGTTGGACGCGTTACCGATAGGTCAGGTGGCTTGTGCGTACTGAGTGCATGCTTACCGTTGGCAGCAGCTTGTGCATTTTTCATCGCCAACTTCGGCGTTGCGTGCTTCATTCCTCTCTCAGATCCTGGATAGTTCTAAACCTGCGCGGAAAAAATATGCTTATGGGATTGCGCCAAAAAAAAAAAAAAAAAAAAAAAAAAGCAGCAACGCAGTGCTTGCATCACGCGACACCGCTGATGCGTGGGAGCAGGCAAGAAAAGCGAAGAAAAAAAAAAGGCGCCCTGTTTTCACATTGGTGCGGATGCACGGGTTGGGTCGCTGGAGTTGGAGGGGTAAAACGAGACAATAGAATGGTTATAGTTCTCGTCTCGTTTCTTCTTTTCTAGGGTCTTTCTTTTTTTGGTCCCATCGATTTCATAATGAGCCACCTCAGAGGCCTATAGCGTCCCACAGCTTCACAGACGCACTCTGCAGTAAACATAGTTTTGATTCGTAGCGTCGGTTTTGAGCTCCTAATAAGGGGCAAAGACGAAGAAGAGCGTCTCTGTTGAGGGTTTGCAACCCTGCTGAGAGGCGATATTCTCGCGCAACAAATATCGAAAGCGACCGCCTCCCGAGCTGTGAAAGGAGTGCGCGCGGCGGCGGCAGTGTAGGGGAAAATTGGTCGACGGGAGATAATTAGGAGAGCGGCCAACAATGCTTGGGCGACCCACTGTGAGTATGCGCTCCTTGCCCATGAAGAGAAAAGGGCTGCGCTCGGGGCTTCCCTGCTGCGCGCCGATAAGCGGCGTCGCCCAAGCTGTACGTAGCGGCCTGCTGCGTGCGTTGAAGCGCCTCGTGCTGGCACGCTGCTGCGGGGCTTATTGAAGATTACTTTTTTTTTTAATAATACTGACGTATGCCGGCTTGAGATGACGGCAGCATCATTACTGAGGTGACGCACAACCAATTTAGGCACGTGACAGAAAAACACAGGTAGACACTTTGTAGCTATGCAATGCTATCATAACACTGTCCTCGCTTCGAGTTGCTGATCAATTCACTATCGTCTCACTATCTATAATCTCCTGACCGTCCTGGTTAGCTCAGTTGGTGGAGCGACTGCACCGGACAGGCGGTGGTCCCGGGTTCGAATCCCGGACTGGGAGGAATTTTACTTTTAACTGCGAAGTTTCTCGGGGAACTGTCTATAGCTTTCCTTTGTAGCCGTCTGGCTGCGCTTAGCGGGATAAAAAGTTAAATTGGTTCACAGGAAGGGAAAGGCGCAGTAACTGTCACACTTGCTCTGTGGACACCCGAACCGCGCCGTAAGGGAAGGGAGGAAGGTGGGAATGAAAGTGGAAAGAGAGAAAGAGGAGCCGTAGTGGAGGGCTACGGAGTAATTTCGACCACCTGGGGATCTTTAACGTGCGCCGACATCGCACAGCACACGGACGCCACTTCGTTTCGATGCCAATTCATCTCTTACTACAAACCGTCTCCACGTTGAGGGTTTTCCCTAAACATTGGACTGACTGACTTATGCTATCCTTGGAATTTTCAAGTCGTTCATTATCATGCACGACAACAATGTCAAGGAAATATACATTCAGTCCTCTGATGTTCGGCGGAACGGAAAGATGGGGAGACGTTTAATTCTGTACCGTATACCACGCGGAACGGAAAAGAAGTGCAACAATGCCCGAAAGGGTAATCGTTGCGTATAGTGCATATATAGCTTGTACCATTTGAAATGAGGGAAACATATGCTTTGTCTGTGCGAAACTGGCTATTAAATATCTCAACCTGAGCGTTGACTGAGGGAGTGTTCGAACAAGAAGGGTTATGTTACAACGACTCGTGGAGCGGAGGATCTCTGTTGGATGAGTCGTGTTAACTAGAACAGTATGGCCGGCGGTTGCTGTCGCCGATCATGCATCCGGTGCAGTGCATTTCCGTACCGCTTCTTTCGTTGAACTTATCTTAATAACGGGTTGATGATGGACTGATTTTTTTATGACGCAGAGGCACCTTGGTTCAAAGAGCGCCAAACACACCTTAATAATGTGTGCTTGTTGTGAACTGCCGATTATGTCTATCGAATTGGTGTCAAAAGGGGTCTTATTCGAAGGAATGATACCCGCGCCGAGAACCATCCGAAAAAAAAGAAAAGCAGAACTGTTACCTGTGTCTAACTCTCTTGAGTAAAGGACCCCAGTAGGGTCATTTACTGATGTAAATGGTGAATCAGAAGAGTGGTGATGGATACGAGCAAGTCAAATGACATTGTAACAGTTTGCGAGGTTCCGTATTTTATGCGGCCGGCACAATGTGACCGTCGACACGAAAAATGCTCACCTCCGCAACAATCGATGGAGGCCGCCTGCTGTGGGGGCCCCGAACATGCCTCGGTACAATTATGGGTGCTCACTCAGCCTCACTCAGACAATTTTAGTCAATCAGCGGGCTCACTAAAACTCACACGCGCACACACTCTGACTCACCAAACTCATGAACTCAACTCTTTTAGACTCACAACCCACTTTGACTCACTACTCTATCTCACAACTCTTCCAGCGTCAACCACTCGTTGCGACTCACGACTTATCTGGGCTCGCTCATTTCGACTCACAACTCACTCGAACTAGGTCATCTCTACTCACGAGTAATTTGGGCTCACTCTCTCATATGGAAGTGCACGACTCATTTGGACTCATTCATATCGACTCATGACTCAACTGGCTCATTTCGACTCGGGAGTCATTTGAACTCAATCACTCACTGAGCTGAGCTATGTCATATGCCCAAGTGACCTTGACCAATATGATTATCTTTAGGTAGGAGGCTTCATTTTTTTTGCGCCTTATTTGGTTGATCCCTTCACGTGTGACTGAGGCGCCACATGCGATTTTTACTTTGTCATCAAACGCAGTCAAGGAGAAATAATAGGCTGTCAGCAGACACAAACGAAAAGTGAAAGGGATTGATTAGGCCTCTATCCACTTAAATTGTAAAGCAATGGCAACGTTCATCGTGTGCCAAATGCACAAAATATGCCACGGAGCACAGCAAGGCATACCACATAATTATCTATTTCTATCGCTTGGAGACGTAGCCAAGCCATCGCGCCCATAAGCGCCCTTTGTCGAAGCAATAACTTCTTCCTTCCTCCTCGAAAGGAACAAAGGGCGCGCACGTGCTCTCACGAAAACGCAGGTCATGACCTGAGCCTGAGTCCGGAGTCACAACTCGGATCACGGTCTGAATTTTGAGTGGGCAGACTCGCAACTCAGATCATGAGCTCAATCACGACTCACAACTCGGATCACGATCTAAACGCGAGTCCCGACTCACTCACTCTCACGCTGTTAGACCGGACTCAGTCACGACCCGGATCATAATCTGAACGTGAGTACGGGCTCACTCACGACTTCTGAATGCGAGGACACTCATGTCTCAGATCATGATCTGAATGCGAGCGTGAGTGAACCCGCGTGAGTCGACTCATGAGTCATGAGTGATTACGCCGATCTATGGTGCCGAATAAGCTCCGTCACTCAGGTTGAAGTTGCTGTGGCAGTGTCTGACCTCAGCCTTGGAAATCGCTTAATCGGAAAATGTGCGCACATCCACGTACTGGTGACACTTGTTTCGTGGTTGCGAGATTTCTGCATTTAGTTCTTCATTCTCTCTAAAGTTCTCTCAGCGGCGCGCTCCATTTTCGCACTTATCCTCAGACACTGACACGCCTTTTGTCATCGCCTCAATGACGTATAGGTGTAACATATCGAGCTCAGAGGTTCGGTTCCACCACTTGTCTGCCCAGTTTTCGTTCGAGCAACGCCACTACGTGCAGCGTTATGACTACGTTGCGACTGCTCTCGACCAATCAGGATTTTCAAGTTCCGATGACGCCGGTTTTTCCGCCTAACAGCACCTTTAAATGTATCGCGCAAAAAAGGAAAAGAGGCGGGTATTAACGAAAAGACTGGGCCTCTACCCACTTAAGTTGTATATCAATGGCAACGTTCACCCTGACTAGCAAATACATCAAAAATCACT
The DNA here is from genome assembly GCF_055883805.1 of Amblyomma maculatum. Classification (NCBI taxonomy): domain Eukaryota; kingdom Metazoa; phylum Arthropoda; class Arachnida; order Ixodida; family Ixodidae; genus Amblyomma; species Amblyomma maculatum. The sequence goes on along the minus strand of NC_139352.1, from coordinate 34,694,281 downwards.
ATTTACATTCCGGAAAAAAGTTTGCTGCTGGTAATGATTCAATTTTTGTTTAGGTTGGTTGGTTGGTTTGTGGGGTTTAACGTCCCAAACCGACTCAGGTCACAGGACTCCGGAAATTTAGACCAGCTGGGGTTCTTTAACGTGCACTGACATCGCACAGCACGCGGGCGCCTTGCTTTTCGCCTCCATCGAAAAGCTGCCGCCGAGACCGGGATTCGATGCCGCATCCTTGGGAACAGTAGTCGAGCGCCGTAACCATTGCGCCACCCCGGCGGGGTAATTTTCGTTTAGGTTAGTTTCTTAGTTTAAAAATGTGTGTAGCATTTTGGAACACTAGTGCGATGAGGCGAAACCATTTGTCTGAAACGCCGCTAATCGCGTCTGCTTCTGTGTACTGTGTATTTACCCTCCCATCACAAGGACCTACGCGAGTTGGTCCCATTTCACCCTCCCGAGACTGTTCGCGCGTGCAAACAGTAAAAGAGACACAAGATCGTGCTGCATGCTCTCTGCACGTCCTTTTAAAATTCTCGGTGATGTCACAGCCATTGTCATCAGCCGGATAACGCCATGCACTGCTGCACAGAGATGTTTCCCGCCAAATAAGCAGCTCGCGCGAGATGCGGTCGCTTCCTTACCTCACATCATTTTTGTTACTCTGTGCCAACCCCGACTGTCACATATCGCTCCTTCTGTTGGTGCCCGCCGGTGGTGCCTACCGCACCATGCGGCGTGACCACGACAATTTGTACTGTTGATTTTAGCGAGGGGAATCAATGACGGGGCTTCCTTGTGAAGCTCCTTCCGTGGACCTATATAGGTGTATATATGTCCGCGCTTTTTCTTCGCGCGCCCATTTATTTCTTGCGGTCTGAATTTCTGTGTTGCCGCTTTTTGGCCTTTGAATTTATGTACACTTCCCATCCTAAATCCTCGTTCGTTTCGGCAGTGTTCTGCTTGAGTTGTTCTAAGCCTACCGTTGTGTTGTGGCCGTTTTACCTCTTTATGCTGCTTATCGTGGTTATCCGTATCGTCGCAGTCCTAGCGAGAGCCTTCGTCGCTCTGCCAGTACTTTTTCGCCGGTGGTAGGAGGAGCAGCTCCATCTACACGCTTTTCTTTAGAGCGATTACCTACTGCACTCCTCTAGGTACTAAACAGGGGACCGCTTGGTTCCGTTCGAGTGACCTTGAAGATGGGCCAAGGTCAAACTGGGACTTACGATAGCGACGAGTCTCGCCCAGTGTGTTTATGCTACGGTGAACAGGTGCACCGGTGGTAGGAGGAGCAGCTCCATGCATCTCCACGCTTTTCTTTAGAGCGATTACCTACTGCACACCTCTAGGTACTAAACCGGGGATCGCTTGGCTCCGTTCGGGTGACCTTGAAGATGGGTCAAGGTCAAACTGGGACTTACTATAGCGACGAGTCTCGCCCAGTGTTTTTTATGCTATACGGTGAACTGGTGTACGACCGTCATGACTAATGACATCTGGCTTCGAAAGGTGACTGATTCTCAGTAGGCTGAGACATCGCTTGATATGGGCTCGATGACGTCAGCTGAACAAGTGGTATTTCCAAAACCAAGCAAAACAGAGTAATAGCTCGTCAAACTCGGTTTAACCACTGCCTTTCTTTCTTTCTTTTTTTTTTTTTACAATACCATGACACCTGTAACACCTGGTCGAAATCGCCTTTCGTGCGTAATTCGCGTCGTGCCACCAGTTCCCCACATCCCAGTGGTGCTTGGAGCATGGAACACAAAATACAACCGAAGACACCACGACGACGGCCTCAGGGAGGCCCGCTTCTCGATCGAATCGACGCAAGAGGAGAACGCAGAAAAGATAGGACGGTGGATGGGAGGGAGGGGGGGGGGAATGATAGGCTTAAGAAAAGCATAAAGAAGCGCGCGGTGGAGCAGCCAAGCAAGAGGCGATCCCGGAGAAGAATCGAACAGCGAAGCGGACGGGCCGAGGATGGAGGCGGAAGGGCCGTATCGAACCACCACCCCTTGTCGGTGCGTCTCATTTCTTCCGGCCCGCTGGGGTGGCGTCCTTGTGGCGATTTTGCTTCAAAGAGTCGCTGCCGCTCAACCGCCGTTGTTTGTTCCGGGCTTCTGGATTCTTGGACTCTCGCCGCCCCGCTCTGTTGTCGTTTCGTCTGTGCGCGTTGGGACTCGAGCTTGCCAGGAGCGCGGTCTTCATCTGGGATCCCCTCTGAACATCCCCCTCTTCCGTTCTTTGCTGGCCAGCGTGGCGTCTTTGCGGCGGTACAGATATCAGCGTCTGTGGACCTTGCTTATGCGAGGGAGGCCCTGTTATGTCGGCATCGTTTTGAATGAGTCAACTTCCGCTTCCGGCGTCTGACTGAGTCGGAAGCTTCCTTGCCTCTCCCGCTTCCGATTTCTCAACTCTCTGCGAACGATGTGCTTCGAGGCTGCGGTACTTGTTCGTTGGCCTAACGGTAGTTGTCAAGTTAATGCGGATATCACTTCTTTCTACCTGCACCATACTTACATTCTGACTACGAGCACTAGTGTCATCAACATTCGCGGCAAGCTTCGATGAGAGTACCTGCTTTATTCAATTGATTCATTTTGGCAGCGCTCTTCGCTCGATCATGCATGGTTATGAAAGTTAGCGGGGTCTCTTTGCTCTCGCTCAAGTTTCCTCGGAAGCGCGGAATCGCTGTTTGCATACTTTCTCTCGGTGGCAATCTGTTCCGACCGAAAGACATAAAACCTCGGCAGAGTTGGACAGGCATCAAGAGTGCGCCTGTAAAATAAAGTCCATCTCCAACGTCTTCTTTTTTTTTTAAAGCTCCGAAATTGCTAGCACGCAGTGCTAAAGAGCAAGGTAGAGGAAGAGAAGGTACCGAGAAGAATCAACAAGCCTTGGGCCTGCTGACTCGCGCCCCAGCCGCCTCCTGTCCTGTCCCTCCCATCCCCGGCGTTTGCTAAGCAGGCTTCCGTCCTCTGTGCTCATTCCTGCAGTGATGCATCCCACCGCGGCATCCAACACCGGCACACTCTTTCCCTGCTGGGCAAGCAAGAAAGAGTGCGCAGGGATCGGGGGGCAGCCTCTGCGAGCCGGCAGTGTCTAGCGTTCGCGGCTGCGGCGCAGGGGGATCGATGACTTCCGAGGCCAGAGCCGAAATTCCCCCCCCCCCCCCCCCCCGGCTGCCGATCTCACGCCACCATTTCTTCTCTTCTCGGCTGGATTTTAATGTTCCCTCCTGTTTTCGTATCCTGGTTCAGATTTTTCAATTTCTGCGCTTACTCTGTTTTGTTTCCCCTCTTTGCCTCCCACCATGTTGCTCTTCCTTCCATCTCTCTCTCCTTCACTGTTTTGGGAGGAGGAAAGGGGGTGTTTTGAGAGCGCCTGCGTGCGCCCCGGCGATTTCGAGCCACAAATCATTCCGAGCCATAAATTGAATCAGGGGGTGGTGGGGGTATACTTCTTGCTGCTTCTCGCCGGTCTCTCGCACCCCGTCCGTTCTTGGGGGGCGCGAAGAAACGCCGTACTTACTTTTTTTGATGTTGCCGGCGGAAAGCCGCGCGCCACATTCGCCTGCTCCCTCTCTCACCTTCTCTCCCTACTCGTCTTCTTGGTGTTTTTATTTGTATTCGCCGAAATGCGCCGCAAACGTCAGAGCGCACTGGCAGGAGAAATTGAGAGAACTGAAGAGATGAATCCGTGGCGCTGTCGGAGTGGGAGGGACGAGAAGTGTGCGCCCAAAGCAAACATGCCGCTCCGACGCCGCGCTGCGCGAAAAAGCCGCCGAAAGGCGCCACAATGCGCACCGGAAAGTGGTAGGCCGAACGAGAGTGGGGAAAAAAGTTTTCAGGCCAATCTATTGGGCCTTCTCGCCTCTGCTTCTTGTTTTTGTTCACCTTCGCAAAGTTTCCTTGCACACGATCGCGTGTAGCCTATACGACCTGGCCTGTTTTATTCGCTACGTTGTAAGTTCCCGACTCTGTCAGAATATTGTAAGGCGAAAGCCTCTTATGGGTGCGCACAGAAAGTGTGCGTCCATGCGAAGGGTCCACCCCTGCTAGCGTTTGATAGAATATAAAGATAGGAGGAAAAGAATGATTGTATGATATAGAGTGGGAAAAATTGAATATAGGAGCCAAGTTTGATGACTGTAGAGAAATTTGTGAATTAATTAGAGCCAAATACGTCAAATTTGCTTCGAAATAGCGCCGGACATCGTATAGTCAGCCGACGTGAAAACAGCTCGGACGTTGAAATAGTACAAAATGTCAAAATTGGGTTAGAAGCGCCGGCTTTGTTTCGAATTAGGTTAAGAACGTGTAATTAATGGTAATTAATACTTAAGATCACCGAAGGACCTATAATTTGGGTCATAAAAAACGAAACTTGGATGATGATGTCAGTTACATCAAGCGGAGAGAAATCGAGGCATGTGAGGTCTCACAAAATAAGTAAAAAACGCAGGATTTGTGTCGAATTAGATAAAAACATCTAACTTAGCGTAATTTTAATACTTAATATCGCCGAAGGACATACTTTTGGGGTCAGTTTGGGTACCAAAGAAACTTGGATGGTGACGTTACATCCGTAAAAAAGACGCGGGAGCAGTGTGAAATCTCACAAAAATGAGTAAAATATTTGTGAGAGACCTGATCAGTACATAATTTGTAATTAGGGCTTTCGCCTTACTGCACTTGCAATGTATCTTCGCAACGGAGCTGCCTGCGGTCGGGATCGAACCCGGGTACTCCGCAAAACGCAAAACACAAAAGCCAATCCCGAAAGCGCGCGCACACACACACACACACACACACACACACACACACACACACACACACACACACACACACACACACACACACACACACACACACACACACACACACACACACACACACACACACACACACACACACACACACACACGCACACACGCACGCACGCACGCACACACACACACACACACACACACACACACACACACACACGCGCGCACGCACGCACGCACGCACGCGCGCGCGGAATTCCTTCTTCTGCCGCTCCGCAGACCCATGTCGAATGTGTATCAACAGATGACTACCCTAGGTGGATGAGTTCTATCGCAGATATAAAACCTTTCTGTTTGAATAAACCTTCGGTCGAAAGCTATAGCGCCTCCTAGCTCTGTATCCTGTGTCTGTCTTATTGGGTTTTCTACGCTATCTTGTACATCCAGTCATTGTGCCAGTTTAAGATCCATATTTCGTCATCATTATCATCGGGCAAGCTACGCAGGACTATAGGCATCTGGCAGGATCGTCTAATTACACCCACATCTTGCGCTATACAAGCACGGTTCCCAAATTAGCCGAACTTCTGAGGAACGTGAGCATCTGAAGGTGATGCGAGTCTGTTCGTGATGAGAAGCGTGCGAAAGCAGCACAGAACTTCTCCGCTTTTCGACGCCACGTAGACAGGAACGGTCGCGTAGTTTTGTCTCCGTGCGCAGCAGGAGTCTTGTTCGATGCACCCCTGTACCCACGACGTGACACCGTTCGTGCCGCCATCAAGCGATACCCCGCAGAAAAAACCAACATTATTCTATCTAATGTCTCTGCAGTTTCGAAATGGAATCAAGTCTGCCCTGTGATTCGCTTTTCCTAGAAACAATCTATATACGCTTCGACGAAGCACCCTGCCTTATTTTGTCTTTTCCTGCAGACTCGACTTCTTAGAGGAGGCTGCTCTAAAATTCCGGCTCCGATTCTCGCCTCTTGTCTCCCTCTCCCACATGCTCCAGAGGGGGCGCTGGGGCGCGACGCCATCGAAGCTCATCGCGGCTCCCTTTTATCCTATTACCGAAGCGGCCGCATGCGTCGCCTTCGAGGGTGCGCGTGCACCAGCCCCTCCCCCTCTTCGGACGTGTTATGTATAAACCCGCTTGTTTCGGTCGCGGCCGGCGTGATTGCCAGCCTCGCAGCAGTTTTCCGGGGGCGCGGAGCGGGGGCGGACAGGCTTCCATAATGCACCGGGTCTTTTTGCAAAATGCCCCCCTCCTCTCCTCTTGCGCTTTTTCTCTTTTTGTTTGCTCTCTACAGCTCCGTGCCATCCTCCTCCCCTTGGCTTCCACTCCGCGGCGCTGAGCAACTCCGGCCGCTTTTAAGAGCGTTTTATAGATGTCACTGCGTCCTGGTCGTCCTCCTAGCTCTGCCCCGTAGAGAGCTCATTCGTTTACTCGTCGGCTCCCTTCGTTTTTGTTGTTGTTTTTTTTTGTTTCTCTCTACGCTCCCTTGTTCTTTCTCAACACCTCCCCCTTATATTCCCCTCAGTGTGGTTGTTTGCTGTTTCTTTTGTTTACGGCGCTCTTGCAAACACACATATAACGGGACGTCTCCCATCTCCCGAAAGGTTGCCCGCTACTGGCTGGCTGTTTCCATCATTGGCGATGTTTCTTGTGCGGCGGGCCCCGCGAGCCCATGCGGCGTTTGTCTTTCGCTACGCCACCGGGCGCAGCTACCCCCCCCCCCCCCCTCTTCCTCTTTCGTGTAGTGTCCTTGTTTCCCCTCGATATCGTAAATAACTTCTGTCCGGGTCGTTTTCCCTTTCGCCAACAAAGCGAGCTTCGGCGCTCTTCCGACTTTTGGCGCCACCGCCGGGTCGTGAAAATTGGATAAAAGAGTGAGAGTGGTAGAAAGAAAGAAAGAAAAGTAAAAAACTGAAGGCGAGTGGGAAAGGGGAGGGGGGGACGTCGAAGGAAAAGAAAATGATGCATTGAAATGAGACCTGCAACGAAAATTTAGTATAAATTTATATAAAACGGCTAGACAAAGACGGATTTAAAGCGCCCGGTCAGGGCTTCTTTTTTCTTGCCGATATATGGACGAAAAGTGGCGGGCCAAAGCTATTCCCGTTGTGACTGGGGGTGCCACACTTGGGCGGGGGGTATCAAAAGTACCTATCCCAACGTCTCCGAATGACAGGACACGCAAACTAAATGCTGCGAGAAATAATATTTCCTCTTGCACCCCGGTGTATGAACGCGTCGGTTTCCCGTAAGGCTACTATTTGAACGAAGCTTGCGACCTACGGAGAGGTGAGCGGCTGAATTAATATTCGTTTCCGTAAAGACCATAAATCAAATTATATGCGATGCATACAACACGACTGTCAATACCCGGGTCCTAGTGGCACGGGCAGAGGCACATTATTATTATTTTTTTTTTTGGGGGGGGGGGGGGGTAGCCTCACCATAATATACGTCAATACCCGGCGCCTAAAGTACGCGTCTCGCCGCGGTGAAAGCGCATGCAGTGAGAATGGTGTGTCTTGCTAGTTTGCTTCGTGTGAACAGCAACTACTTGCAGATTGCAGCATCACTCGCTTTTCGGTGAAAGTACTGTGCAGATGAAAATGAGGCCAAAATTGGCGAGAAGGTTGCCCTACTGGCGGCATAAACTTGTAATTCACCATAGTAAATTTGTCGCCATCGGTGTTCGCCTTGTGCATGCAAGGCGGGCACAGAACGCATATGTAGCCATGAGGGACTTATTGATATTCCAAGCGCGTTTGAAGGACACTTATACTTCATCTCACAAGATATCTGCAGCACTGCGAAGGACAGAGGAGCCCTTGCAATTGTGGCCCTAAGTGCCTGATGCCCCTGAGTATTGTTGAAGTGTACTAGAAGTACACTTTAGTATTGTGCTCCTACTGTCAACCCCGCCGATTTGGGGGGGCGTGAGGCGCGTAGAAGCACAATTGCCTATTGTAGTGCACGTTATCCTGATCGGACTGGGGTGCCTCTGCCTTTCCCAGTGGTGCAAACAGCCTGTGAGACGAAGTATAATGAAGTCTTTTTGGGGTTGCGGTGAATTAATAACGCATGTTTAGGATGGGTGCTGATATTACAGTGCTAATAATTTAAAATTAAAAGAAACCGTCGAATTCAAAGGTAGTGTTATAGGGGCGTTCTGGCGTCTTCCTAATTTATTTAAGGGTGACAACCTTTCTAGGTTCAAGGTGCGTCGGAAGGAAGCGACCGCCGGACGCGTCATCAGAAAATGTCCGCCGTATGAGGACAGATTAAAGAATTAAAAATATCGATAGTAACAGTTGGTGATTATTAGAGGTTGTAATCGAGGTTGGCGGAGGTTATAATGGCTAATAATAACTACTAATGACTGGTAATGACCCATATGTCTAACTTCAACCTGTAACGACTAGAATTGATTATAAATGACTAAAATGCTTAGCAATGAGTAGTAATGACTAAAGTGATTACTAATATGGTTTATACGGGAGGATTTGTGGATGTATCATTAACACCCGTTTGCCTCTGTTTTGATAGCTGCCGCAGTGTAGAGCGGCTTGCAGGTGGCGTTTACGCACGAGCTGCTCGTGACTTGCCTCTAATGCTGTTTCTTTTTTCTTTTTCTCTTCTCTGCGCAGGTGAGTGTCACGAGAATATCTACCTTGTCGGAACCGGAGGAGCGTCGCTTCTTGCACGTATACGTTGTTCCCTACATGTCATTTAGCGCGTTGCAACGCCGTGTGTTCCGTCGACCTTACTGTGCGAACAGAACGGGTGCTTATTAGTGTTCGCTGTGCGCCCAACCCTATCAGGGACAGAAGATTCTGGAGCGCGCGGTTTTGTGCTAGAAGGACGACGTAAACGAATTGTCACCTTATTTCTCCAGCACACGTGATAAAACTGAAGTCCACCTTTCACTTCGACAAGTATGGTGCTCAGACTAAAAGAAAGTTATGCGCTTTGGTTGCAGTCTGCGTGCTCCCCAGACTTTTATCCCCGATAGTGTTCACTGGAAGTGGTAGGCGAATATCTGTACTTAGGACAGGTAACCGCAGATTCAGACCATGAAAGTGAAATAACAAGGAGAATAAGATTGGGATGGAGTGCATTTGGCAAGCACTCGCAGATTATGACTAGCAGCTTACCGGTATCGCTCAAGAGGAAAGTACACAACAGTTGCATCTTACCTGTACTCACTTATTGGGCTGAAACGTGGAGGCTAACCAAGAGGGTTCTACTTAAGTTGAGGACAACGTAGAGGGCTATGGAACGAAAAATGGTAGGGATAACGTTAAGAGATAGGAACCGTGCTCAGTGGGCCTGAGAAATAACTTGAGTTAATGACATTCTAGTGGACATCAAGAAGAAATGGGCATCATCATCATCATCATCATCAGCCTGACTATATCCACTGCAGGGCGAAGGCCTCTCCCATATTTCTCCAATTAACCCGGAAGAAATGGGCATAGGCAGGGCATATAGTTCGAAGAGAGGATAACCGATGGTCTTTAAGAGTAACAAATTGGTTTCCAAGAGAAGGAAAGCGTAGCAGGGGGCGGCAGAAAGTTAGGTGGGCGGATGAGGTTAAGAGGTTTGCAGGGGTCAAGTGGATGCAGCTAGCACAGGACCGGGTTAATTGGACGAATATGGAAGAAGCCTTCGCACTGCAGTGCACATAGTACGGCCGATGAGTACTCTGAGTGGAAGGAGAGATGGTACGAGTATCCCGTTCGCGTGTTCGCGGGTATAGTACGGGGCGTCCTTGAACGCTTCTTTTTCTACCAGTCTTGTTCTCTGACCCCGTATGTTCTGGTCGATGGAATTCTGAAACCTTTTTACCTCCATACAAAACGAAACGCAAAAAAAAAGAAAAAAAAAAGAAAAAGGTTGGGGGGGGGGGGGGGGAGCGGAGAAATCTTGCTGTGAGTCCCTTTCTCTTAGCACCTTTCCCAGGCTTTTGCGCTACCAGTCATCCAGCCGTGTTTTGCTGCCTGAGCAGCGCGCAATTTCTGCGGGCTGTCTTTAATTCTCAGCGTATCGGGAAGGATATTAAGGGACGGATCTACGTTTATGAATATGCTGCACCGTCCTTTAAGCAGACGTGTTCCAGGATTCATCCTATGGGAATATTTGCTCAAATTATTCTGATTTCACGGACGTTAACTTTATTTCGACAAGTCGTACACAGTGCTTTGGATTATTGTAAAATGTTTGTTCGTAATGCATCCTTAATACCTCATTTCTCGAAGCAGCCCTATATATACTATAATTATATATTTTGAACCTCATTTCTTTTATTAAATTCTCACTGCTCTAAACTGTATAGTTTTCTATACGAGAGAGTTACTGTGTACTGTTTGCCTGATTATTCGTTTCTAGTTCGTATCCTCCGTTGTTAATTGTATTTAACCTGTAGTGACGTGAGAAATTCCTGTAAGTAGCATCAGAATTTTGTGTAGTTGCCGCAGAAAATGACTACAGGCTACAAAAATATACAGAAAAGAAATCAACTTGCAGGACTATAAGAAGTACACTGCACAGTATAGGAAAGTCTGATGTTACAAAAGAACAACAAAATGTTTGGTGTATTTTACGCCCTTCTCTTGTTTTCTCGATTGGGATAACATAGTTAAGCGTTGCAGCGACTGTGCATGGCTCAATGTCCTTAAATTAACCGTCGTTTCGTGCTAATGCGTGGCACGTAGGAGCTGGTTCGTTTGCGTCGGACACGTGGGGAGCGTCGTTGAAGCGAACTTGCGCGCCAAACGCATGCGGCGAACGAAAACAGCGATTAGCAAGAAGGTCCATTCGAAATTTACGACCTTCCATGAAGTCGCCGCCGCGGTCGAAAGTGCCCGGCCTCTAATCCGTGAGTTACGTGCGGCTTGCCACGAGTCCTCCGCCGAAACGAGCTTGGAGATACGTCTTTAAAACGTACGGAGGGCGAGGATGGTGCTCATCGCTTTCTCTCCTCGCTGATTTAACCGCTTCCTGCAGTTGGAGTGTATGCACACACCTCGCGAGTTGTTCCGTTCTCCCTATTTAATTTTCCATGTTTTGTGCACTCAGTCATTTACAGTGGCGCCATGACAGTACAGCTATACCGTTTGACCGGGCTGTTAAGGGGGGAAGTCGTCAACACTTTCCTGTGCTACGATAGCAGCACAGCTCCCCAATATGGCAGCACCCTTCACCCCTCTGTAAAATCGTGTGTAGTTTCAGCGGCTAACATCAAAGCTAACTTACACAGTGGAGACGTACGGGTGACAGTTTCTCATAGAAGGCGGCGGCTGTTGCCTCTGGTGTCCTGGGGACTGAAGGCCCATATTGTTTTGGTGCTTCTGTTATCTTTTTGCTCATTTTGTTATAAGGACTCTTACTACTACTACTACCGTTACTACTACTACTACTTCTATTCGTTATTGGCGTTAGCGGAGCCCCGAAATTTGAGGCAAACGAAGGAAGGGAGTGGGGAGGGAGAGAGTAAGAGGAAAGAAGGAAGAACGCAAGGCAGGAAGGAGGGAAAGAAAGAAGGGATGAAGGGAGAAAAAAAGAAAGTAAGAAATTGCACGGACACCTATAAGTTCCACCGTTCAGCTGCTCTAGACGTCCATAAGCTGTTGCTCTGTACTCTATATACATCCACGTTTAATGTCTTAGCGATAACAGGGGGCACGCAGAGGGCATAATCGACGGGGAAGAGAGGCTGGAGGAATTCGCGAATCCGTGGCGAGATTTGCAAGGAAAATCGAAGAGGACGATTCCGCGACGCGCACAGCCGACGCCACTCCAAGCACGATCGTTGCGAATATTCGCGCCGGGGCTCCCGGGGGCTGTTTCGTCGTTTTGGCGGCGCAGCGGTGCCCCTGGGACCGCTCCCTGTCGCTCCCGTTCCTTTGCCGGGGCTTACGCGGATGCCGCCGCGTTTTCTTAATCGTGCGCTGCGGGCTCTGGAAGCCATTGGCGGCGCGCAAAACGCGCGTGAGGGAGCTGGTCCCGTTTTAGGGAGGCGCCTTCCTCGCCCTGCGTGGCACTTTCTTCGCGTCTCTCGTGCACGTGCGGGTCGCGCGGCTCCCCAAATTGTCTTTGGCTGCTGCTTTCGCACCTCGGCGGCGCTGCTTGGCGTTTCTTCTGGTCGGGAAGTTGGTGGGGAGAGCGAATCCTCGCGGGAGGCAGAGGAACCGACGACAGTGTCGCACTCTGTCCGCTGCTCCCTTTTCGGCCGCCGTTATTTTATTTCATTAACGACGCCGCCTTGGCGAGGCCCACTTAATGGGTTCTCCCTAATGAGCGACTCTCCCCACAGCGCTCCCGCGGCTTTCCTTCCGCTCGCTCTCTGCAGTTCCCTCGCCATACAGATGGCGACCGCCCTGCATGTCCAATAGTGAGCTTCTTGCGCCCGGTTGTGTGGCTGAATATGTTCGGTTTTGCGCGTGGACTGCTTCGACTGGTTATGCTATGTTTCTGGGTGGCTGCTGCGGTGAGAGCGGTTCGTGCGGCGGAAGGATGGAAAGGTCACCAATGGTGTCACTTGAGTGATAAGATTTAATGGTAGTGCTATACCTACTGAGAGCAGAAGCAAAATCAAAGGCGCGTAAATGAGTACAGCTCCTGCAGGCTACTCCTAAGTGTCAGTTTCGTATGTATTACAAAAGTAGAGTGATATTTTTTTATTCCCATATGGACAAAAGTCACAAGACTTGCAGGGGATCATTGGAGTAATATTTCTCGACTCAGAGATGTGTTCTTCATTAACTTCATTATTCGTTTTGTGTGTGTGTGTGTGTGTGTGTGTGTGTGTGCGTGTGTGCGCGCGTGTGTGTGCGTGTGTGTGTGCGCGCACTTCGAGCATGATAGTGAGTGAAAGCAGCTGAGGCACTTCAGCTTGTACGAGACATTGAAAGCAACTCTGGACGTACGAAATACAATGCGATGTATATGTGTGGTCACTGTGTTGATTTGCATGGCATAATATACAGATCTTTGTTTTATCTCGCTGAAGATTGCGGCTGTCAGAAGGACAAGGCATCCTGTAGTAGGCCACCCTTTCGGGGTGTTCTTCTTTTCGCTTTTTTTTTTTTTTTTTTTGGCGGAGCTGGGATTAGTGCACTGTAGACATTAGGTTGCGTAGCAAAGTTTCAGGGATAAAGAAAGTAACCTTGCTTCACACGATGTGGACGGACAGCACCGCACGATTGTTTTGTGGAGGGAAGGAGATGAGATGTACTGCGCGCTCGTCCACCGCGTCGGAGCGTTTTGGAAACAGTTCTCGCAAGTCTGTAAGAAGCAGGTTCGAAAATGCCGGAGCTGCGCAATACAGTAAATGCAAAATTATGAATGACGGGAAGGAAAGACAGCGCCTGCTGGCCAACCAAGGCTTCGATATACTGAGGCATGCTCGTCCTTTCTGAGTGTTGTAATAGTTAACCGGAGTGACTATTACTTTCCTACGTTTGTTCATTTTGCACTCTGGTCGACGGTGCGACGAACTGCGTCCATGTGTAGTATAGATGGCGCTTTGGATTTCCATGATAGCGGCGGTGGTTCTGAAAAAGAACAGTCCCAGTTCATGTTTTTTTTTTTTTTTTTTCTGAAAGGGCCATAGAGTTACGCAGCTTGATCCTATAACCGACCTGACCTTGTTGCTGCTGTGGCCTTGCCCCCAGAGTCGGATGGGGCATGGCGTGGGCTTGTTGCGTTCCTTTCTCCGCCACCCATGCGCCTGCAAGGTTGCCTACACCGACCACCGGCTTGCTCGGGAGCCAAAGCTCTCGAAACCAACAGCTGGCATCTGCGGTCGGCGTGCAAGGCCAAGGTGAGCGCGCGCGGTCCAGGATCCACGCCTGCGGCATCCGGTCTACTCTTCATCATCCTTCCCTCGCCTCGCATTGTCTCACGTGCCCGTGCCCTCCGAGCTGGCTGAACGCCGCATGCAAACACGCGCGGGGCTGCGGCGTGGGCGGCAAGCATTGCAACACAGGGCAGGCGAGTCGGGCGTTGGCCCTTGGCGTCGGACGACTATGTGTGCGTTGCTGCAGGGATCATCTTACTCGGTCCCCGTCAGGAGAGGGAAAGGAGACGGTAGGTATAGAGCAAGAGCAAATGGGGGAGGGGAGGGGAAGGGGGCGGGGGAGGGGGGCACGATGTTGCTGTGAGGGCGGTCTGCTAGGAATGCTTTCTTCTCTGCCGACCTTGATGATGTGCGAGGGGTCGGGCTTTCGCCCGTTTGCGAGCCGTAACTGTCGAATCGTGCCGCCGTGTCCGGAGTCGCCGTCAAGGGAGCGCTGGGAAAAACAAGGCCTGGCGGTGAGAGTGAGCATGAAGCGGACGGGACATACGCTCAGCTCCGTAGCTCGGAATTTCTTTTTCATTTTTAGAAATGTTCGCTGTCGATCTGGCCTGACAGCTGCGTGTTTTTTTGTTTTTTTTTTCTTTTTTTCTCAGTACCCGATGCCAGCGCGCTAAACTGCACTGGCTTCTGAAAGTTTTGTGTTTCAACTTTCTCACGTGAACTCTGGTGGAGAGTATGCATTCAGATGCAAGAAAGTGTATACCACGGCTTGCGCGCTGTTTGTCCCCTGTGTGCTACCACACTCTTCTTTATCTCGTTCCATTAGGATGTACGCTTCGAACCGCGCAAACAACGTGAGGCTCAGAGAGGAAACAAGGAAGAGGGTTGTAGATGTTCGTGTCATCCGCTCGCGCAGTTACGCCGCTGTTTCGGGAACACAATGAGAGCGGCGGACACGACTGCAACATCCCGCTAAATTTCCGTGCAGTGCTGTTAATGGGACCGACAAGTGCAAAGCATGTTAATTTTGTTGCACAGGAGGCACTTTGAATGCGGTGCACCGCGTCTTAAGCTGCGCAATTTTATTTGACCGAGCGCACCACCCCTCCTAACTGAAGCGTTGTGCACAAACCGAACTTTATTACTATAGGAACGCGATACTCATTCTTGAACAACGAAAAGCGAAAACGAGTGACGGTCACTTTAGCGGTGACAGACGGTGGGGTCCCCTTGTTCCCAATCAGCACGAACTCGCGTGAACTGCGTGGAACTGCACTACACCGTTGCGGGCACAGCAGCGGCAGCGTACAGTGCTTGCTTAATCATGGAGCGCGCGTCCGGTCGGCTGTGGTAAATATTGCATTAACCAATTACGCCGATCACCGCGGGCGATTAAACATTCAGCGCAGATTGGGGACCTCCTCCCCTGCGCTGCTCGGCGTGGTCCGGGGTTGACAGTGTACCGCGGTAAACCAATCAGCGTTACGAGGCAGGGGGGGGGGGGAGGGGTTACAGGAAGAGGAAGCGAGCCAAGAATAAGAAAGACTGACCAAGCGACTCCGAGGAATCGCTCGCCTACTCCGTTGGCTTTGCTGGTGCATACAGGCGTAAACGACCGCAATTAGGCTTCCCCGGACGAGGAGGACGGATGAGCAAACAGATCCTGTTTGTGCGTTACACCCTTACCCGTACGGTGTTTGGAAGCCACGCCGAACGGCAGTAGTCGTCGTCAGAACTCGACGGCTGTCCGCGGAGCGTCCGTCGCCGTCATCGTCTTCACGAAATCCGATGGCAAGATGAAAGGGAGGGGGGGGGGCATCATCTTTCATGTTTGATTTGCTGCGCTAGCTCCCCTGGCCCGATCGATGGCGACGCACCGTCAGTTTACGAACTGATAAGCGCACGGTAAACTCGAAGTGCGTTTACTCAAGGAGCTTTCTCCCCTGTTTGGCGACGGGGAAGCGCTTTCCTTCGCGCCTCAGTTACAGCACCACGTCTCCCCCCTCCTCTCTCTCTCTCTCTTTTAGCTTCGTGTTCTTCAGTGCAAGATATCTCAGTTCTTAAATGCAGTGAAGGACAAGGGCGGTGCGGAGAAAATTATCTAGGTGCACCCACGCGGAGCTGATCGCCCCAATACTTGCATTGACGTGCACGCGCCGGCCGCTCTCGTATCAGTAACATGCGACTGGGGCGCGAGGCGGCGCTGCAATTTTCTTTGCCGGCTTTGCGCGCATCCCATAAACTTTCGCTGCCGGCTTGTTTTCTACTTGCGTTCGTGCGTCACTTGTCGCGGGCTCCGCGTTTAACAGAAGCGGATAATAGGGAGTTTTAGAATAGGGGGACCCAAGGCTTGGGGCCCCCAAGGAAATAGCGCGCGGCGGCGCAACCTGCTAGCCGAGCGGCGAGTTTTAGAATAGGGGTTTTCCCGACGCAGCGGAGCCGGGCTTGCGTTCGTCGATTGCAGCGCCACGACGGTAGCCAAGGAAAAGCATTTTAATATATAAAAGCAAACAACGTTATATTATTCATCAAAAAGTACTATTATTGTGCAAAAACTATCTTAAGACTACCGGTTATATACACCGTTTTCGTCAGACAAGACGAAATCGGCCAATTGTCAATCCAGGCCGAGACCGGGAAACCTCATTTGAACCTTCCGCGCTTTCCGCCGTCTGGTCCCCATGGCAACCAAAGGAGGCGAACTCGCTAAGCCTGACAGCTCGGTAAATCCGGAAGCAATCTGAAAATATAGTGCGTTTTATCGCTTAAATTTGGTTGTGCGGGCATCATGAGACATAGCATAAGGTTCGTTGGCCTTTTGTTTTCCATGAACGCGTGACGCCATGGAGCGGTGACGACGAATGTGTGCCGAGGCGAGCGGCCGCCGCTTGGCCGAGCGCCGCCATGTTGCCGTAACCCAAGCGACCCAACGGCGGCTTGGGGCGAACGCTATTTTGGAAAAATAGGGGCCGCCCCAAGCGTTAACCCAAGACCCCAAGCGCGCCTTACGTTCTGCGCATGCGCATTTCGACGCCCCAAGCTCCTTGGGGGCCCCAAAGCTTGGGGCCCCCTATTCTAAAACTCTCTAATGAAAAGGTGAATTTGACGTTAGGGTGTAAACTCGCCTCGCGAAAGCCAACCTATAAGTAGCGCGGTAGATGCGTGTGCACTCTTCGACACTCGTCAGTATAGTCGTGCAAGGTTGTTCGACATTTGTTCTTTCAGTGCTTGCTGTATAGCGCCATATTATCTTCGCTCTGTAATGGATGTCCTGCACTTCGCGCGCGTTCATTGTGACGCGTGCTTCGGCTGAAAGTGTTCCACAGGGTTTCTGTGCGCATTATATTCCACACCGGCGAGCGAAGACGTTGGGCACCGTGTTTACTCGGGCAGAGGGGCGGTCAATTTATTTGTTTATTTCATTTATAAATACTGAAATCCCATATGACACGTTCCGCCATGATCCAAGATTAGTGAACGGCGTGGCAGTATTGTCAGCACAATGTCCTCGGACATTCGGTACGATATTTACTTCCTGGCTGATGGACGTCTCAAAGTGGCCTAAACCTGCTTTGTGACGTTAGGGCTACGGGTAAGTTCGACCGCCTGGGCTTCTCTAACGCATGACACAGTGCACGGGCGACTTGCGCTTAACCTCCATCAAAACGGGAGTAGGATCGATGCTGTTCTTGTTGGCACTGATTAAAATGACAGAGCCATATCCGGGACGCGTCTTAAGCCTCTTAAGTATGGTCGCTCACTCATCAGTGCCCCTCAGAAATTTCCTCGGTGGGGCAGGTATGTATTAGAATTCTTCTAACCCAGTCTGGGAGCGCGACAGCTGCCTTAGTTTGTGTTGCCTTATGACTATGCGGAGGAGTGCGCCGATCGGGAGAGATGTTCACCATATATGGAGTGGACGTAGTTATATTCCGGTGATGACGATGAGCTGCCCTTGTTTTTGTATAAAACAAGAGTGCCGCGGTACTCACGCCTTCTTGGTGTTGAGAGTTCAACGAACGGCTCGTTTGCATGACGCTGTTCGGTTGACAGCTCGTGAAATAAATGGGACCTCTTCGAAAGTGGCGGAAGAAACGCTCAACGCCCGCCGCCCGTCACGTTCCGACCTCACGCGGTGACTTATGGGCGGTCGCCCAACTACCGTTCGCCGAACAAGGGCGAGGCCTTGTTGCATAATGCACTCATGGACGGCGAGGCTGAGGGCAGCGCCTGCGCTGGCCTGCGCTTCCTTGACGCTGCGTCGTGACCCGGGTCGGCGAGCCATAGCGGCACGCTGTTGCGCTTTCGTCTGTGCCGTCTCGAGTTCCAGTAAAGAAAGCGCTTCCTCTTAACTAGCCGCTTGTCTCCAGAAGATTACGCCTCCAGCCGAAGAAGAAGAGGTGCAGGGAGCGTAAAGACAAGAATGCCCGCTGGTTTTTTACTGCTTCGAACCATCGCCGTTCTGCCGTAGCACACAAGGTCGCGCTTCTTCGTCTGTGCACACAAACTGCACAAACGACCAGCCACGACGAAGCGAAAGGCGAGCGAAGCGAGTCGGCGCGTTTTACGGTTCCTTCGACGCGCTCGGCCGCCGACTGAGGCGACGCCAAACAGCTAACCGGCGCTTCTACAGGACGGCGACAGACCCGCGTCTTTCATACTGGCCGCTGTATACGACTTGTCTTTTTAGGCTCTGGGAAGCGGCCACTTTGAACTGCCGTGACGGCGCCGGCCCGAGCATAAAACGCCAGCAGACGAATCGCCGAGCGCTGTCGTCTGCTCCTCGCGCGCGCATCGTAGTTGCGCAGAATGCGATGCCGTTGCGAAGGCGAGCGGGTGGATGAACAGGCGGGGTAAATAAAAGCTGCACGCGACGCTCAGTGCGCGCATGCGCGAAATGCTCCGCGTTGTGCATTGTGCTTGTTCGGCGTGGTACGGCTTGCGCGCACCCTTGGGTTCCGGCGAGGTGAACGGCCTGTGTGTGCGCTTTAACGGTTGCCGGTGCGGCCGGCCGCGTTCTCTCACGCGAGCTTCCGGTCGCTATAGTGCCTATGTTACGGTCGCTCCAGGTGTGATCACTGGCCTGGCTGGCTGAGCGTTGGTCGGTGCTGACACAAAAGGGACACTCGCAGATGCTTCGCCATCTCTCAAATTTCAGAATCGCTGTTTCCGCGTTCTTGGAATATTCAACTGTCGCACTTACCATAGTCAGGTTTCGGTGGCGTCGACTGCTGCTGCAGACATGCAATCGGCCGGTTGCTAGCTCGGAGCTGTCCTAGCGTTGTCGACCGCTGCTCCAGCTGTCTCGTTTCGAGGAACGTCCGGAGCGAGGAAAACAAGAAAAAAATTACAAGTGTTCAACGCTGCTGAACAAAATATTGAGCGAAAGCATTAGCTGCGGGTGACCGAGCGTTCTTCGTTTTTTCTTCTTCCTCAGCCCACATATAAAGTCCCGTTTTAACCAACCCATATGAACGTGCAGGCCGATTCTGACATAACAGTTCCATATGAAACGAGAGACCCAAGTTGGCAGCTCCTGCCAGCCCGCGTGTCACGTGGGATGCGACGTCACAGCGTCACGTGGGTAAGACGTAACTGCGGCCGGATCATGCGAAGGCTTGAAAGTGCAAGCAGTATTGCTTTCGCAATAAAACCTTTATTGAACATGCATTAAGTGTTTAAAATCCACGCGGCTTGGAGCTTCCTCGATATTTTCCCCCTTCATTTGAACCGACGTCGAGCTTTTCGAGTGGAAACGCAGATGAGGGCAGCTGGTATCAGAATCGCGTTGCCTCGCGACAACCTGCCAAGTCTTTACCACCGTTTAATAATAATAATAATAATAATAATAATAATAATATAATAATAATAATGATGATAATAATAATAATAATAATAATAATAATAATAATAATAATAATAATAATAATAATAATAATAATAATTGGTTCAGATGAAGGGAAAGGCGCAGTATCTGTCACACGTGTTGCTATGGGCACCTGAACCGCGCCGTAAGGGAAGGGAGGAAGGTGGGAGTGAAAGTGGAAAGAAAGAAAGAAAGAGGAGCCGTAGTGGAGGGCTACGGAGTTATTTCGACCACCTGGGGATCTTTAACGTGCGCTGACATCGCACAGCAGTGTCAGTCCTCCCCTGATGGGGCTGGGACAGGTGGGTCACCGCCGCTTGCGGCGGGGGCTAGCCTGCCACAGAATTTTTATCTGTTGTAGGCCGTCATTGCACCCGCCACCGTTTCGGGGGTGGACGACGGCTGTTGTTGCGGCGCGCGTCTTTCTCTCCCTCTTTCTTTTCTTTCTTCTCTATTTTCTCTTCTGTCTGCACGAGGCAGCGGAGGTGGCTCAGCTACAGAGCCAGTACCAGGCCCGTGCATTTTCTTTTCCTTCTTCCTGCACCACAACAACATCGCACAGCACACGTTTAAGGTTTCTTTTTTTTTCTTCATTATGACAACATACTGGTACCTGAGAGCGTTTATTTCTTTAACCGTGACATCATGATAATTGGTCTTTACGGCCTGGCTGGAGGGCCTCCTTCGAGGGCATTCGCTTGCTTGTTCATTATTGGAATTTTATTTCGGGTGAGTACAGACATGCCCGTGAGGCAGAAAAAAAATAATATTACGATGTGAATTGCGTATGATTAAATGAGTGCACGAGCCTGTACTGCTGAACAACTAATCAAAGGCCTGCATTTTAACACTTTAAGCAGCGGCTGTAAGACCCGTCCAGTTCTTTTCTCGCACGTCTCATGAGTCATGACACGTTTTCGAAGCCTTTGAAAACACCATACCTCAGCATGCAGTATGTGCAGTCGCTTCCCCGGCCATGCTGCAATTCGTCGCCGACCGTCTCGCTCCCCCGAATGGCGTTCATCGTGCGTCCTTGATCTCTGCTTGTCATGCAAGCGCGCCAGATCTCGTGCTCAAGAAGCCAGACGGCGCAACGACTTCAGCCCCAGAATTACACCGGCAACCAGGAATAAAGGACCCTGCACGCTGGTTTGCAACAAAAGCAGCGTAACTCGGACCGCTTTTGAGCGTCGCCGCCAAAGGGGTTGACGCGTCGGTGGGCACGCCGAAAGCGTCACCTATCGGCCGGCGGAAGTAACGGCAATGCGCTTCCCAACAGAGCGCTGTTCAAAAGGCGATGCCGCGTCGGGCCGGGTCGTTACGAACAACGCGTTTGCCCGTTATAGAAGGGTGGGAAAAAAAAAAAAAAAAGCAAATAAGCGCCGCTCACCTCGTACGCGATGGCGTGTGCTGTCTACATAGCTTGTTTTGGTCGTGTTTGCGCGCGTGCTCTGAAGTTGAGTGTGCGTGCTCGGCCCTTTGTTGCTATCGGGTCGCGCACTTGCGGCCGTTCCGCCGTATAGCGCTCTCTTGAAAGCGGCCCGGGGTCGCGTGTCCGGGATCCTCGAGCGGCGATGCCTGGCCGGTTATTACGCGATCGTGGCTGCGCATGCTCTGATTATCGTCGAAGCGCGTGCCGTCGCATTCCGCCTCCAGCTGCATGTGTGTGCTGGCCGGCGGAAGCGTAACGGCGCGGCGGCAGAATGCGCGAGCGCCGAGATGGATGGCGTTGTGAGGAACGACGATATGGCCGGTGTGTTTCCGCGGCTGAAGCGCGTCGGAGCGTATTCGCGTGCCAGGGTGCGTAAGCGTGTTTACACTTAATCCCTGCCACTCCGTGAATTTCGTCATAAAAAGGTTCTATACGTTATGAATAGGATGTTTATAGACTCTGTTGCCATACTTTAGACCTATGGTTTTTGCCTATATTTTATTTTTATCGTCTATAGACAATCTATAGAACATCAATAGACTAAAGCCATAGCAGTCAATTTCCTTTCGTTTATAGACTCACCATGCCGTCATAAATTTGTCTATAGACAGTTTTTAAACAGAAGTCTATGAATAATGTACGGCCGTACATTTTCAAATAGGTTATACGCCTTATTGACAGTCTATTGAATGCCTATGAAATGTTCGAGATGGAAACGCGCTGCCTTTGCACAAATGCATACAGTCCATCGATTTGACATCTGGACCATGCTGTTTGTCCCTGTGCGCACACTCAGTTTTCCAAATCTGGCGGGGGTGAGGGGACGGTAGGACACCTTTCCGAAAGTTGCGATTTCCACAGGTTCTGCAAGAGTACTAGTGAACGGCGTTGACGCAAACCCCGCTGGCTTACGTGTTTCATATACTGTCGCACGCCTTCTGAGTAACTATCAACCGGCCTGTTAGTAGCGCTTCTGTCGTCTGCATCAGCATGCCGCGTTAACTGCGTAGCCCATCTTGGCGTTCTGATCAGGCGGGGAGGCTTGAGTGAATTTTCGGTTTGAAGACAGGTGGGCACTTGCACCGTAGGTGTGCCATATCCGAGACTGAGGTGAGAGAGGACGAATTGTGGGCAGCGACACTTGGTCCGGAGCAAAGAAAATAACTGTAGTTTATATACATAACTTACGTACCCGATGCCGGAGAAAGTAGTAATGAAAGCAGTGTCACCATTTCACTGTTGATTTCGCTGCCGAATTTGCGCTCTTTTCTTAACCATGGTTCGACGAATTGATACAGTAAATTACATAGCACTCGTTAAAATATAACGCGGTCTCATAACTTCCGAAGTTGCGCACTTGTACCTTGTGTCTGCGATAAACCTGGCTGTGTAATTCAAAATATCGCGTTAGCGAAGTTAGTAGGAGGGAAACTACATTGCATTACGTAAAAAAAAAAAAAAGAAAAAGATAGCTGACCCTGGGTGAGTTTGCTGCATTTTAATCGGACGTAACCGACGGGACACTTTTTCGAGGGGTGGCCCAAGGTCGCGGCATGCAATGTCGTCTTGAAGGACCACAAAAGGAGAACAGAAAAGCAGACAAAGAGAGGGTGTGAAGGAGTGTGCCGAAGGGCCAGTTGTTCCTTTGCTTCTGTGTGTCGTTTTCCTTTTTTCTTTTTGTCCGGCAATTCGGAGACCGACAAACCCGACGAGCGACAAGAGTAAGGAAAGCGATCTGCCGCAGTGATCAGCTGAGCCGCCAACAAAGAGAAGCACTCCGACTCCTTCATGTACACCGCCGGGCCCGAACCGCGGCCGCGCTGGCTGACTGGGGCGCGGGGAAGGGGACAGTTTGCGCGACGGATAAGCTGGCCCGGCGGCGGTCGAGGTCATCTTCGTGTGTGTCACCCTAGGAGATTTGCCCGGATTTGCGGCCGCCGAGCCTGATTGATCGCCCTCCTCCTCCTCCTTATCGAAGAAAAAGTCTCTCTTCCTCACCCGCTGCCTGGAATCGTCCTGCGCCGCTCTTTGTCGCCCGGCTTGCGTGGGGGCAAAGACGTCGATCGCTTTTTCTCTCTCCTATTTGTTATTGCTTTTTTTTTTGCTCTACCCTTCTGAATGGCGTCGAGCGATATATAGGCCCCCCGTCTTCGTCGCTTCTCTGTTGAGTAGCCTATAGGCCACTCAACCTATAGGCGCCACTATAATGGCGCGCCGCACTCCTGATTAATATAGTACTCAGCGTTTTACGTACCCGCCAGAGTGATCTCAAAGTACTGGGAAGCCAGAGAATGGAAAGCTGGGACAAGGGAGGTGGGTCACTAAAAGTACGCTTCCTTCATATGCACGGAATGCAGTGGGTCTAAACAATATCGGCTGTTTCACGTGATGCGACGCGCGCGAAAAATTTCGGTCCAGCCGCAGTGTCGTTGCGGCGTCAATCGCAACAGCCCTTTCAGATGATTGCGGCGCCTGCGATTTATGTCGGTGTGACACGAGCTGCATAGGCATAATTTAACAATAGCAAATGTAGAACAAGCTTATTATTTAGGTACCTTTTACTGAAATATGAAGGACTTAAAAAAAGCGTATATTTAAGTTTTTCCTCTTGTACGCTATACTACGCACAATAGTTTTGCTGTGGCTGAGCTTCGTTCTAGCTTGCTTTTCGATTACTTCCGCTCGCCTGCAAATGAATACACGCTTGCACCTTGAACGTCTCGACAAGAATTAAAAACAAAAACAGCTGCTAGAAGCAAGTTGTTGTGGCTGTAAGAAGAAGGAAAAGAAAATGCACGTGCCTGCTACTGGCTTTGTAGCTGAGTCACCTCCGCTGCCTCGTGCAGACAGAAGAGAAAATAGAGAAGAAAGAAAGGAAGAGGGAGAGAAAGACGCGTGCCACAACAGCCGTCGTCCACCACCGAAGCGGCGGCGGGTGCAATGACGGCCTACAACAGATAAATTCCGTGGCAGGCCACTGTACCCCCGCCGCAAGCGGGGGCGACATACCTGTCCCAGCCTCATCTTAGATGAGAGAACTCGCGAGTTCCATGAGGGGAACGGTCAAGCGGGAGCTTGGCTTCAATCGGCGGTTGGTTGCGATCCGCGGCGCCTTCTGCATCAAAGACCAATATAGAGAAACGCCGTCAATGAATGCATCCATTTCGAGGCACTGGCGGATGAGATCGATTCAACTTAACCGAAAACAGGAATCGGAACTTTATGTGGCGAGTTCGTACCGTGCACGGCAGCAGCGCCTCCAAACTGAGTGAAAATTACTTCTCATGCAATTTCGACGGTTTCCGCTACGTCGCTTCCTGGGATGTCATAATAATATAACATAATAATTGGTTCACAGGAGGGGAAAGGCGCAGTATCTGTCACACTTGCTATGTGGTCACCTGAACCGGGCCGTAAGGGAAGGGATGAAGGTGGGAGTGAAAGTGAAAAGAGAGAAAGGGGAGCCGTAGTGGAGGGCTACGGAGTAATTTCGACCACCTGGGGATCTTTAACGTGCGCTGACAACGCACAGCACACGGACGCCTCTTCGTTTCGCCTCCATCAACCGCCATCAACACATCCGCCGAGGTCGGGCTCGAACCCGGGTACTCCGGCACAGTAGTCGGGGCGTCTTACCACTACACCGCCCCGGCGTATATGCCTGGTTTACAAGGAGAGCCCCTGTGACTCCCGCGTTACGCAACTTCTTATTCTTTTTTTTTTCTTTTTACAACTTTGGCGGCCGGCCAGTGGCATCCGTGCTTGCGGATTCTACGTTTTAGACTCCTTTCTAGCTCGCGTGCTAATACATGAGTAAATTGTGTCGGTGCTGAAACAACAGAACGCTTCACCTATGCTGGTGATAAATAAGCATATATAATTTCAGTGTGTTCGCTTCTAGCTAGGCCTTACAAGGCGCGAAAAACAGCAAGGCAAGGCTATATTTGGAACTAAGCTTAGATTAGCCGCTTGTAGCGCTCCTCGCCTATATGCGGTAGAGTTACTATATAGGCAATATATATAGGTTACTATACAGGTTATATAGGTTGCTATATAGGTGAAGCCCATACTATATAGGCAAAACATATAATATATATATATATATATATATATATATATATATATATATATATATATATATATATATATATATATATATATATATTGGCAAATCCTATAATAGTAACTAATACGCGGCAGCGCGCGAAGTGTGCATGCATTTGCATTTGCCAACGCTGGCCTGCGACGCCAAGCGATGTCCCGAAGTTGAGGGGCGTCAACGAATAAAAGGCGCGCGCCTAAAGCAGCGCTCATCACCCGTGGGGACGTGATTGATAGGGAAACATATGACGGCGGGAACAAACGGCGGCAACGAAGCGCGAGCGGCGAGGGAGAAAAGGCGGAAGCGAAGGATAGACGAACATGGCTTCTCCTGCGGCGCCTGCGTGTCGCGAGCAATTTGGCCTCCAAAGCGCCGTGTAATTGAGTTGTTTCAGCGCGCGGCTTGCCGAAGGAAAAGCGAAAAGTCGATTTCGGAAAGCCCTTCCCTCATCCTTTCTTTTCGAACTGGGCTTGGATTGCTTATTTTCCAACAGCGTTTTGTTATATATTTTGTTTTGTCTAAAAAATATGGTGTTCTCTCGCCGTTTTGGGCATCTGCTTCTTTTGTTCGCTTTTATCTTTACTTTTCCTCCTTTCCGCTGTTCGTCTGGGCGCCTTTTCAAGACCACGAACGCAATTTCCAGTCCTTCCGCAGAGTTAAGAAAAATCACGGACGCGAACTCGCTGCTGGTTATTTGTCTGCTCGCGGGAACGGAATCAGAGCGTTTATAGGCTGGCTTCGTGCTGATATTGGCGGAAACAGAAGGTGATGCTTCACTCTTCTCCTCAGTGGTCAATTTTCTGTAAAGAAACGTAGCCATCATTTTTTTTTTGTTAGAGCCGCGATACGTGCAAGGTATACGGAATACCTGACTTGACTAAAACTTGTGCGCACTGCACCGAAATTCAGACACTCCAATCTGCCAAGTTCCTACCCGCTGGTCGGCATAAAGTGCTCCAGAACTGATTTATTTATAGGAAGGGAAAGGTACGGTAACTGTCTCACTTGTTTTTCTGTGGACACTGCAACCGCGCCGTAAGGGAAGGGAGGAAGATGGGAATAAAAGTAGAAAGAGAGAAAGAGGAGCCGTAGTGGAGGGCTACGGAGTAATTTCGACCACCTGGGGATCTTTAACGTGATCCAGAAGCAATGAACACTGAGTCATCATCATCACTATCGTCATCACCATCACGACTATAAGCACTGCGGGGCGAAGGCCTCTCCCTTATCCCTCAAATTAACCCAGTCCTGTGCTAGCTGCATCCATTTGATCTCTGCGAACTTCTTGATCTCATCCGTCTATTTAATTTTCTGCGCCCTCTTCTACGCTTTCCTTCCCTTGGAATCCAACTGGTTACTCTCAGAAACCATCGGTTGTTTTCTCTTCGCACTACATCTCATGCCCTTGCCCATTTCTCCTTCTTGATTTCCACTAGAATGTCATTAACTCGAGTTATTTTCTCTGACAAACTATGCGCGCTTCCTATCTACTAACGTTACCCCTACCATTTCCCGTTCCATAGCTCTGCGTTTTCCTCAAATTAAGTAGAAACCTTTTCGTTAGCCTGCACGTTCCATCCCCATAGGTGAGTACAGATAAGATGCAACTGTTGTGTACTTTCCTCGTGAGCGATACCGGTAAGCTGTTATACATAACCTGCGACTACTTGCCAAATGCGCTCCATCCCACTCTTATACTCCTTGTTATTTCCCTTTCATGGTGCGAATTTCCAGTTACCGCCTTTCTTAAGTAGAACACCGAGTATGCTTGTTTAAAGAGCATTCCAGCAGTCTACTGACAGTCATTGAAAGGCGGGCCGAGTTTTCGTCTCATTGATCGCACACGCGTGTCCTGTGTGTACGTGTGCCGTGGATGCATGCTCGTCCGCAGCTACTTGTATGGCGATCGGATGTGTTACATAGTCCGTATACATTATCGGCGTTCCGGCTGTCCCCGTAGGGAAGTTCTGCTCGCGGCACCGAACTATTTCTGGGGAAGCACAAAGGCCGTGGCAGGCAAGTACACCGGCGCACTGCGTATCCCTTCGTTCGCCTATATACGCCCACATCTGCGTCCACGTATATCTCTACGCTCGGCAGTCACAGCTGGCGCCAACGCCAAGGCTGGTGGGCTCCGGGAGATGCCGTTTCCTTTTTTCCCCTCACTGGTATTGAGTCGTGGCGCCAACTGGCGGCGTGCCGCTGTTGAATAGCGAAGTTGCTCGCGGGAAGCCCCGCACTCGGAGGGAGTGACGTAGGGAAAGAAGGGAAATGTGCGGGACTAAGCTCTCCTTACTTATACGCGCGTGTTACCTTGGTTACAGCGTGCGATGAGGCCACGCTTGTCTCTTTCGTAACTCGTTTACCTCGCGTGACCCTTTTTGTTCAGGCTGTTTCCCTTTTCTCGGTTTTGACTGAAGCGGAAGGGTAGATGGAGGGAGAGACGGTCGCACGATTTTCGCTTTCTCTCTTTCCTCATCGCCTCCGTTCGCAAACAATGAGGAGAGCCTGGCCAGGGGCCCACGAGGCCCCTCGAGATTGCGCGAGGGGGACCGAGAGGGAACTAGAAAAGGCCGATGTGCAGAACAAATGATAAAAACGAAATAAAGCAGCGAGAAGGGTTGGAGTACCGAACAGACGTCGCGCCAGATAGGGAAGGGGGTTGAGCAAGGGTGGCCGGAAGCTGACCTGCTGTGCGTACGGTCTGCCGGCAGAGCAGTGGCGTATATCGAGTAGCTTAGGAGCGCGCGTCTCAATTCCCGAGGCGCGATATAAGCGGGAGAAAAGGGAAGGGGAGCAAAGTAAGCGGCTACGAAGAAAAAAAAAGGGAAGAAAGGTTGGAGGGGTTCGGGTGCTGCCTCGCCGATGCGTTGTGTGCGCTTGGCGCCGAGCGAGCGAGGAACAGCAGACACTGGCCGGGCAGCCCTAAGCGGATTCCTTCGCTTCACGTGCTTCTTACGCTCTCCCTCTTCCCCCGATAGTTTTCTTCCCTTTTTGGAGGTTCGGGAAGGGAAGCAAATTGTGCTTTCTGTGCTCGGTCTTCTGAAGCAAGGCTATAGGGATGGAAAGAGCGAATCGGGAAAAGGAAAGATTCTGAGGAGAGGAGAAGGAAAACTGATCACTCGGGGCATACACTGCGCTTGTTTCGGCCCGGTTCCCCTGCTCACGATGGACGGCGAGACGCAGGAAGGGAAAATAGGGACGCGAAGGGGGCGGTGACCACTTCCAAGGGAACAAGGGCAGGAAAAACGCAGTGCGAGCAATGCTTTTACCGTGGTCGCATCGAACGTCACATGGCGTTGCCCGAGGCACCTCGGCGGCTTCGACCTCGAACTTTTCGGTACTGTGGTGGGAGGTGTCCGGTTTATTTATTCCGTATAATAGGGAGGCTGCTTTACTGTTTTTGCGCGGTCACCCATCTTTTTTATCCGTCTTCTCTTGTGAAGGGAGAAAGAGCTTTAATACAAGAGCCGTCTTATGATTAGCCGAAACTGTGTCCTGTGATCGGAATAGTTTTAAACGATCGATAGCGATAGGCACAGCGATCGCACGATCGCACTCTGCTGCACCTAGAACTAAGGTAAACATTTTTCGCTTTCTATATATGTATGAGTAATAAAATTTTGAATGCCTTTCTTTCGCCTGGTGAGCATGGTCTTACTCCCGCAAAATGTAGATTTATGTTGGGCAGGCTACTGCATGACAAGCACTTCGCTGTTGCCGTTCACTTTCAATAGTCGCGTCCAGTTGTGTGGGGAAGGTTCGTCACCGCATATGGACATTAGGGAAACGTCGAAACGGGTAAATTTTGTGAGAAAATAAGAACGTATTGACATAGCAAAGAATCCACCAGTCGACTTCCTCTTTGGACTGGTGCATGGAAGAGAGCCTAGAATTCGCTGGCATCGAGGGTTGCGTTCTCTGCAAGAAGGAAAGCGACGGATTCGTTCGAGGGAATATAGGAGTAAAAGGGAAAATACATACATTTTGGGGAGCTATATTGGGAAATTACACGAACAGCGGGAGTGTACGGGTCGATGAAAACAAAGGACAGAAAGGAAAAGGAAATAAACGTGGTTGGGGAGCCGCTCGTGGCCTGAGTCGCGTGCAGCGTACATAGCAGCTGAAGCAAAAGGGTCGCGAGCGGTCCTGCCCGAGATTAGAAGAGAGCGAGGCGGAAGGAGCAGGGACGCATCATTTTGCCGGAAAAGATAAAAGGGCGCGGGAAGTGCGGCGGCCTCGCTGCGGGAAGATACAAAGCGGACGGGAAGAAAAAGGAACGCAGGCCCACCGCGATCCCGAATCTTGCCCGCTGCGTTCGAACGCGGAAGCAGCGAGGGGAAATAAAGGGAGCTGAGGCTCCTCCGAGGAACCGGAAGCAGAGGAAGCGCCTGGGTCGGGCCTCGGAGAGGATCGTTGCGTGGAAGTGCGGCACCCGTTAGACCTTGTGCGGCGAACGGTGTTATTTTTTCACTCCCTGAAGGGGGTATACGCTACAACGAGCTGGATTTACACTCCTTCCGAGTGCGCCTGCTTACTGATTTCTTGTTTGACTGAGACGAGGCTGCATCGTCGAGAAGTTTCTTAGCGCAGGAGGTGAACAACAACGCACACAGCCGATGTCACTGCGTTGTTTTCATTTTACCGAATGAAAATTACCCTATATAGATGGGGACCTGAGGTATACGTGTATAAAGTGGGCGTCTCCTATGTATAGAGCGCGAACCAGTGCACATGCTGTTTCACCTTCAGCATCTTTTCACGTTCGTGGCGATTTGCAGTCGTTCAAAATCAGGCGGTTATATTCGCCACAATCGAGTTATTTATCTTTTTTTCTTTTTGTGGAATCGCTCTCTTCGCCACGGAGCACATCATTAGAAAATATTTTTTGCTCGTCGTGGGCGCCTCGCAACAGCATATTTATGGTTATCAGTTTGATTTATGCGGAAAAAAATTTGGAAGCGTACGCCTTTTCCACTCCGCCTACGTAGTAATAGGGAGCTCATTAAATAGCTTCGTAGCTTCTCGCCTAGACGGCAAAAGGGCGTGGTATGCCTGTCAAAATTGGCAGGTGACAGAGGCTTCAGACGTACGGCATATTTCTCCCTCGAGGCGTGCACTATTGCGGCGTCTTGGAAGTAAACTGAAATTAGAATGCGGCCCCTGGGTTTCGAGCACAGGGCTTCGTGCCCACCTTGTTCGCAGATCTGAATGGCTCGACTTCCAAGCGAGCGTTGCCTCTGAAAGGTATCGTAGTTCGGACGACCTGCGAGTGATGTGTGTGGAGAGAAGGCTCGAGGGCTTACGCAAGGATTACGGAGGCTCCACTTCCTTAGTGCGTGGGTCTTAAACCACGGGCCGCTTGTGTATTGAGGCGGCGTTTCGTTCTGTCCGACGTTTCGTTGAAGCGGGAGGTTCACCATTTCAGGCTTCAGAAATGTGCATGAAATGCGAAGGACAAAGAGCTCCGTTCGTGAACTTTTGACAACGCTCTCGCGTGCAGTGCGGAAGTGTGTGAGCGAAAAAACAAAACAAAAACGTTTATTTCTTTTATATGGGGACGGCTGATCCGACAATTTCATCGCCCGAGTTCTGTTTTTATCGCGTCTGCGCCGGTTTAACGAATTTGACGTTCTTTCTGGATGAGGAATGTTCACATGGTTCTCTCTTCCGTGCGTATACCTCCTTGTCCCGGTGTGGGATACTGTTAAGAGTAATTAATTGGTCAATGCTTGACGGGCTTGCTGGTTTGCGTGATGGTTTCATCTGCGCCCGTGCTGGATGCAGATAAGATGTCACCGCCTGTTTTGCGACCTGTTGTATCAATGGCGACCATGTACGACAGCTCGGATAGACGCGAGCGCCCCATGTGCCTCTTTCCTGAAGGATAGCCTGTGTTGCCTTTATCGTACTGAAATGCTCACAGATTGGTCACATGTGGGGTGCATGTGATGTGCTGGAAGGGCGTAGGTACGTGGTCATTAATGGTATCAAAAATAATCCGTCCGCATGGTTCGCAGGTGCGGCGAGTGCCCGTATATCGTTTGTCTAACGTTCTGGTCGATCCCCAAAGTTGGAGTAAATTATTTACTGGCTAGAGAGGAAAGCTGTACATAGCTTCGAGAGAAACCTAATTGCTAAAAAAGGAAAATTACAGTATTGCAGTTAGCTTTGCTAAACAGCTCAATGGAGAAAGCCTTCCCTCTTTCTCTTCTTCCTCTTCCCTCTATCTCCCCCTCTCCTTCTTCCTCTGTATTGCGTTTTTGTGTACTCGTTATAATTTTATTGTTCTCTTTTCTTTGGCTTCGTCTTCAGAACATATTGCGACGTCCTTACCTATGAGATTACGTAGGTGTCAAAACCTATATTGCAGCGTTGCGGTGACACATTTCGCTGAATCTCGCACAGCCTCGCAGAGTCTCGCAGAGGCTCGCAGAAGATCGCTGACATACCTCGCGTAATCTCGCAGGAGTGATGATATTCACCGTGAGCCTTAAAATCGTCCTGTGTACAGAGTTCGAATCCGGGACCGTACCCTGTACAGGGCAAGTCGCCGTACCACTTGAACTAACCAGGACGACTATATCTGTCGCTTGGTAGAGTATTGATCAGCAAATAAAGTGAGAACATTGTTGATCCAATATGTTTTGGGGAATCCCCCTGGATGGAGTATATTTGTATAAGAGGGTATACTTTCCTCCGTGTGTGCAACGCAAATCTTGATTAAGTCGCGGCTATTTTATTTATTTATTTTTTGCACTTCTGTCTGTGCGGGCTCATGACTCTGTCATGTAACGAACCGGCAACTTCGAGCTTCGGCAGGTGAAAGAGGCGCGCCGCCCGCTTGGAGATGGCATTATCATCTGCGCGCTATAGAGTTCATCGTTTGCCGGGTTGTTGGCAAGGCTGCGGGAAGCATATTAACGCGAAGGGTTGCCACGAAGCCGTGGGAGTTGGGGGCGGACTCCTATATGCTCGGCGGATTTCGGCGTCCGATATCGGCTCGAGCTCAATCGATGCGCCGCAGCCGGCGCGGGAAACGTGCCGCCTTTTTCCTGCGTGGGCCAAGTTGATTCCATTGCCAGTCGGCCGAGCGGCATATTGCCAATATGCGGACGCTGCGTGTGAAGAGTTCAGGGTTCACCGAGCTGGCACAAAGCAAGTTTCACCTAAAGCGCGGGGGCTCGTTTGTAACGGCGTAGAGTTCTTGTGCGAACACTGCGCCAACTTTCCCGCGCTGTGTTTAGTTTATGAGGTTTAACGTCGCAGAGCCACTCAGGTAATGAGAGGAGTCGTAGTGGAGGGCTCCAGAAATTCCGCAGCTCTTTCTATAGAAGAGCGGCCGCATGACGAATGTTCTTTCCAATTCAGTTTTTGATAAGTATTTGATAAGTATCGTTTTCTCAGTCGATTTCCAAAATGATCGTCTTAAAGTGTGTGAGGAGGGGGAGGGTCTGCTTCTGCTTAACCGCTTCTTGTGCGAGGTGTGACCCCCCCCCCCCCCCCCCTTTTTTTTTTTCGGTGAAGTCCGTTACTGCAAGGTGGTCCACTGCTGATGCAGTGTTTTAGTGTATGGCTTGTGGGCGTGCGTCAATTGTGTACCCTATTCGGAGATATGACGTCCACTCTTACGGGTCTAAAATTTTGTTGATGCCGGTTGTAACAAGTGTATACATTTGGAGACCTTTTTAGTACCGTATTTATTAGCACTGGGGATACTCTATTCTTTACCTTATCGCATGATTCCGATATAACGTGATAACTTGTAGATGGTGGTATAACAACTGAAATGGTGTTTGCATGCTTTAGCACTACTGCCATCCAGTGTATGGGCTTCACGAACATACGTTGACGTGTCTGCACGCAGAAGTGTATAGACGCTCACAAATAGACGCTCACAAAAAGAAAAAGAGCTGAAGAATATTGTCAAGGGATAAAGACAAGGACAATGTGCTGTGCTCTTGTGTGCAGTTTTTAGGCTGCGCCGCTGTCAGTTATCCCTCTGTAAACACCTGTAAATACATACGCTCTTCCTGTGCCTAATGTTGAAATATGTTTCAGAAAAGGGATGCACACCACTTTGACATGACACAACAGTGTTGCACTGTTTCAAAAATTATCTAGCACGAACTTGCCTAGGCTTCCACAGTAGCGCATGTCTGTGATACAAGGCATCCGACACTGCCAATGCGCCGCCCCGTTTGCACGAACCTGAAAGCGGCGGGTTGAGTCAATTGGGATCGAGCTGAACAAGGTCAGTCCAACTCGGCGACTGTCTGTCTACGAATGAATTCGATGCTACCGAATCAATTCTCGTGGCGCGTGATCATACGACGTACCCCAAGATTAATAAACCGGCTCTCGCTTCTGTTACTGCTGTTACCTGGGAGAATGTGCTTTCCCATCGCCGAAAGGGGGGCTGCTGGTCAACCCAGCCTTCACGGTGGTGTTGAGGTGCCGAGTCATGTCGACACTCCAACCCGAGCTCCGGGACCCTAACCATGTTTACATGGGCCAGACTGGGAGGGTCGAGTTGAGTAGACTCGACCCGAGTCCACTCACCTCGACCCGACCGGGTTTACATGAGCCCGACCCGACGAGCGGCGATTACGGTGGCGCCTCACGCCGAGGTGAGGAACTAGCAGACGGCACCCGATACCGCTCTTTCTTTTCCCGCGCATTTCTAGTGTTCTTCGTGCTGTTCTCATATCCCACTGTGCCCCGGCTCAACTAGAGCACGTTTGCATGCTTCCTGCAGTGGAGTTGAGTCGAGTTACAGACAACTATAGTCGAGTCAGCCCACACCGTGCGCAGGCATTGACTCGACCCGACCCGACAGCGTTTACATGAGCCCTGTAACCGGCTTTCGACCCGATAACTCAACTCAACTCGCTCCTGCCGGATCCATGTAAACGCCGCTCCTGTCAAATGAGCCGAAAACCAGTAACTGGTTTCCCATCCTACAAGTTGACTCAACTCAACCTGACCCTGTCTGGTTCGTGTAACCGCGCAGCTATTTACGTGTTCCCTAAGCCCATTTGCGTGACAGGCACGCCCTATGCGTTGAACAATGCTGGCTGTTTCATTTGCAGTTCATGGTTTCATTTACTGGGGTCACTATCGGACAACCACTGACTGCTTGAAGGGGGGGGGGGGGTGTAAGTGCGTCAGCGTCGGTTTTCAATTTCAGCTCATTCAGCATGCATGACGGATGTCACCATGAAAGGAGGGGGAATAGATTTATTCTCCGCGCATGATTATGAAATATGCAGTGGCGACAGCTGTCCGGAACAATTGGACGTACCCGATCGAAACTTCAGAGCGGGTTAGTTTCGCACGACTGCCACTTGGCGGCGGCGTTGATCGGAAAGTGGTGTGGTTTTCTAATCTGGCAGCCCTGTGCGATATAGAGGGGAAGACATTTTTACGCCACAAGCAGTGATGACAAAATGAAAAGTTCACACGGACGGTGCTGATGTGCAGATAAATGTGGCCCAGTGATCGACCCGCTGCAACGACATCATGATGCTGACGTGGCTGACGGCCGTGCTCACCGCTAATTCAAAACAGGGCTAACAATAATGCTAATCTGCGCATGCTTGCCTTACGCAAACGAAATACTTCTGTGTTGTCCCAAAAGCCGATCGCTCTGGAGTTTTTACGCCGACGTTGCTAACTGCAGCGCGAGGCAGGAGGGGCTTAATCGATAACTCGATGCGCTGGATCGATCCCGCACACGACTGCGCATTTATAACGAACACTCACTCAATTTTAAGTGGTTGCGTAAAAGCCGGAAGTGTTTCCCTGCAAAACTGATGGTTCCTCCGTTTAATTATTCTTTCGAGTCCTTAAACCGCATACGTCGCGGTGACTCAGTTACTTGGGCGTTGGGCTGCCTAAGCCTAAGGCTTCGAGATCGAATCCCGGCCGCGGAGGCCGCGTTTCGATGGAGACGCGAAACGTGAAGTGCGCCCTTGTGTTCTGTGCGTTGTCAGATCGCGTTAAAAAACGTTTAGGATCACTGCGACCACCCGCGTTAAAGGAATGCGTAAGCACGTCCATTTCCGGTCTATGACGTCACACACTGACGTCACATCTGACGTCAGCATAACCACGTCTCTATTCCGTCGTCCTCATAGGTCACGTGACCGTAAGTGAGGTACCATTTGAACGGAAGTGAATGATCACGTGATCACTTTGGACGTCGACATTACCCCGTCTGGTTATTTCGACGTCTAATTAGTTGGCATGCGGAATTAACTAGGAGGCCTCCACCACAGTGTCGTAGGCTATTGCGTCGCTTCGGCGTAACAGCCCCACACCCCCCCAATAAACGGGCACTTCGCGCACAGGTAGGTAATGAATAGTAATTATAATACTTTACATACTATTTACGCATAAAAGATTTTTAGATGTAATGATGTAAGGATGTTTCACTATTAAGCCTAAATAAGAAATAGAGCATTGCATTTGTGTTATTACTGTAGCGCGATATTTACGAATCCTAGAGATACGCGATAACGTTCCAATTATTTTCCAGATATATTCCAAAGCTATTCTTCTTTTCCGTCGTTGAGACCTGGCAATAATAAGTGCCACGGATGATAAGACCGCAACATAATGGCGAGACTGAATCGTGGTATTGCAGGGGCGCATTGCTGAAAGGAAACGGCGGAAAGCTTTTACTTAAGGTTTTTTTTTTTTGTTTCGCTATTGCGTCGTGCGGCAGATGGATGCAGGGAACCCGGCCAGGCATGGCGCGTGTGCAGATGCGTGTGTGTATTCAGTCGTTAGCGGCCAAGATGAAGCGAAAAGAGTGGTCGACTGGGCTATTATAGCCGAGATCTGCAGCGTTTGGGAGAACACAGACGAAGGCATCAGTCGCGAAGACAAAAGGGCGCCGGCCATTATCGCTCCCCTCCATGTGGGCCAATCGCTCGGCTGAGCCGCCATGCGTCATCGCCCAGGCTTTTCTCCTCCGTCGACCTCGAGCGTCGTGCATCCTTCGAGGTGGAGAATTAGCGCCCCTTGCAAGGCGTTTGCTGGAGACTCGGGAGAATGATGAGAGCGCCGCTGCGCTGCCTGTAGCGGACTCCTCCGCCGAGGCGAGCTGCACAATGGAAGACGGCACCCATGCTGTGGACCGTTTTACCAGGCCGGTAGACGTATGCGAAAAGATGCGGGGGAAATGTGTAGCCCTGTTACCGAGAAAAATGTGATGCTGCATTCTTTCGGCAGCCGGTGGATATTACTCATTTGTCTCGCCACAAAGTGATGGACGATTACTAATTAAGGCGAAAGCCTTTAAAGGCTCATCGTTGTCAGCAAAAGTGGCACGCTTTTGCGGCGTTATGATTGGCTGATGTGGGGATGACGTCATAGAGGTCTCGACCAATCACAGGGCACTATCGTTTGGCAGCCTCTGCCCACTCGGGCCTCTCTTTCACATGGGAGGATGATATCAGTATCAGGCTGCCAAGACCCTCGCATTCACGTTATTCCTAGGGCACGCAGTCACACTCATACGGCTTGGTTAAAGCGGGGCTTTATATGTTGGCTGGTAGCATACGCTATCGCGTCATACCGATTCAGGCGTCCGTGTGAAGCCTTTCATTTGGTGATTCCTCGAACGCCGCACCACACAGAGCCTATAGAAGCAGACGCAATAAAACCAGGAATTAGCGAAATTTCAAAGGCTTTCGCCTTATCGCACTTTAGTGGTCCAAAGTGTCACACAATTTTTTTTTGTTATTGTTGTGGTGATAATCGTGCGAAAAAACCCGGAACAACCGAGGTAAATATGCGAAGAAGAAGATTGCCGAGCAGGATCGGCATTGATTAAATGACGGTAACCCACATTACTAGTATCCCTTTGCTTGTGTGTCTTTACAGCGGTCCAAAAGATGTCGTGGACACCAAGGAAATCTGCGTTAAATTGATGCTGCCTTAGCTCAAGCGTCATGATATCTTCCGAGTGGACCTTTGTACGACTCGAAGTGCGCGCGAGCGAAGCATCACGTAGAGGTGACTAAGAAATGCGTCACGTCTTCTAGCACTTCTCGACTGTTGACAGATGGACTGTTTTTCGTGACCAGGCACTCATTAATTTAGCTGTGGCTTCGCTCAAACAATCTCTACTGATCACTGACCTTTCCTTAACGCTGTCCTTATCAGATTGATGACGCTGCATTGACCGCCCCTGTCATATGTCGTGCCGGCTACTACGCACCTAAGAGCGGCTGTGAAAACTTGCCATCTTGTTTCCTCTGCACATCGCAGCCTCCTTTAGTAACGCAGAAAGCAAAACGTGATTCCCTTTGAAGCGTCGTAGAGCAATGAATTTGGCGGCGGATTCCAAGGTTAGTGGCGGCGGCGGCGGCTTCGGACACTAATTATATTTCCCTTGTGACCCACCAGTGTGGCTCAGTGCTTACGGCGCTCGACTACGCACTGGTCCTGAGGGCGCAGGTTCGTTAGTTACCGCGTGTCGAAGGAGGCGAAACATAAGGCGTTCGGGTACTGTGCGATCTTAGGGCACCGTAGAGAACTCCAGTTGGTGCAAATGTCCGGAGCCCTCCACTATACTGAATCGCTAGACTCGCTAGACGCGACATCGCTTATTCGCCTTGAGACGTTAAACCTTTTAAACTAAACCAAATCACATTTAGAGCGTGAGCTCTGCTCTTCGCAACGGAACTCCCAAGGTCATTCAGTCGCGCGTTTGACCTTGAGCCTCCGGGGTGGAGGCGAGGTGAGTGACGTCACTCCACGTGACCCACTGCGGAGGGCGCTGATACAGACCTCGCTGGGAAGATCTTCGTCGTGGTACCACTTGTAAAGGGGTTTAACAACTACCTCACGGACGCTTGGCTGTTCGGTGCTGCCATGGCTGAGGTGCGCGATGGCCCGAGTGCGTCAACGCTTGGACGCAGGTATCTGAACTAGGTTTGACCGGAATAAATACCCACTGTTTTGAAGCGAAAGCCTTACTACTGCAGGTAGTTCGAGCCGTCGTGTATTTACGGTTTTTATTATTTGCAATGATTTTGCTCCCGGTGGTGTTGCACTGCCTTTCCACCTGTACCCGCGGTATGACACCAGAATGATACGCATCCGTAACACTCATTGCGCGGCCCCCCCCAAACAGCAAACCATTAGATCGCCCAATGACGTCGAAAACGCGGGGGACGGGCAAGAGGGCGCGACGCGCTCTCCCACTAATTTCTTCTGAGATTTCCCCAGAACGGAATGACCTCCAGTCTGAGAGACGGACTGGCGCTGCTTTGAAAGTCGTTTGTGCCGAGCTGCAGCGGCGAAAGCTTAGCGCTGCGCACCCCGTCCCTCCGTGATCCCTTTTGCGGGGGCGTCCGTGCGCCCGCCATCAGCCAGCGACGTAGAGGCGCGTTTAGAAACAATGTAATGGCGCCTCTCTCCTAATGACTGCTGCTGCCCGTGATGCGCGCGCCGTGCCGTGTTTGCGCCTCGGTCGCTTTAAAGTAAGGCCGCGCCCGCTTTCAAAGCACCCCCGGCATTTTGCGCCCGCGCTCGCTGGCTGCAACGCGCTTCGTGTTGCGCGCTGATGGAGAATCCTTCATGGCCGCGCCACGCACGCGCTGCAGGCGCCCAACAAATGAAGCTGATTCACTGAACTTTGCTTATTTTTTTCGAAGGCAGCGTCGTGCTCTGTTAGCTGTGCAGATGGTTTCACGGGGTTGGTGCAGTGTAATTGGAATCGCCGGTTTTGGGAATAGGCGCACCGTTTCCGGAAAGCCTGAATTTGTATCCCTCGTTCTTGATAGTAACAAAGCATTTAAACTACTGGAAATCCTGTATAGTAACAAGTGTTCGAGGCGTGCGCGTCACGTTCTGTTGGCGAAGCAATGGTTACTTTATCTGTGCGGCCTGGTGTACTTTTTCAGTCGCTCCGTGATGCTACGCGAAGAAAGCTCGATGATAGGTACCAAAATGTTTTCGCTGTAATGAAAAAAAAAAAAAACAGAAAACACACTCATACGATAGCCAGGGCCTATCAGCGGTCTTGCTTATGTATGACTTCCAATTGGCCTTGAAATGCCGTGACGTCGCAGTCCAAATGTACCGGGGGGGGGGGGGGGGGTGATTCAAACAATGCTTTCGCGTGATATCATCGATCTAATCAATTAAGTGCGTTCACAAAACGTGGCGCTGACTATAGTTTGTGTTGTGGTTCGATATGTTGTCAGTTTTCTATCTCGGCATTGCCGCACTGTCCGCTTCGTCCGTGTTCTTTCTCTCATTGTGCAAAATCTGCTGGTTCTTGCTTTACGCACCATACGCGTCTGAAGATAATTCATGCCGATTTACATGCATCAGCGTTCACCTTTTGTCCGGTGCTTCCTCCCTTCATGTTCCTCCAAGGCTTGTGTACAAGTTATCCGCTTTAGTTTCTTTCTGTAAGCGCTTCGAGTCAAAGTCGCTTCTGCAATGGAATTACTGGCATGACTTCTCTGCACGCAACGCAACACGCCACTGTCTTAGCGGCGTGTTTCAAGTCCAGCGAGCCGAGGTTCAGCCATGGGCCGTCTACATATCGCGTCCTGCTCAACGACATGCCTCACCAACAGGGGCGAAAATTATGAAAAAATTTCGCTGACATCGTATTCTCTTGACTGGCGGCGCCTGAGCAGCGGCCTCCTTGCTTGCACATGCTTTCATCAAAAGTGTGGAGCCCATGGAGGGTCTGCTTCTGAGCCACGTCGGGCGGCTTGTAATGCATTCCCAGTGTTCCGAATCGCTTGAGGGTAAGATTTTTTTGCCCTACCTTCTACAATGGTAAGGACATCCACAAACGCTAAATCAGCGCCACTACACGGCTCAGAAGCAGAGCCCCTGGGCTCTGCACTTTTTGTAAAGGCTGTACATGTCTGAGATCATGCTTGCGGATCGTGGCCCCACTTGACAGTCGGTGTCTTAAAGTCTCGGGGGCGGGGACACCGGAGAAGGTAGGAAACAAACCCCGTTGTTCTTATTTCGTTTCTTGTCTTGTTTTTCCCTTGTCTGGCTCGCCCTGGGGGTTCCCTGACCCGGACACACAGGCCACGCGCCGTCTGCCGGTAGGCGTGCATCCGCCCTTATCACTACGTCGTCCTTCGGAGTAAACTAACGTGGGTGCAGGGACGAGACCAACGTTCTTCTCTCGAGCCTGTCTCGGCTGTTCGTCCCTCGTATGTGGCGCGCTACGGGAACAATGCGCCGGTCTTGTTCCCTCCCTGGCACTGCGTATGTGTGTGTGTTCTTGTTCTCGTAAAACCCCATTGCTTCACCTCTGCTTTTTCTCCTTATTGCGATCTAGCCTGCGCAACACGCTCCTCGTGTCGCTCTACGATGGCTCCTAATTGCAGGGTTCGCACGACAGAGCAAGTCTCAGCAGCCCACTCATAAAGGTTAAGCCGGATAAAATGCTCGTCGCATATTATGAGATGCTGAAAGCGCAACTTTGTGTACTGGTGCTTCGTGATAGGCATCGCGCATTACATTTTGTTTTTTACCGCCTCTTAGAAGGGAATGGACAACTTTGGGATCTTTGAGGTGGTACAGTCCCTATGTCCAAAATACCAAAGCTCTTGCACACCAATCGGGTTTACGTCTGGTTGGGCCCGCAAAAGCTTGGAGTGGTAACCTGCGAAGTCACCATCAATGCGACCAAGGTGTCACAGGCGACGTCGGGTGTATACCATCCGAGGTTAACACGAAATGGAACCGGCTTGTTTACCTAACTATCGCGCACTATATCCTGTGCAGGTTCCGGACTTTTTGGAGCCAGTGGCTATGTTGAAGCCGGACGCCTTGTCCAATGCGACGGCGGGGAAACATTCAGAGTGCCTTCGTGGTGAGCTTCGCCACAAGGTTTTAACTGCGCCGTCGTTGGCCGGAAACATTTTTTTTTTTTTTTTGCGTTTACAGTATTACGCTGAAAGGTTTCTTTTTCTTGAGCCGTCAGATTGTCGGATATTTCTGTTGGCAAGCAATTTTGAATCTTCAATTCCACGTTGAAGCCCTGCTCAGTGAACGTGGAAGGAAACAAAATAAAAGAAATGGCGACTCCGGTCCGAACATTCTATGTCACTACTCTAAGCCGAGGTGCCAGTCAGGAGCTACCCGGGCATCTTCCATCGCTGCAGCATCCGTGTCTCCTCCGCAGCACAGGAAAAGGTTCGGCCGTTCTGGCGGGGCCCGCTATCGGCGCCTGCTTCGTGCTTTTTCGCACCGTCGAGGGCCGTGGCACCACGGCCCGTTTGCTTTGAACAGAGCAAGTGCCGAAGAGCCCTCGAGAGAGGCGCCATAGCAAAGTGCCCGTGCGGGGGAATGGAGGCCCACTTTAACGTGCCATTGTTCGCATCGACCGGTGAACAGCCAGCACGTGTGCCGCTGATGCTCCCTCCCTCCCCGCTGGCGATCGACGGCCCAGAGGCGCCCGCGGGCCTCATTTCATCGCTGAAAAACCCCGCCGATCGGGCCGGACCACGTTCGATCCGATCGACAAGGGCTGCTGGGCGCCGAGGGGGGAGTTCTTTCCAGTGGCCGAAGGCTGGTTTTGCTGTTAGTTTGGACGATTCTTCGGGGACGAACGTCACTTTGAATGAAAGCGATTGACTTATTGATTCGTGCATTCACTCGTTAATTCGTTCATTGCTTTACTACTTCGTTTCAGACTCCGTTTTCACCTCTACTTATACTATTGCGGTGTCCTTATGAATGTGGGCTTCTTTTGCTTTGTGCTGTGACTCATTATTGTAGATAACTGAGGACGTATAAAGTTGTCATTCGCGCTGAGTCAATACGGACAGGTTTTCGCCGTTACTCGCCGAAGGTGGTTGTTTAATTTCTCTGATTTATTTTACAAAGGAGGCGTGACGTGTACGCGCCTCGTTGACTGGCTCATTGATTGATCGATCCAGCTATCGACCGGCCGGGTGACAGGCGCTCGGAAGCAAAGCTCCTCCGCCGCAGGTTCGCACACGGGTATGTT
This sequence comes from Amblyomma maculatum, assembly GCF_055883805.1. NCBI lineage: Eukaryota > Metazoa > Arthropoda > Arachnida > Ixodida > Ixodidae > Amblyomma > Amblyomma maculatum. Next base: position 34,652,296 of record NC_139352.1, on the reverse strand, counting down.
GACAGTGCACCGCACGGCTGGCTGGCTGCGTGATGTGGAAGTTAGCGTATATGTTTATTACCTACATTTCGTGCATCAAACTCTGCAAGGCAGCCTGAAGAGTGCTGACGTAGTGCAGCCTCCCAAGCATATAACTGCCGTTCGCGATGACCGCCTTTTCTGTGCTCCTGGGCCTTATAGGGCGGATAAAACTTGTCGGAAAGTCAAGATTTAGCTTGATCTCTGTGAGCCCTTCCTTATACTTGGACTTTTCGCGGCGTAACTCCGTTGTAATGCCCAGAATAACAGAAAATGCGGTTATCACTTGCTCCAGCTAAAGATTTGAGCGACGGTGAGTCATGGACATGGGGTTTTGTCGCTGGAACATTTATACATAGCTTCCTGCGACGGTTCCTTCCAACACGCCTGTTTTCCGCATCAGTTTTGTCGGACATTTTAACCATAGATTCAAGCCATGTCACATTTTGTACCGCGGACGATAGCTCAGCAGTAAAGGCACGGAATGTAAACAGAAGGAAATCTTGAACGTTGTATTTTTGATTGCACTTTCTTGCGTCGCCTCTGAAGTACAAGCACGCAAAAGTGGGCAGTTACTGCTTCCCAGATTGGAGAAGAATTCGATGCTACATGTTCTGTTCATGGGCAAGAACAGCGGCTATATTGGCACGTTAGGGGGGCATTTAAAGCCGGCAGCGGAAATTACCAAGAGCTTCCTGTCGAATACAGCGGTTGTCGTCGCCGGCAGGAGCAGCGTCTTCTTGCACGTAGAATGCAAATGAGAAAGAACGACGAAAGCGAGAAGCAGTCCGTGGGAGCTGGCACAGCCGGCGACGCGCTGCACGAGAGAGGCCGGATTACGCGTGGGCGTCTCTCAACTCAAACAGAGCAGACGCGCGCGTGTGACGATCAGCGAAAACAGCAGCAGTAGCTTGTTCTCGGGCAACCGGATCCCCCGTGATCCGCCATTATGTCCGCCCTGGACCCGAGCGGCGTTTTCTCCTGTCTGGTACGTGCCCGATCGCCGTGTCCGAAACGTTCCACGGGACGTCGCCGAGTTTGTCTTGGGCCCAAGCATTCTTTTCCCACTTGCGATCAGCGCCTACGGTGACGGCGGTTCGCCTCGTGCCTGTCTGGTGATGGCGACGGGAACGCCCTCTTGAGTTCCCTGGGCGCGTAAGTTTGCACATACAGTGAGGACAGGCGCAGCAGGAGAAAAAGAAACAGGAGAACGGTGTTTGCGCGCCCAACGACTGCTCGCTTTTGCTAGCTCTCGGCCGAGTCTAAGGCAGTTCGCAGCCTACTTGCGCTAGATATTATTTCTTTTTTTCGTAGATCGCAAGAACCTATTCTGGAGCACGTAGTGTGCTCTTGTCGCGTTTCTTTCTTTAGTTATGTCGGTAACATGCAGAGTATGGGAGAATTTTGAGCCCTTGGTGAAAGTTCACGTGTGGTGAGTGGGACGCGCGTTGAAAGTCATCGTCATTGAAGTGCAGCCTACAATTAGTTGTAGTCAAATGAGGCTCGTGGGGCGGGTCGACTGGAGTTGCCAGGAGGCAGCGGAGCCTCCCCCGTGACGGGCTCAAGTGATGCTAAGTGACAGCTGATCAGGGTATCTTCCCACGTTTGTGTCACGAGAAAGAGGAAAAGAAAAATGGTCAAGGGGGGTCTCTGTTAAACCTATTATAGTACGAAAGCATAATATGATGCAGCTTCAGCTGTACACATGGTTCCTGTGTACCGGTCATTATGATCTTCTGGGCCGGGACAAAATATATTGAAAGGTGTAAAAAGAATGCCTGTTGAGACGTTCTTATTTAAATTGCATGCAGGGGTTCTGCGTGTGAAGACATGGATGGCGGAAAAAGGTGTTTGTGCCATGAGGTGTGAACTGTATTTTGTGCAGAAAGCCGGGTGATTGTTAACATATGTTTATAGGTTGTCGGGATGGGGTTTTCTTTTTGGATGTACTACAGCGAGCTTTTCACAAATATTTCCCTTTAAACCTTTATGAAATTCGGTTTTTAGCTGTAGAAAATGATCACAGTGTTCCGTATGATATGGTAATGGTATTAGGCTTGCGTAGCTTGTGGAAACGCCGAATCGCTGTTCGCCATGCTGATCTTCATATCAGACCTATCCCAGAGTATACTGGGGATTCTATCAGGCAGATTTTTTTCTTTTTTGAAAACTCAGTCATGTGTAGTTGAGTTCCCCAATGCATTGGAAAAAGTGATCAATTTAAACGTTTTATATTTAGAGGAATTGCATATGTAAACCGGCTTACTTGTGAAAAATCAGCCAGACTGCAGTGTTTGGGAAGTAAAGGCAAAAAAGAAAAAAAAATCTGGGATGGCTCAGTGATGACGCACGGCTAACCCAAGTGCCACAGTGTTCGAACCCGACCGGCTGCAATCCGCGCCGTTTGTTTTTTATTTGTAGTTTAAATGCACTACAATATGTCTTGGTCAGCTATATCGGTCAAGGACTTCATCAGTCTACCTGTGGGCTGGCGGACTCAAAAGAGCCGTGGGAGAGACTCGCACACTGAGCCGATACACCGGACTTGCTTTGAATTTTCCATGCGAGACCGTGTGGTTTTGACCTCGCGTAACAGCTTAGCCAATGAGAGCGACGACATAAACAAGATCGGAGGAGATTCTTTGCTTGCGTTGGGGGGGGGGGGGCGCATATGAGTGTTTCGCGCCAAAATTCACGCGGCCGCTCGTTTTCCCACAAGTGGTATGACGACGATGAATGTGTGCACCATGACAGTGTACTGGTCCAATGTTGGGCATACATTGCAAGCACAGTACCAATACTGGGCCAATGGTTCGTGCTGCCAATCGTGGCATCATTACTGGGTGGTGACAACCACTTTCATCTCTACTTTTGCGGTGCGGTGAGAGGAGTGCACTTTGGATGCATGGTATACTCTTCGGATGAAGCTTTTTGTTTCTCCAAACGCAGTTTGACTCAGGTGGTCTGATTTTCTTGCATGGCCAACAGATGTATGATATACTTCCTGCGCATATCACGCCTCCGCTTCGTCTCGCTGTAACGAGTGGGCATCGGCATACTCAAGTGTTTTCAGTAGAAGGCACCCTCCATGGTCAGCTCGATCGGCATACTCGTTTTCTACAAAAGGCACCCTCCATGGTCAGCTGCATGGGCCACTCGTGTTGTTTTCAACAGAAGGTACCCTCCATTGTCAGCTCCACCGGCATACTCAAGTGTTGTTTTCAACAGCAGGCACCTTCCATGATCAGCTCCATCGGCATACTCAAGTGTTGTTCTCAACAGCAGGCACCTTCCATGATCAGCTCCATCGGCATACTCAAGTGTTGTTCTCAACAGAAGGCACCTTCTATGGTCAGCTCCATCGGCATACTCAAGTGTTGTTCTCAACAGAAGGCACCTTCCATGGTCAGCTCCATCGGCATACTCAAGTGTTGTTCTCAACAGCAGGCACCTTCCATGATCAGCTCCATCGGCATACTCAAGTGTTGTTTTCAACAGAAGGCACCTTCCATGATCAGCTCCATCGGCATACTCAAGTGTTGTTCTCAACAGCAGGCACCTTCCATGATCAGATCCATCGGCATACTCAAGTGTTGTTCTCAACAGAAGGCACCTTCCATGGTCAGCTCCATCGGCATACTCAAGTGTTGTTCTCAACAGAAGGCACCTTCCATGGTCAGCTCCATCGGCATACTCAAGTGTTGTTCTCAACAGAAGGCACCTTCCATGATCAGCTCCATCGGCATACTCAAGTGTTGTTTTCGACAGAAGGCACCTTCCATGATCAGCTCCATCGGCATACTCAAGTGTTGTTCTCAACAGCAGGCACCTTCCATGATCAGCCCCATTGGCATACTCAAGTGTTGTTTTCAACAGAAGGCACCTTCCATGATCAGCTCCATCGGCATACTCAAGTGTTGTTCTCAACAGCAGGCACCTTCCATGATCAGCTCCATCGGCATACTCAAGTGTTGTTCTCAACAGAAGGCACCTTCCATGGTCAGCTCCATCGGCATACTCAAGTGTTGTTCTCAACAGAAGGCACCTTCCATGGTCAGCTCCATCGGCATACTCAAGTGTTGTTCTCAACAGATGGCACCTTCCATGGTTAGCTCCATCGGCATACTCAAGTGTTGTTCTCAACAGAAGGCACCTTCCATGGTCAGCTCCATCGGCATACTCAAGTGTTGTTCTCAACAGAAGGCACCTTCCATGGTCAGCTCCATCGGCATACTCAAGTGTTGTTCTCAACAGCAGGCACCTTCCATGGTCAGCTCCATCGGCATACTCAAGTGTTGTTCTCAACAGAAGGCACCTTCCATGGTCAGCTCCATCGGCATACTCAAGTGTTGTTCTCAACAGAAGGCACCTTCCATGGTCAGCTCCATCGGCATACTCAAGTGTTGTTCTCAACAGAAGGCACCTTCCATGATCAGCTCCATCGGCATACTCAAGTGTTGTTCTCAACAGAAGGCACCTTCCATGGTCAGCTCCATCGGCATACTCAAGTGTTGTTCTCAACAGAAGGCACCTTCCATGGTCAGCTCCATCGGCATACTCAAGTGTTGTTCTCAACAGAAGGCACCTTCCATGGTCAGCTCCATCGGCATACTCAAGTGTTGTTCTCAACAGCAGGCACCTTCCATGATCAGATCCATCGGCATACTCGTGTTGTTCTCAACAGAAGGCACCTTCCATGGTCAGCTCCATCGGCATACTCAAGTGTTGTTCTCAACAGAAGGCACCTTCCACGGTCAGCTCCATCGGCATACTCAAGTGTTGTTCTCAACAGAAGGCACCCTCCATGATCAGCGCCGATGGCAGCCGATGTCAGGCGACGACCTGCAGAAGTGTGTGATTTACTCGCCACCGCATGAAAATACTGGAAGCTTCTCCGAGCTGTTGTTTCGCGCACGCAAGTCCCGCAGCGAAGCGAGAAGCTGCGATACAAAATTGTTCGTGGCCCATAAAGTTCCAGTCGTAATGAACCGCTCCGTGAGGCAAGGCATTTATACACGTAGAATAACTAGCGTCACACTGACGGCAGCAATTTTGTGCTAGAAAATTTGATAGGAAGTACCCGAGAACACTTATTCGAAGCGATGACCTGGATCTAGAACAGCAGCGAAGTTTGCGTGGCACAATAACGGCAGAGTTCTCGTTGGAAGCTTGAGCGATGACGCGAAAACAGTTGTCCTTATATATAGAAACAGCAGCGACCTCGAAACGCTCGCATAGGTCCCACTGCAGCGTGGTATGCGCTCGGCATAGTGGGCTCTTTCCCATACACTTTAGAAATTCATTTTTTGAGGAAATTCGAGTGTTTTTTGTTTAAATGTACGTTCGTTTCACGAGATAGTATCTGATTTCGGTTTGTTTTCTGACAAGGGCGATCCACTCGATATTGATTTTTGTTAATGGAGATATGGTGCACCGGTAAATCTAACATTTACGGTCTTCCACATGTTATGTCAGTTGTGCTACTGCACGCTATGATAGGAGTGCGCGTGTCTTGACTAGAGATGCACGAACATGTGAACTAGTGCATGAGTTTCCAATGATAACTGTCTACGAGATAACTGTTACTTGAGATAAATCGCAATGTGACGGCTGTACAGGGTCCTTCCTTAAAGTAATCAGACTAGTCGTGGCGTCGCAGCCGTAACAGCGCGATTAGCAAACCGGTTTCAGAGGATAGTGGAGGAGCCTTGAGCTTCACAGTGTGCCAGTTCATCTGGCTTCGAACTGGTAAAACGAGCGGACGGACTTGAACATGTACCCCTGTTTCTTCTCGGCGTCGAGGAAAATGAAGCGAACCTCAGTCTTTGTCGAAAATATATAGGCCAAGAGTTTTATTGCGATAGAAATACTGCGCCTGCTTTCGTGCCGTTGCGTATCCCCTGCAGACGCCGTGTGTTTGACCTTCGGAACAGCAACCGCTTCAGCCGAGCTCCGACAGATTAACGCACAGTTTTCGGGCGTCCGCTCTCCTTGCTGACGCACCGCTCGCTCCTCCCGTCCTCACGCACTTCGCACTCCTGCCGTTCCCCGGATCGCACTCTCACTGCACGCGATGCGAGCAAGGTCCGATGTTGCATGCGCGCGTCGAAATCCAGGTACGTGCGCCAAAGCGGTGGTCGGGACGCACCACTCAGGGCCCAAGGGGCGGGCGGCCGCCGCCCAGGGTAAGGAAGTGCGCAGTAATAAAAGACGATCGCTAACAGGAGTGAAAGTGGAAAGAGAAATCAGTTGCTATGCTGTCTTACAAGCAGAAACATCGTGCGCCGACACCAGAAAACGGCAACGGGCTCAAGAGACTGCTGAAGAACGTGAACAACGGTTAGCTCACCCACAGTGAGACGATGAGACTGTACAAAATGCTAAGGTGTGTAATACATGCCGACCAAGTCTGAGAGAGCAACAGGTTCCGTTATACAGTTCGTCTGAAGAATCGCCGAAAGAATAGTCGTAACCAATGTGTGTCATGTGTTACTCTATAGCCAAATTATCGAACCACACAAGCTACGCCACAAGCGAACACACAAACGCAGCCATGCGGCCATTGCTAACGCAATTTACCAGGCTTAACCAGAGCTAAGCCACTGCCATTTTTTTTCCCTTTTTTTCTAAACCCTGTAACGAAGCTCTTGAAAGAAATAATGGGACGTCGATCCTTGAGGAGGGTGCGAACGATATTTTTTGTCATACGCTGGAGATACGCAACAAGCTCCATTACAGGACTTATAAGCAAGACGTAGCACCGGCGCGGCCGTGCTTTGAAGCGTATAGTGTCACAGTTGCGGAGCGATATATGTAGGCGGTGCTAGGTGTCGTCTGCTACAGAGCTCGAGCTGTGCAGCAAGTGTCGCTTTTGATCTAGTAGCAGACGACGCAGAGCACCGGGCAGCCTTCAAATCTCTCTGCGCCATTTCGCCTCGATGCGGGGGCGCTCCGCGTAGTCCGCGCACATGCACGTACGTTGCGCCGTGTTCACCCAAAGAGTAGACGATCCTGTATACGTGTACAACTCATTGTCGTCTGCAATGCGCGCCCGCGTTCTCGCGGGCCACCGTTTGGTCCCGGACTGGCTTGAGCACTTCCGTTTAACAGTGCCAGGCTGTGACAGGCAGTATTTTACTTCTTCAGCGAGCGCATGAGAGCAAGTGACAAAACTGGAGCAACCTCGGCCATTTTAACAGTTGCCAGAATATATCCGCCGCGCCACGATCGTTTGCTCTCGCTCAAGGCACATCCACCGAAGCAGGAGGCAGTTGTAAGACTCGTGACGGAGGTGGTTTCTGTCCGGCAGTCGGGGTCAAGGCGGTGCTTTCTAGAGAGTGACGTATTGAGAAGGAATTTCGCAGGTTCGCTTTTACTTTTCTTTCTGCCTTTTATTTTATTTTGCGAGGCCGGTGGAAACACCGCATACGTTGAACGACGATCGACCCTTGACATTGTTTCTAGGGCCATTTGAAGCAGAGAAAAAAGAACAATGGCAGACAGGCAGGCATTGCCCAGCAAATGGTGATAATCGCGACCCCCTTCCCCTGGTCGAGGGCAGCCGTTTGAGGAGCTTTCTGCGCGTACGAGGGCGAGCGTGCTCGCTAACAGTTATTTCATTCGAGATGACACGAATTGACCAAGTCAGTAGCGCGTCTCCCAGCGTTCATGCGGTATTACAGATGTGAAAAGGGAACCGGATGTATCTCGACGGAGCGCACGTTCCCTGAGTGGCCAACACAGTGAGGACGTCACATGTCAAGGCATCGTTCAACCACCGATGTGATGTGCCTCCCAAAAGAGAAAACAGCCCTGCGGAGAGGAAATAAGAGGTCGATCGCGAGTCGAACCGCTGTCCTTTGGGTTACGATCCGTGTGTGCCATACCCAGCTCTCTCTATATATACTGCTGAGAAGCGTTCGTTGCGTTAGAGGCCTTGTGCGACCGTCTCATACTGTGTATATATAAAAATATACAGAGGGAGTGGACAGTGATGTTTCGTTGAAATTGCGACCACTAATCAGCGCTCCTAAAAATCACCAGTGTGTTTACTTCTATTACTGCTCTCGCCCGACTGCTTAGTATTACTAGTGTAACACTATCAAATGAAGACCATCACTCAGCGATGCATCATTCAGACATGACACTGCTATCGTATCAATCTTAATGATACTTAAGCCACTAATTTTATCATGAGGTGCTTATTTCTGCACTAAATTGGTATAACATAAATCAGGAGCTTTTTGGAAGAAGGGGATGGGGACCGCTTTCCTCTTGTTCCTCGAGGCTGGGTGGTCCTATAAGGTGGGTTCTGCAATGAAGCGACCAGCTCCTTCTTCTTTGAAGTAGCCCAGAATAGCTCGCCACAATCGGAGTGAGTCCGTGGGTTGGCTCGATGTGCAATATAGGGATCGATACACTCCTGCATGGTGCCAGGTCGGTGCTCGTCAAGGGCCGTATAGGGCGTCAAGTTTTCGCTCCCGGATGATGCCAAACGTCCAACAAGCAGGAGGTGTTCAGCTGTTCCTTATGAGTGTGGGTTTATAAGATATGTAGCCTTGCTGGCGATAGAAGTTGGCCAATTTAGGCCCAGCGAAGTAGGACCGCCTCTTTGTTTTGCAAATTCCGACTGTCGCGGCTGCTTTGCGTGGTTTCACTGGCAGATTTCGCCTCAAGCTCGTCTGTCCATGTTGAACATAATTTTGTGTCGAGTATCGATTTCTTTATCTGTGTGGCCGCCGATCGTGCTAAGAATCTTAAGCGTGTTAATATTCCCATAAAATACAATAACTGCAGAAACAAGAATGAACACAACCAAACCTTCTCGCCACTTGTCGCAGATTCCGACCCCTAAGCTGCTGCCGTCTGTTCCTTGGAAGGACAGTGATGGTTATAAGCCGTGTAAATAGCCATGCCTGTTTAACACGCAGCCAGTAACCAAGCGCCGTGCGTGGGTTAGACAGGCCAGTTTGCCAAGGCTCTTCCGGGTGCCTCGTGTGGCGCGCCTGTCTGTGCTGATAAGTCAGCCTCTTCCCATGACGTAATCCCTTCGGCTCGTCCCCTGCTTTCTCGGGCCATTCGCCAAGCCACGTTGAGCAGGACGCGATGGTGCGCGTCGCCTTCGCGTCGGGACACATCCCACGCCGCTCATCAATCGGTAGTCGCGACACTGCAGCCGACAAATTATGGCGCCCGCCCGCTCAAGACAGTTCCCTTAGCTCCCATGGCCATGCGTTCCCGGGGCTTGGCGGCGCGTGAAAGGCCCCGGCGAGTTAAGCGGATGGCCGCCGCGGCCTGTGATCCTTCAACGGCGGCATTTTTTTTTCTCCCCCTCGCTTTGACTCGAGAACAAAGCGCTGGTCGTTGCCAGTTACAAGAGATACGAAACGTGACTATGGAGGCGGCGAGAAAGAAGAAAATTAAAATTTCTTCTCCGTGACGTAACCTGCCCCCCCCCCCCCCCCCCCCCTTCCTCCCACCATCTATTTATTTGCTTCGTTCCAACGACGCAATGATTCGGGACCGGGAGAAGTTGGTCACGCCTCGCGAGGTGCTTTGTGAGCGCTTAGGACGGCGATGTCGGAGAACGGCGTCGAAGGTCCCAAAAAACTGGACTGAAGCGCACTGCGCTAGAATTTAAGCACCGTTTCAAGGACGCGTGCCTGTCTGTGCACTCGTTTCGCGCGTGTTTCACGTCGGCTTCTGTCGGTAGTTCTCGTGGGCGACTCCTGCTGCCAGTGTGACGCATCGCAGTTACACCTTTCACCAACCTTTCCGCTTAATCGGGGTAATTTGACCCGGATGGTTTGCCATCTTTTGTAGGGCACGATTAAAACAGAACACCTGTTATTAACTATTCGTGATGTTACTTGGGTTATATTACAGCTCCAAGTAATGTATTGCTCCGCTGTATATCATTGGCCAGCGACATCGGAATTCTTAAACTTATAGTTTGGTGTGATAGTTTATTTAGGTAGCAAGAGAGGCTTTAATGATGGACTGCTTTCTGTCGCGAATGAATGGTGCGAGGTGTTTAATTGCTGCTGGCTTGATGGTTAACCGCTTCTATAGTGTACGGCTGAGTAGCAAGTATACTGTCCAACGTAGAAGTAGCAGACACCCCATGAGGGCGACAATTTTATGGCGGAGCCTTCTTCTGTCAAGTCGATCGTGGCCGTTTTTGTCTAGAAGAGGCAATTAAATCACTTTGCAGCTCTTGTCACTTCCGCTCGGCGAGAACAACCGAGGGAGTGGCAAGAGCATCGAGCGGTGAACACAACTTCTGCATTGTACATGAGCTGTACAGGCTGTTCCGTACTGTGCACGGCTCGTAGTGTATACGCGGTGCCCAACGGGCTCGAACGTTATTCGCAGCGCATCATACAGAGTCCGCTGCTTGACTGGACGTACGTTGGGGCAACGGAGGCGTCCTGCGCTTGAAGCTCTTTCTAGGTTGGCCTAACCGCATAGTCCTCACGAAGAGGCAATCTTGCGCCTCGACCGAACTTAGACGATGTAAAAGGATCTTAGAGCGAAAGCTCTACACTCGAGGCTGCAACTCCCGAGTTCGCGGGGTGTCGGCGAACGACATTGAGCTCTTAACGAGGCCCCACCCCTTGTACTTCACGAAGTGCCTCGTCGTCTCCTTAGGCTTCTAGCTGAGTGAGGATAAGGATATTTTAGAGCGGAATTCCTAAGTTGTCCCGGAGTCGGCGAACTACCTACAAGGCCTCGCAAGGTCAAACTAGGACTAAGTCGTTTTGGTAGCTAGTCCGCTTGTAGGGCTTTCACATTAACAACAACAAAAAGAAGACGTCGGAGTGGAGCGGATTCGAACCGGTTGGTTTCGAACCCAAATACTCGGGTTCAGCAGCCGAGCGTCGTAACCGGTGAGTCACCGTGGCGGGTGCTTGTGTTCGTTGTAACCATGGTTTAAGTAGGGTTAACACTTCGACATTGTTTTCTACACCTCCGCGAAAAACAAACAAACAAAAACGCTACAATTACACTTCACGTGAGCGTATCATCCATCGCTTCCTCCGACTTTTTGGACGCTCAGTGCCGTATACGAGTTTGACGGTCTTGGAAAGACGTCGGCCTACTTACAGCGGCTCACTTATACCAAACGAAGGGGTAAAAAGACGCTACGTCTGGGCACAGACAAGGCGGGAAGTAAGTACACGACAGAAAAGAAAGGCTTTCGGGTTTTCGGCAGCGCTGGCGCCGGGAACTGTGGCGCCGGCCGCGGGCCAGGGAGCGCAACAGAGCGTCAGTGCCGGACTCTGGGGTCCGGTCGTCCGCGACTCTGACCGGGCCGATCGAAGCGGGCTCTGAAGGGGAGGCGAGAGCGCGATGGTTTCGCGTCTCGCATGGCCGCCTCCATTAACGACGACGATGAACTTCGCGGCCGAGAGGAAGAAGGGCACAATGGCCCCGCACTGGCTCGGACTGCAGCCCGGGAATTCGTTGACGCCGCGGGGTCGCGGAGATAGGAACGGGGCACGCTCCACTGGTGCCTGGGTGCTGTCGTAGTGTCCGTATACATTCGCAGCCCGACTCTGCACGAACCATCTCGGCCTGCGCCGCAGTGTCCTCCTTCCCTCGATTCGTGGTCTGGCCCCGAGGCGGACGCCTCGGCCCTTGAACGTCTTGAGTCTCCCTGTACAAGCATCGCACGACCCTAACCGTACCACGGCAGATTCGTTTCTGCTCCAACCTCGTGGATGTCGAAAGTTCTCGATATAGGTGCAGGTCCGTCCACTATAACACTGTCACTGCTTTCAAAACGCCATTGCGTCCGACCAGCAGTAAAGCTAAGTGGCAGACCATGCGAAGCTAACTCCGGGTCCCTATGTGCCTGTGTCGCATTTCTTCCATATGCATCGGCGGTGGATGCAATGTTGTTTTGAATGCAGGGACGGTTTGATAGCTATAAGTGGATGACCCTGTATGTAGGGCCATTAGGGCAGGCATTACACTCGTCCTGTATTGGATTAGACAATGCCAACACAGCACCAATATTGGGCCAATTGCTTGTGCTTCTTGGGTACGTAGTGCCATTGGGGTGCAAGTTTGGAAACCAGTCTAAAACTGTCCTGGTGCAATGCGGCTGCTCACATCATCGCCGAACTATTCAAACCGGAGTCGGGAAGCGCCAGAACTGCTCCATGGAGATGGTGCACAGAGACGGGCGCTTTGGAAACATTTGATGGAAATCGTTGGTAATCAATTCGCGTCTGTGCAGCGACTAGTTCTTGTTTTACCTCGGTGGGTGCAGCGCTCAGACTTTCCCGCGGCTTGCTTGACGTCGCCGTCTTCGCCGCTAAGAGGGTGCCGGCTTCCTCTCGTGGCCCTCAACGAGAGGCCAAGGAGCTTTGCGCCGCCAAGGCTGCGCTCGTGGCGTCGCATGCCTTTTAGCCTCGGCCGACGCGTTTACCGCGCTCAACGACCCATTCACACTCGGACAAGGACGAATGTGCAGCCTGCAACCGCGTCGGGGCTTCCCTGTGTGGTCTCGGGCGATACTCCGCTCATGCGTGCCTGGTCTTCTGCACTGGTATGTGCAGGTCGTGTTCGACCTCGCACGTAAAGGTTACCCGCTGCTTCGCTAAGTTAACTAGTATACCTTGTTTCATCTAGGCAGTGGAAGACGTGCACGATCACCGCGATAGCTCCAAGGCACCGGAAACTGCCGCAGACCTCGCAATTGTAGCTGAGCTAGATTTTTGTTGAAACTTCGAGTAAGGAATCTCGTGTTCAAACGTTTATTAATCAACTTCGCATGACGATGGATGCCAGATGGGAGGCCGTAGTGTTCAGCGTGAATGTGGTCTTCTATACACGCTAGGTTGCTTCAGCTCGCTTCCCGCGGTGGTGGCTGCGCAAGAACATCTTCAGTGCGCTCGGATATCAGCGTGCAGAGAGCGAGATATTTCCTTAACCACGTTCGAAGGCAAGATTAGGTAACGTGATTGTGGACATTAGTCGGTACACAAACGACGGCAATCGGCTCAGCGCCTGAATTGGTGACTTCTGTTTGTCGCTTGTTATACGCTCATATGCGTCGGCAGGAGGGTAAAAAACTCCTCAGTGTCCGGTGTCCGGTAGAGCGTGTGAGCTCGAGAGAAGAGAGAGAAACAAGTGCTGCTGCTGATGATGATAGCACTGGTGTATGGAAAACGAAACCGAAACTTGTGCGAGATACAACACCCCCCTTGGGCCACATCATGTAACGGACTGTGTGTTTACTCTGATGTATGAGTGTTAATAAACAATGGAAAACTTGTAATCCTTAGGATGAGAAAAGACATTTATTGATTTTATTCAATACTGCGCCAGGTTTCGAGCTGTCGCGTAGCTCACGGCCGGTCGCCGCGGTTGACTTTGAACATCCGCGAAGAAGAAGAAGAAGAGGAGGAGGAGGAGGAGGAGGAGGAATAAAAAAAAGACGGAGAAGAAGAAGAACGCTCGGTCACCGGCAGCTAATGCTTTCGCTCCACATTCAGTTCAGCAGCATTCAACCCTTCTCATTTATATGTGGGCTGGTATCTTACACGCTCGCGTCATACAAAAGGATGAGCTTAAGTGTCCCCAATAATGTAGCACCTTACACTGATAGGGCGTGATAGGGGAATAATGTAGCAGGCAAAAGAAGCTTCCGCCGTTGCTATCGCAATTCAACTGTTAACCAGAGTTAAACCACAACTAACTGTTTTTTTATTGTTCTACGCGATATCCTATGGGTGCTGTGGAGTTTAATTTTGATTGCCTCAATGAAACCCTCTCCTCTCCTCCCCCGTCTATGCGAGGGGCTTGCCCCCTTCCAAGAAAAAGTTCATGTATACACTGCCGAGTTGTAAACAGCACGGAAGGATGTCTTCTGAGGCACCGAGAGGAAACAGGGCGGGCTATTAAGACACAGCGACCCCTGTCTCTCTTTCTCTCTCCCTCTCCGATGCCGCTCTCTTTATCACGTGCTGCAGATCAAGCAGAGCCTGCGTTCACGTCTGTCCCTCCATGTGTGTGCCCGTGCCGTGCATCGGCATGGGCACATACTGGTCGTTATCGTTAATGGACACACCTCCCTCTCCTGGCCTCTGCTTTTCTTTTCATTCGGTCGTCATTATCCGTGCTGTCGTCATTGTGCGCGGAGGGGAGGAAGGGAGATATTGACAGCGTGTGCAGGGGGGAAAGACCCTATTCACTGGCCTAGTTCCTCGGGGGATGTGCGATAGCACTTATCTTGAACGGGGCTTCCATGGTGGCCGTCTCTCTGTTTTTTGTTTCCTTATACTGGAGTGAAATGGGAGGCAGCGAGAGCCAAAGGCGCGGCGATTAAGGGGACTCCTATTCGTGGCTCCCCGATAAAAAGAAAAGAAAAAGGCGGCTTAAAAGCGGAATGAATAGGAGTTGGGAGAAGGTAACGATATCCTATATGTTCCCGTGGGGCTGGGACTGGTCGTTCATGTGACTTCTATCATTTTTTTTTTTTACTCTGATTCTTCTGACGACGCACCGATCTCCGTGGGCTTTCAATTTTTCGTGTGGCCCCGAGGGGCGGCCTACTAGGTTGAGCCGCCGCCCTTTTCGGCCAACGGGGAACCGAGGGAGAGTGCTCTCCTTTGTGTGCTCGTCGGAAGTCGCCGTTGCATCCCACCCGGAAACAGTGTGGCCGTCGTTTTTATTTTGTTTATTCACAGTTCTGAGACATGCTGGAGGTCACCGTGGTTTATATACATAGTCAGTCCAAACTCTGCAGTTGTGCCTATCATTGCTCTGCTCTTCTTTTTCGAGGGGCCATGCGTGCCGCAGCCCATGAAGCACGCGTTCCTTCGCGGTGAACGCGTTGGCGATGCACCCGTGTAAAGGGTTAACAAGAGCGGAGGAACGCGTCTTTCTTCGCCTCCTTACGAATACCATAATGTGCCCGGCATCACTTAAACACTTTGACAGTGCCTTCTCCGGGGAGTGCCCGCACTGCGGGGAAATGTCCTCGGACCTTTTCCACATGGTGTGGGCGTGCCCCTCCAACCCTGCCTTTGCACCTAACCCAAACACCACCCGGGAGGACTGGGAGGCGACCCTACTCGCCTGCTCCAACCTGAAAGCCAAAAGGCCTTGGTCAAACGAGCAATGGCGGCAGCGGAAGCCACTGGGGTCCCGTGCTAGGGACTCCACCTAGTGTTTGTGAGAGAAAGGGCACAAGCCTGACCCCAGAGCAACCTTTATGTAACTCTCTATTTTTATTAAACGTTTTCACCACCACATGCACTGTGCACCGAGTTCGTGCAGCATCTGCATACCTCTCGGGACCAATGGCTGTCGCGACCACATGCTTAGCAGCAAATAAGCGCTATTACGCTCATCCACTGCGAACAAAAATGAAGAATAGGTCGATAATATATATGCGCCTCCCTGTTGCGAGTCCACTGCTTTTCTGAGGCCATCTGCGTATGCGCTGATTGTTATGAGCGGTGTAACCGAAGCAAAGTAAAAGAAGAGCGTGGAGGAGTTTACCGTCACCTGGGATGAAATTCGGCGCGGCCCTCGGTCTGCTTCAACTATTCTTTTCTCCTTTTTTCTCGACGTGTAGCGGGCGTCACCTTGTGGTCGCGTGGTTATGCGCTGTGGTAGAAACGTTGTCGCGGAGGTAAAATTTCCACGCGACATCGCCGATGGCGTGTACGACCGCCCAAGCGTATTCGTTGTAACGAGTACGAACCAATATGTATGTATACGTTCATACCGTCATGCGGGCAAAGCTATTTGAGTGTAATGCCTGGTTCGTGCTAAAGGTGCACTAAAGAGAATATTGAGCTGTTCTTATCGCGGAAAATTGATCTACGTGCTCCGAAGTTTGCCACGAGCATCGAATCGTTGTCCCGTGGCCTAAATTCCCAGGCAAATTCAATTAAGCGCCCCGGCCTCCTGAATTATTATTATATAGTATATTTCTCTTTCAAACTCACCGAAGAGAGTAGTAGTGATCATCCAACGCGCAGAATGTCTTTTAGGCAAGTCTCGTGGCGGCTTGCCGCTGTACCGTCGGCCGAGTAATACACTGAATGACCCTGGGAACACAGTGCGCTTGCTTCGGGCTTGTTTCGTTAATGTGCTCGCTGAGCCACAAATACGACGCTGTTTTGTGAAAGCATTATTATCATTAAAGCTTTATACTATTTCCATCGGCCACCGCAGTAACGAGTTGAGTCTCGCGAAATCTTGCAATACACATAAATTTTAATTTTTGAGTGGACTCAACTTGATGCTACGTCTTTTGCGACTGAAACCATTTATTCACGGAGACTCAAAGGAGAACACAATAAAGCAAAATCGAAAACTACAAAATCTTGAGCGCTCATCTTAGTGACGCACTGTCGTACCATGTATACTGAATGACGTCAGCTCGCACGTCATTCCAACGCGGCAGGTGCACGTGACGTGTTTGCTTTGATCGACAGCCACTATAAGTGACGCGCTCGTGCTCGCCTTTGTTCAGCCGAGTCGAATGCACATTGTCGGTTGGTATCTCTCGAGTGGCGTCGCCCTACTGCCATCTTCCGTGTAGACTTGTGTTACCTGTTCCGGCGTCTACACAATCTCTGCACTCGGCAGGCGTCCCCTCTTCAGCGTACCGTGTAACTCCGCATTACGACCCTATACTCCTATGTACCTAGAAGCCAGGCTGCTCTCCCGCAGCGTCTTTCTGCCTCGTGAGGCGTTGTTGGTCAAACAGCGCCTCCCTGCACTGGCGCGCCAAAGCGCCCTTGTACACACGGGCGCTGCTGTGAGCCGTTGTTTCACGGATGTGCTCGGCGGCCTCCTTCACCGCGGGGCGTGCGTCTCGCAAACCTCGTTGCTCGACGTTTTTACGACGCCGCTGCCGACCCGGGGGGTCCCGGGCTCCGGGCAAAGCAGAGGCGGGCGTAAAAATGCCGCGAAAGTAAGGCGAAAAGGAGCCCGCAGCGGCAGGGTACGCCTGTGCAGAGTTCCGTCCTCGCTTACACACCCCCGGGCGGTGTTCCGTGCAGCAGAGCGTAGAGGATGCGTTTCCATGGTGGATGGAATATTGTGCAGCCGAACGGCCGTTTATTCGCCTAATGCGCACCAAGAGCGAACGCCTACTCTGTATTGCGGTGCTGTGTGCCTGATGCGAGTATGTGTACACATGCTTTTCCGCATGTATCGTTTAAACGACTATACAATGCAAAATGGTCGACAGCGCACGCACGTTCTGTAGCTTGCACTATGCCACCTGCCGATAGCGTTGCCATTTTGTGTTTGGCCTTAGTTTTGCCAACTGCGTCCAAAATTTCGTGTACTTGGCATCTTATGGTATTCACAGGAGCGCAGTGTACGTCTGTTAACTTGAGCGGTTATTTTTCAATTATTTTAATTTGCTAGTGGTAATTTGTATTCGCTTTGGCCGAATGGCAGTGACGATTGCCCATTCCCAGGCAGTATAATACATTGGCTCAATATTGCTATCACGTTGCCAATGCTCGGTTCCCAACCAAATACCAATATTGAGCCGATGGTTTGTGCCGCCTGGGTTTATATGTCCAGTTTAGACATGAATGCGACCGATTGCTAGTTCCAATCGTGTCGCCGCTGACACAGACGCAATGAAATGGCCAGTTTATAATTGATGCTCATCACCCGAGCGTCATGCTTTTGACCACTCTTCATGCGTGTTTCAGGCTTGCTATAGTTTCGTTTTGCTCGCGCAAGACCCTCTTCCACTTTGCACGTAGCCTTAACGCACTTCATATTCTGTGACTGAGACCATTTTCTTTTTCCGAGCGAAGAACGCACCACAAACAAATATTTTGATCGATGACTGCGTCAACGTAGTAAACTTTAAGAGCAAACTTCTCACGCTCACACCTGCTCGTTTTTCGAGTGAAGTATAATAGCTCGAAGCTGTTTGACTGCTTTTGTTTGTGACGGCTATAGTTAAGACCACGGCGCACTTGCACATTGTGTTATACTCAGGCTCGCTGCTTTTTTACGTGCGCGAAAGGATGCGTCGGCTCTTTCAGCCAGCAGGACCGTGCTGGCTGGCCCCACGTGAAAGCCAGACGTGCGAAGTTCAGTAACGCTACCCACGGTGTTCTTTAGCTCCACTACAAGCTCACGCGCAAAGGAAAAAAAAAACAAAAAAGAACAGCAGAAGCGCGTCGTTCTTCGCGCCGGGGCTGGCGGCGCTGCGCGGAACACAGCGCTGCACGCGACCGTGATGCGGACGACGCGTTGCCTGAGCGCGTGGATCCAGCTAGCGCCGCACGGCGGAGCCGAAAAGCAAACAAGAGCGGGCGCACTCGGAAAACCGCCCGTCGAGAGGGATATAATTCAAATTCGCTACGCCCCCCTGCGCTCCGGCGGCCGAAGAAAACGGGCAAGAAGCCGCAAGGAAAGGCCGGCACACTGTGGCAGCGAGAAGCAAAAAGGCAAAGTGAGCCGCCGCTGTTATTCCCGAAAACTGTGCTCCCTCTTTGACAGGTCGCGTGCCGCTGGAGATGCTGGGGTCCCCCGCTCCTCCTCCTTTCGATTCTGCGCGCTGTTTCAGCGTCCGTTCTCGTATAATGGCGTTCCCGTCACAGCGCCCTTCGTGGCCTCCCGCGGGCTCTGAGGAGACGTTCGACCAGGGAGCCGTCTCGGAGGCGGAGATAAGCGCGAAATGGGCAGATAAGCGACGGGCCCAATTCGGCAGCGAGAGATGTCGTCTCCTCGGCTGCTGCTGGGCTGCTGGCGATGTCGTGCATCTTCTTTGTGTGTGTGTGTGTGTGTGTGTGTGTGTGTGTGTGTGTGTGTGTGTGTGTGTGTGTGTGTGTGTGTGTGTGTGTGTGTGTGTGTGTGTGTGTGTGTGTGTGTGTGTGTGTGTGTGTGTGTGTGTGTGTGTGTGTGTGTGTGTGTGTGTGTGTGTCTGTGCGTGTAATTTGGCAAGCCGTAGAATGGTGGCGAACGGCATAATTGTGCGGTAAAGTGGTTATACCGCCGCTTCCATGTTGATTTCTGCTTATGGGTAATTTATTTCGCACCCTCCACAGTTATACGCTCTAACACTGTGACGCACACAGAAGGAGCCAGCAGCCATTAATACCGAGCAGAGCTATACGGAATGTTTTGTGTCGGCGTGCTGGTCAGCTCGAAATATGAAATGTAATCATGGAGACACACGCAGCATAAATACATAAGTGAGTAGAAGACTCAACACCAGTCATCGCTAGACGCGGAATTTGAAGGTCGTGGAATGGGATCCTGCCGGCGGCATCTGGTTTTGTCTTCTCTCTAATCGATTAGCGCGCACGCACGCACGCACGCACGCACGCGCGCGCGCGCGCGCACGCACACACACACACACACACACACACACACACACACACACACACACACACACACACACACACACACACACACACACACACACACACACACACACACACACACACACACACACACACACACACACGCACGCACGCACGCACGCGCATGCGCACACACACACACAGTAGCCCCTATGACGTTCCTTGGTGTCAATCAGTGGCTGTTGGCTCTTCATATACGTTTCTCATTACGAGTCCCTCATTCCCCTACATCTGTTTGTCGATTACCCAAGCAATGAGAGACACGCAGAAATAAATCACGCCTTAATTTTGTGTTTCCTTTTTTTATGCTCTTCCGTCTTTCATTTACAGGAATGGGCGTCCTTCTGCACGCGCGTCGCGGAAATACCGCGCTTACGAAGGCTGCATTCTTAAAATGCTCGTTTTCTGCCGCAGCACGTTCAGTAGAGCGGTACGCACGTAGTCGTCGCCTACCATCGTCGTCTCATGGTAGGCATGGTTTAAGTGCGCGGTTTACAGCGCGCAGAGGGACGCCAGCTGCTCCTCAGATATATAATTCTAGCCAGTTTCTCCTGTGTGCTTGCGCGTGTGCTCATCTGAAGTTCTCAAGCAAAGCGCCGTATTTTTGTATTCGAATAAGCTTCTTACGAGTGAAAGACTGCTTCCTTTGTTTTTTCTTCGGGGTTTTGAGCCGCTTACTTTTGGTGTTCCGATTACCCCAATACCTTCCGAGTTGGGCGGGAAAGCACTGTGCTACAGAAATCGTGTGCCGTTTTTAGTACAACAGCCGAGGACATGCGGTTCATTCCATCTGCCCGCATATATGTTTGAGTGTACGCGGGTAGAAAACTACGTATGACATGCTCTCTTGTACCCGCATTCGCGAATGCGCTGTGCTGTATTGAGCCCACATGGAAGTTGATGAACACGGCGACGCGCAATGCACAGAGCGAGATATTGGCTGCTATAAACATGCGGGATGTTGGCTGCGGCTAAAATGTAGTCGTTTCCCTTGCGTCTTTAAGTACGATTTGTCCCTGGCCTCAACTGTATACCTGTGCATTGGCTCTGAGACATTAATTAGGTTCGATATGTCCGCGTTCAATTTTCCAGTGGTTCCAGCCGCATTTAAAATATTATTCAAACTTCACACCAATCGTTTGCCAGTCAAAACTTGGCCCCAAGAAAGAGACGCTTTTCAGCCAAAAAACTTGCTGTGTATGAAGACCAGAGAATGTAGAGCATGTCGTTGCAGTTTTCTGGGACTTCCTGCAGCGTACCTTAATTTAACGAACAAACAAACAAGCAAGCAAACAAAAACTTGGCCCCAAGAAAGAGGTGCTTTATCAGCCAAAAAATCTTGCTGTGTATAGAAGACCAGAGAATGTAGAGCATGTTGTTGCATTTTTCTGGGACTTCCTGCAGCGTACCTTGATTTAACGAACGAACAAACAAACAAGCAAACAAACAAAAGCTCCCGCTACCATCAAGATGCATTCGTTTCCAAGAGAGAAGCATATCATACGCGTCTAAAATCTAAGAGGGCGCAGAAATACTGCTTAATTCTTCATTAGTGTATGTGCCGGAAACTACACACAAACCAGTAAAGTATTTACGATTATCCAGCCCTGTCTGGTATATTGTTACAAGAGACAGTTTAGAGGAAAGTTTGTAGAACCTCGCAAAAATATCTTACAGTCATCTACTTTTCACATACAATAGTCGCTCACACGGGTGTTTCCTTGCCTAGACTTCAAGTCCTGGTGATTTGGTAAGATTCCTTAGTACTGTTGCAGTAAATGTCCTGTGTTTAGGACAGCCGGTATGTGTGCGCGTTTCGTGCCCTCCAGCGTGGTTTTGATGCTATAGTAGTGCAGCAGTTGAGTATCCTGTGAACGCTAACTGTGTGTGAACTAAATAACTAACTTTCTAACTAACAGTGTACGATATACGGGCCTTCTTGCGCAGACCGCACTCTTCGCAGCTCGGTATTTGCGAATGCGAACCGATATATCAGTGACCCATGACCCCAGTGACCTTTTCGGGAAAACGAGGCGCCTGCCTCGTGCATCTCGCCAGCTCCTTCACACACACTGGAATACGGGGAAAGGAAATGAATGGGGGAAAAGCATAGGGATGAAGGGAAGAGTCATCGGTGCATGCTGCACGTTGAGAAGGCGAGCGGGCGATGCCAAATAGCAAGGAGTACGTAATTTATGACGATGTATGCGCGTGCCTTCTCCATTTAGGGACTGCCTTTCATGCATGCCGGGAAGATTTCGGGAAGGAGCTTCCCGACTCCTTTCCTACATCGACCGAACGCTTCGCGTTGCAGGGAAGGCAAGGAAAACACGAACATGTTCGGAGAGTGCGATGATGTCGCGAAGTTAAAGAGGGTGATTATTTTTCGGAGGGAACTGGAACGACGTTATACGCGCTGTGGCCACTAACGGCTACCGCTCACCCGGTGCAGTAGCATCGTGTGGAGCTTTTCTCACTGCCGCTTGCCACTGGAAAAAAAAAACTTCAAAGTTTAGGAAAAGTTCTCCGTTACGCGGCATTCGAACCCAGGACCAACGCTTATCCTGCACAGTTGCCCCAATTGAGCATGCCTTGAAGGCTAGCACATTAAATGATAGAACTAACTGACCAATAACTCGAAGTACGAATGATGTTCGAAATTTTAAGGGAATCGAGCAAGGTAGCGTAGGTTTGCAATTAGGAAATAATTTAACAGCAATTAAAACAAACGCTATGGGGACGCTATCCGCGAATGCAATCGGAGACCACAGTGACGCTTGCAATGCGTCTGCTTCAATCCAGAGCCACAAACACGCAGGAGATGGAACACTAATGCAGCACTGCCACTCGACGGTAACACTGCTTCACGGGGATTGCTTCTTGCACGAAAGAGAACAGCAAATCACACGACGCTGTTTTCATTCAACATCACCTTCGTTCCCTCCCACGGTTTAATTTCTGTTCCGCTTTGGCACGGCAGCATCGATAAGAAAATACTATGTGCTGCATGTTAACGGTTGACGGACCAACAGCCAAAGCTGGTCGGCGCACGCAAGACCGAGTGCACTGCCCGTGAGTGCATGGCCACTGCGGCACGCTTATGGAGCGGCGTTTACGATATTTCTGTTTGTCAATGCCTGAATAGTACAGACATCGAAATGCGCCTTCGACAGTTACGCTTAGTCTTTGCTCCTCGATTCGGGAAGTATGAAGGAAAGCTGGGCAGTTGCAAAAGAGAGAGAGAGAGAAAAAAAAGCAGTGGTTAAACGCGGTTAAAGAATAGCATGATTTTGCTTCGCTTTGCAAAGTGCGTTACCAGACAGCCACTTTTATCCCGGTTAGCACGTAATCGACCGGCGTAGTCGCATGATCAGTCAAGTGATTATTGATGTGATTTAGAATCACGAGTCATCAAGGTCAAAGGTCAATGTCACTGACCAACTGACAGGTGGTCAAGGTCACAGGCCCTGCCCACTTACGTGTTCACAAGCGGTCAGTAAGTCATGTGATCATGCACCAGTTCACCATAGCACACTGTGCTAAGCGGGACTTGTCGCTCGGCAGGCTTAACTTCACTATGTAACCTTGGCTGACCTTGAAGGTCATCCCGACTAGCAAAGTGTTTTCTAGATTGTACCTGGAGTAGTATAGATATCATTCTAAAAAAGCCATACGTGACTTTTCGCTCGGCCGGATTAACTACTGTGTGACCTTGGCTTACATTGAAGGTCATTCCGACTAGCAATGCGTTTTCTAGATTGTACCTGGATTGTACCTGGCTGATGATAATGATGACCTGGAGTAGTACTAGTATAGATATCATTTTTAAAAATCCATACGTGATAGAGAACGTTTCCGCTTCGAGAGGTCCAATCACCTCCTTATACAAAGGAATAAATAAATGCCACCACCACCACCACCACCACCACCAGGAATGCGACGCTCTGCCGAGCTCCCTTTCCGAGATTGCTCGCAGGCGACGACAGCAGCCCACACGTGCTGCTACCAGTGAACGAAGTACGGCGCGAAAAGAATGCGCTCACGGACCACACGAAAAAACGAAAGAAAGCGGGGGGGGGAAAAAAAAAAGAGGAATCTTGTATGGCAGCCATCTTACAGCTCGCTGACGGGGTGAAGAGTGCGCGCGACAGTAATAAAAATGGAGGCGGACGAGAAAAAATGGAAACAAATGGATACGCGGAGAAAATATCGAGAGAGAGAGAGAGAGAGAGAGAGAGAGAGAGAGAGAGAGACGGATAGCGGCGGCCGTTTGATCCGGAAGGAAGCTCGGGATTCGCAATTTGTGCTTCGGTAAAAAAAAAGGCGAAGAAGGGGAAAAAAGTGTCGACTGGAAATGACGATTTTTTTTTTTTTTTTAGCATTTTCTCCTCTGCTTCGGCGGGCAAATTTTTCTGCCCTCGTGCTGCATCGTTTCCGGAACGTCGCATGGCGTCTTCTCTCCCTGGGGGCGAACAGTCTTGGGCGCAGCAAGGCAGCGGAGCTAACGGAGCCACTAGGAGGGCGATGATGTGCGCCGGTGAAATTCCGGCGATTAGCCGCAGTAATTTCTTTCCGGTTCGCTCGTGTCGGGAGTCATTGATTGGCTGTTTTGCGCGGGCAAAATGAAAAGTCTCTCTTGGGTGCCATGCCCGGCGGCTGTTCTCTGTTAATGTCTAAGGCGAAAGCCTTTCTAGGCTCGTGGTGAACATCTCGCCTGTGCGAGATGTGTCAGCGAGATTCTGCGAGATTCTTCGAAATGTGTCTGCGAGACGTCGCAATAGGCTGTCACGTCAACATAATCTTCCCGGTAAGGACGTCGCAAAAGGTTCTGAAGACGAAGCTAAAAGAAAAGAGCAATGAAATTATAACGGGTACACAAACACGCAAGGCAGAGGAAGAAGGGGAGAGGTAGAGGGAAGAGGAAGGAGGGAAGGGATTTCTCTATTATGCCCTTAAGCAAAGCTAAGTTCAAGCCTGTGATTTCTTGGCTGTGCATGCACATGTTGGGCGAAGTAATTTTATTAAGGGATATCTTCGCCTTCGAGATGGGAGGAAAACGCTACAGTGATTGGCCCAGAAGCGAGGTCCATCACCTCAGATGTGTTTCGCTGTGTGCTGTGTAAAGCGAATACGGTATTGCTGCGTTGCCTCCCTTGGCTCACGGTGGGTATGTTGCGCTTGAAATCTCCGGCGTGTGTACGCAGTATACCTCACGACTTCGATGTTAAAGCAGGCGTGGAAAAATGCCAGCATAGTATTCGTGCAGATGGAGATGTGCAATGAACAAAAAAAAAAAAAATATGGGGGCACTTAACCTCCGCATTTAAGGGTATGACGCGACTGTATTAGCCATAACTAGTACTAAGCTCCCACGCTATATAGCTACCGGTGGTCGCTAGTGGACCACACGGCATGAAAAGCCCAGTTTTAACCAAGACGCATGAACCTGCCTGCATGGCCTATAGGGCCCAGGCAGAATGAACCATGGGTTCAATATTGGCACAGTACTGGTAATATCCGGCCAACATATAGTGCGTTTCCAATATACTTCAATATTGGGCCGGCGGTCGAGTAGTGTGCCTTACTTGGCTTCCAAAGGCACTGGGAAGGTTGGCTCTTTTTCCACCCTTCCAGCTGAAATGAGCAATCTTAATTAACAGCTCCGCCGAACTTTCTGATGTCACTTGGTCTCGCGTTTAGTCGCGCAAACCATCGAAGAATCAGTGCTCACAGCCGTGTCATCTGCCAGCTGCTGCGTGCCAGCGACATGATCGTGATGTTGCGCTTGCCGATGCCGACGGCCGGATTATGTAACGATACCTTTAACGCTTGCACTTTAAAGATGCGCCACTTACAGCATACTGTCCGACTGTCTGTTTGCTTGAAATGCATTTGGAGTAGTATTATCGGCTACTGTCGATAATGCTATTCAAGTGAACCTAGCCCGGTGCGGGAAGCTCATATTCGCAGATATTCACTTCATTGCCAGTATTCACTTTAGTTTTGAAGCCATATGGCCTTCAAGTGAGCCGGAAGTCGAACCACGAAACACTTGTGGTGTCGCTATGGTGTCGCACCCCATGGTAACAAAGGTCAAGGTCAAAGCGATGAACTATGACGTGGGCATATGGTTCAGTGTCAAGTGATAATTGACGTCACATTGTGACTGAAGGAGCGCACATCGAGACAGGCCATTGCTGCAGCATGTAGCCCGAATAGAGGCACGCGAATGAAGCTATATCACGTACGCTAGCTTTAACCGTAGCTAAACCACCGGCATTTTTTTTTTCCGAGTCCTTAGTAAAGCTCGGCTCGCGCAGACTCGCCTCGGGCCGAGAAACTTTAGGATAAAGTGGACACCCAAGACAAAGTATCTGGCGGCCGGCTTAGGGAAGTACTTAGGGGTGTAACTGGGTTGCGAGTACTGAACAGCATTGCTCCAAACCATGTAGTGACGCGGACGTCCATTCGGACAAGTTTACAAGCGCGGATTAGACTTTTTGGCGACATGCTGCTACCTTCAGTGCGTCAATCAATCAATCAACCAATTGATTGATTGAACGGTTAATCAGTCAATCAATTTATCAATCAAACAATCGATTGATCGATAAACCAATCAATCAATTTATTAATCGATCAGTCAATCAATCAATCAATCAATCATATAATACAGGCGGAAGAGCTTAAAACCTCCATGGAACTATAACGCGCTGCGATTCTCTCGATGTTAGAACTGCTGTTGTTATGAAATATGCGCATATGCAGAACGCGCTTTTCGAAAGGGGGGCTTGTGTATTGATTTCGAACCTTTCCTTGGCGCCTCGAGCATCGTTGCTAGAAGACGTATACGATAGCATTACGCTGTGCTGTTGCACGCGGAGCTTAGGATCTTAGCTCAGCGAGAGTGCAACCTTTGCCCGCGAGCGCCCGTATTTTGGTGCCGACTGATGACTGCGTGCCGCCGACTTCTTCGCATTTGCTGCTCTGGATTTGGGAATCTCCTTCGCGGAAGAAGCCATTTGCCTAAGAGCCTCGCGTGAACGCTCGACAGCTCTGACGCAGCGGCTCGAGTGCGCGCCGGAGTCAAACATTTAAGCCGCGGAAGTCTGCGCAAGCTCGGGAGGCGGACTCGAGAGTTGCGGTTCGCTTAAAAGATTCAGCACACTTCCGTCTCCACGAAGACTGCGTTCACTTCGCGGCGGAAGCAACGCTAACGCGATTAGCACCACGAGCGCTCGCTCTCTTCCCGGAGTCTAGACTGCGGTGACTTATTTGGGGAGGAGCGGGGGTGAAAGGGGGAAAAAGGGGAAAACGGGAGGGAGGCCTCTCGAAAGGGACGGGAGCAAAGAGCCGTTCCGTAATAAATAAGGCACAGCTACTGCACCGCCGCCAATGACGACGAGATGCCGGGACCAATTTCATTACGTGCCATGATATGTAAAGGAGACCTCAGCTGCCGAGAACGAGAATGTGCGAGAACAGGCACGGGAAGAAATGATAACGCTGAAACGATATATGTTTCCGGCCGATTGTGCGGGAAAGCCGCCGCTGCTTTGACGGAGAGCAGAGAGGCAGCCCGGCCGGGCACAAGGGGACGAGATATTTTCGTCAGTTTTTTTTTTTTCTACTCTCGCGCGCGCTCCGCCATCTTTTGTCGTCGGTTCCGAAGGCGTCCCGTCGAGGCACGGCGGCGCTAACGAAGACGTATGCGCGCCTTCTCTCATTAACCAATGGGCGGCTCTCTTTCTTGCTGCACTTTATTTCCCTCAAAAAGTTCTCGGATGCGTTTTCTTTTGAACGGCGCGCGCGAAAACCCGGGAGCGAAAAAGCGGTAGTGGAACAAAAAAAAATATAAATAAAAGAATGGCGAAACGTCACGGAAGATAACGAACGTTTCGGAGCAGGAACGCCTCTTTTTTCTTTTTTTTTTTGTTTCTCCCTTTTTGTCTGGTTTAGTTTAGTCGTTATTTTTTGAAGGAGACTGGCGTAGAACACAAAACAACGCAAAAGATGAAAACTGAAGAATTGATGCTTTGTGCGGCGACGCCGCTGCCCCGTCGCTTTCCAACGCTATGTCTCGTGCTTCTTAAGGCGGCGCCCGTCACCCGTTCTCTCGGCTTCCGTTTTAATCCTTGTAAACTGTTGAGTCGCTCCCGCCGAAAGGGAGACGAGAGCGAGGGAAGTCGACGGATGCCGTCATACGGATGGAGGAGACTAGAAAAACAAAAGCAGAGAAGAATAATCTCCGCGACAACTCAGTGAGCGACGGGCGAACTGTCAAAATTTTGAGAAAGTGCTTGTCAGAAGTGAATAGAAAAAAAAAAAAGGACCAAAACGAGTCAAGACGGCGAAATGGAAAGAGGGCGCTCCCAGGACAAAAGGAGCCATGAGCCGCGTAAAAGAGCTCGTGCGCGTGCTTTGTTTATTCGAGGGCCCGACGACGACGCGGGGAAGAAAAAAAAAAAAAAAAGAAAATGGGCGGACAGCGCGCCCATTGCGGCAGGCGAAATTGGTGAGCGCCGCCGACCGACGCGAAGGCCGTGCTCGCTCTTTGCGCGTGTCACTTTTCCAAACTCGGTCTCCGCCTGTCGACTGGCGCGCGTTGTCTTGTGTTCTTTGCAGATGCCGGGAGCCATAAAGGAGCTGCGAAGAACGGCCATACTGCGCGCCTACATCGGCAGCTGGCTGTTTATGAAGCGTTCTTCTTTTAAGGTGGAAGCCTTACTTGACAATGTTCGCAGCTTCGCGTCAGATAAAAATGGACGTAAAACATGGCAGCAAAACGTGTCGGCACGCATTACATCGTTCACTAAAGAGTTAGTAGTAAAATAACGATTGCAGGGGGTAGAAATTCAAAAAATGTCGCCGAATACCAAATTTGATCGGCATGAAGTGATTACTTATTTAATTACTGACAGAAAAGTCAAATGCCCAAATAGCCACGGGCGTCGATATAGTGGGAGGACGCGCAAACCGGTAGTGACGTCAGAATTGTGCAGACGTCGTTGAAAGCGAGGCAAAAAGCACAAACAAGAGGATAAAGGGTTGAAATAGATTATAAAGAGATTAATTAACAATAAATTAACCAATAGTAATACAAAAATCTCGGGAAACGTAAAAACAATGGCCTGCACTCGTGGTGACACCAGCCAGCGTAGTTGCCATGGTGACCACCACCTCTGACGTCATGACGTATCCTAGCACAAACGTGACGTAGATTGTCACGTGTCTGTGAGAGCGCCGACGCCGTGATGAGTACTGCAACGAATGTGCGCCAAAGAAAGAAAATTTCTCTAGTAGAGGTTCTGCAGTGCTTTCGGAATATTTTTATTTTTCACGGCAACGCAAATGTACCTTTGCAATGTGTGCGCGGGGTTACAGTCACGCTGCTGTTACGTTAGAAACTGTTATGAATGCATTTTGATAAGGACATACTGGGCGCACTAGTTTTTACGCATCCATACTTCGGAGGCGTTAGAGACAATAGGTAGATAGAGTTCGAGCGCGCAGGGAGACGCTAACCATAACGGGTAGCGTTCTGCGCATGTTTGCGTACTACTGACGCCCCGCTATTCCAGTATCCTCTTAATCAAATCACCTATTCTAAATCTCGCTATTTAGCATAGCGGGGACGTACTAGCGTAGACGCAAAGCTCCCTAATGAAGGGAACTATACTCCTTTGGCATCCTGAATACCACATTATAGCAGTAAAAATTACTCGTTAAAGTACCTGTGTAAAATAATTCTGCGGGAGGAGCCGAGATACTCCTCAGAGGAGTATTTAACGGTGCTATTAGATGCCACGATAACTCCTTAATGATCCGGCATGTATATGTACTCCAAAAAGAACCTCTGCTCTGAGCGAAGTAGACAAGTAAAATGTTTACTCCCTTGAACACCTTAAATACCTTTCCGCACGCGAGAGTGAAGCCGATACTCCTTTTCTGAGGAGTAAAAAAACACCTTTTCGAGAGTGTGCTAGACCGCGGGCCATTTACTCCTCTTTGGATGGTTTAGAGTTTGCAGTGTACGCAGACCATACCTTAAGCTGGCCTGGCACAGTCTGTAATCACGAATGTGGCAACACCGTTTAGCATCCATGAAACGTCTGTAAACGCCCCCTTTGAATGCAAAAGGCAGCTCCTTCATGCGCATGCGAAGGTGGGCGGTAATATCGTGTTTTTTTTTTATTGATTGGTCACTGTATGACTTGTAGAAGAAAAAATGCCTGTAAAATGTTTAATGTTGGGAAAAAGAAAAAAGAAACGTCGTTGAGGCATCCGCGTTGAACTGGCCGGGTTGGTGACCGTAGGTCGAACGTGCAACCGGAAGATAAGGGAGGAGACTCGATGCACACAGCCTGCAGACCGTCGTCTTGGAGGCAGAGCGAGTGAGCAGAAATTTGTAGGCTGCGTTACTTTAAAAAGCGATAAAGTAACATACAGAAAATTAGGAAGAATAGACGCGATTGGTGTGCCTTTTTTTAGCTACGAGAGGAGAGGCTACGACGTAATTACTCAGCACGTTAAATACGACGGATCTAATTCAAAATGACTAATCACTTTCAAATTTGTTCTGACGGTGCACGACACGAGGACTCAGCAGGACGCAGGATTGAATCCCGGCATCGGCGGCCGCTTTTCGATGGAGGCGAAAAGCAAGGCGCCCGTGTGCTTTGCGATGTGAGTGCACGTTAAAGAACCCCAGGTGGTCGAAATTTCTGGAGTCCTCCACTACGGCGTCTCTCATAGCCTGAGTCGCTTTGGGACCTTTAACCCCACAAACCAAACCAAACCAGTTGAAATGTTTCAGCTAGGACGCACTACGACGTAATAACTCGGCACTGTTTAGATTTGTGTTAGCCTGATTTTTATTATTTTTACTTTTAATTATGTTTTGTCTTGAGATCTTTATTTCGTAATTATTTTAATTATGGATAAATCATTATTCTGTCTTTAGGATTAACCGTCAATCACCCATTACATTTCCCATCCATTAATTACCTAGTACTTACCGATCAACCACAGATTCCATGTACATTTAGTTATATGCATAGTTGCTTGTTTGGACCTTTATTTTTTTTATTGTTTTACTTCTTAATTATGTTTATTTAAAACTTAAATTGTTAATTATTTTAATTACTTGTAATTAATTAATAAATAGTGGCTTTAGTATTAATTACGTCAATCACCCATCACATTTCCCATCCATTAATTATCGATCGACGACAGTCCCCATGTACAATTCGTTATACAGTTACTTGTTTTGGCCGGGTTGGGGCTTCAGCTCTGCTGTTCTTTTCGCTGTGGTCAGCAGTGCTCTCGACATGATGAACAGGTAGCCTAACTGAGACGTTCGTGGAGTAGTCACGATTGCGTTGCAAGCACTCTGCGTAAGTTACGTCATCGTGGTTGCACCTTGGAAAATCAACTATGCGCTCTGAACGGCATATATACACTTTCATCGAGTGCGCAGGCCCGCCCTCCAGTCGCTCGACAAAAGAAACACGCGTTGTTGCAACGTGTTACGCTGGTTGTGCCGTTATTTTGCTACCCGCCACGAAGAGTGGGCAGATGTTTTACAACAGCTGCAAGCAATCGGGCGACGACGCGAATTGCCCTTCATGATGGCAGCAGGCGGTTCATCACATTGCCACTGACAACAAAGAAGAAAAACAAAGAAAGATAGACGATCTTCGCAAGCGCGCTACATTAGGGCGCTGTATAGGTCGCTCGCGTTTCCATAAAGGCCTCGGCAAGAGCGGGCCCAATATTGGCGCAGTGTCTGGCGCATCGCTTAGCACTCCACATATCAAACCTGGGCCTAGGCAGAAAAAATGGCGGCACTGGCAGGCGTTGACAGGGGCATGCATATAAGCAGCTGTCTGCCACGAGTGCACGTCGGCCTCTTTCACGCATGCGTGAGCTAACGTCTTCTCTCGACTGCCACGTCCGTTACTCAATCTGCTCAGCCGCGCTCCGCCTCGCGCCGTCGGTTTCCGAAAACCCGATACGTCGTGAGCTTGCTCCGTCGCCCCGGTATGTACCGTGCAGCAGGGGGCCAAGCGGGAAGTGCAGGCAGCACGTAGTATGGGATGGGTCGAGCGAGGTCTGCGCGAGTTAACGGATGAATGTGCTCTGCCTAGATAATTTCATGCACTCCAGTTGAAACTGCCGACGGGCTGTGGTACGCAGGGAAGGGGGAAAGATTGGTCAGAACCGTGCGCCGATGCCAGGGCTCGTTAATCACACTAAACGGGAAGCTGACCGAAGATTGCGGACTTATAGAAGTTTGGGGCACTGACAGGTCCTGAAGGATAACCGGTAAACTGTCCCGTTCATTACCTGCGTCACTCACGGGAAGCTCACTTAAGCATAGTAGCAGTGACCACACTTACGGTCGCCTTACTTGTGTTTGGAACTCTAACTCGCAGCCGTTTTTATCGCAGATGTTTCTACATCATGCATTACTCCGCGTGCACCGTTTGATTCCCTTCTCCATCGTATTACAGAGGCTTGTTTGCTATGGCGCGGCTTGTTAGAAGTTAAGAAGAGCCCTTTGAGTGCTGTCGCGAACAAAAACGGCGCAGTGTTTATGCTATTTCACAGACGTGAGCGAGAAAGGCGGCTTCGGTTAACGGCACGCCCCCCACCAGTTCGTATGTGTCGGAATGAAGTACGCGCTGCAGATTCAGCGCTTACTTGACCTCTTCAAGCGTTTTCCCATCCGCTACGCGCACGTCCACGTGGTCGCGTGGCAATCGAAGCGAATGTGCGGCGGAGCGTATCGGTCATTACGTAATGAGCGGCGCGTAGGGTGCCTCGATGAACGCGCCCCCCTCCTCCGCACGTGCATCGAGGTCGAGGCCAAGGAGGTTATGGAGGCACCGTTCCAGTGCATGGCACTTACACGGCGCGAGTGCAGCATCGCCATCTATCGGCGGCGCTGCGAACCCTGTTGTACACAGCTCCCCTACTGGCCAGACACGGCGTGACTGGGTCGCGGCGTCACGCAGGTGTGTACCTTCGGCGGAAGGCTAGCGTCTAGCGGAAATATCATCAATGATGTGCAACAGTCGCGTTTACGGAGTGTCACACATATGGTGTAAATTGCCGACTGTCTCTTGCGATAGGCTGTGCGGCGGGAAACAAAGCCCGCATGCATCACTGAGGGTCGTTATCCGTGGTGCTCGTGATGGGTTGACGGGGTGTGGTTCTCCAGCGTCTGCTCGTTCGCCGGGCTGAAGCAGTTGCGAGGGCTATTGGAGCCCCTGGACTGAGGGTACCACTCCCCGTCCCTCAACATGTAATCGCCATATCAGAAAATAAACGTTTTTCACTCACTCGGCTCATGCCCGCTTGGCCTTGGTCGCCCGTATCCCTAGGGGTGCGTTTACAGCTTGACCTGGGGCGGTTTGTATCGCTCCATCCGCCTCCTCATCCCTGCTAGCTTTATCCGCAAAGCGTGTCATTTGACAACCGCATTAACTTCAACTACTTACTACTAGTACGGTGGAGATTGGGGCTTCAAACGAGCTGCTTGGTTTCGGAAGGTCGCGCGCACTGAGATAGACGAGGCTGGATTAGCTTAACGGTGGGATACGCTAACCAGCTGCACACAGCAATGGTAAAGAACGAACCGGTGCACAAAGTGGCAATAACCACAAAGCAGGAGAAAGAGAGATTGTTCCAGTTTATGTCTGTGATTACTGCTGTCGTAACGTAGCTTTACTCAAACTCTCAAAGCTTTTGCTTTCACTTTTTTTGCCGCACTCAATGCCCAGATTTGTTGGTTCTCAGGAGTATGCCGCGAGACAGACTGTTGGCTTTCTTCGGGGAAGTAATGCGCCCGCATTCGCGCCAGTCTGCTGCTGAAATCCCATGGGTCATCTCAGTGACCAACGTCGTGTTCCTTTGGGGGCAGGCATGGTCTCACTGTATTAGTGCCAAATGCTAGAAGGCGCCTTACCTCAGTGAAGATGCCTCAAGAGCGGTGCACCCTGCTTCGGACCATATTTAAAACGCCCTAATAAGTGAATCGTATTTAAGAATTCTCCGAAAGAGGCGCGCCGCTTTTAAGGCATCCTCACACAGATGAGGAGCCTTCTAAAATTTGGCCCTAATGTCTGCAACGTTTTCTGCGGTCAGAAATAACCAGTGGCACTCACTCACTCACTTACTCAACCAGAAAGAGAGAAAGGGAACAATGAAAGAAAGGATGATGAAAAATGACGGCCTGTGTCCGCTTTATTCCCCGGCGCATTAGCGCTCGGTGTATGGCTGACTGAGCGAGTTTACTATAGCCACTGTTATGTGCAGTTTGCTTAGTAGCTGCTAGAAATAATCCCCTCTGTCCGTCCTGCTTTCCCCATCTCTGAAGCTTACCAGCGGGGCTGCCTTAATATAACGGGCCAAAATGGGGACATCCGGGGCATTGCAGAACTCCTTTACCTATTATGGCGTGTTAGCGCTTGCGGCCTTTGTGAGCTTGTCGACCGGTGAACCGAGCGCTGGCTGTCGCTGCATGGGCGAGGCGTGCACTGTCCTGCGATGTGAAAATTTCACGAAAGAGAACGGAGCGGGAAGGGAGTCAGAGGGGGAGTGAACGGTGCTCTATACCCACAGCATAAATGAGGGCAAGCTCACCGCCAAAGAAACAAAGGACGGCGCACAAAATGAAAACTTCAGCTCAGCGTAGGAACAGGAGCGCTAGAAAAGCAACGCAAGGCAGTCCTAAGAACAAGTGAACAGCAATAACTCGTCTAGAAGAAAAAAGAAAAAAAAAAAAGCAATGAGGAAGAGAGAAAGACTCGTGCAATCCTCCGGCGCGAAGGTGTACTACGGCGGCGAATGGCGGCCAAAGGAACGCGCGAAATTGGTTTTCGTCACGGAACCGAGTAATTTTCTCGAGTCCCCTGCCTCGGTTTTCAACTTTCGTCCCGACGGCCGAGCACCGTGGACCGCCGCGCCTGGCTCGTGCTAGCTCGCCCCTTTTTTTCTTCCTCAATTTTTGTCTGATCTTATTTTTTTCGTGTTCTTGCCCGTCTTGTTTTCATCATTGTCTCTGGTCTACTTTATGCGTTTCCTTCCGCGCTCTGCTGTCCTGCCGGCGGTTCTTATTTGTCTCGAATTTTTTCCCCCCCTTCTCTTCGCCCTTGCCTCGTAATATACGCTTTATTATTTTTTTTTTTCGTTTCCCCGACGGCATGTTTTCTGCTCTGCTAGCTCGGACGGCCACTCGAGCCCCCGTCACCGCTCCACGCTCAGTTCGTTGGCTCCGTGCGCCAGGGCTGTCCCTGTGTCCGGCGTCTTTCTTCGCTGTGTATGCGTGTATGGCTACACTCTGCTCTGGCGCTGTGAGCCCGGACCATTATGGAGTTTGCGACGGTCGCCGTACGCCTCGCTTCGCCAGACCCCTTGCCCGCTTCGGGACGGCAGTGTAGGAAAAAAGAAATTTGACACAAGAGAACGTGCCCGGGTAATGAAAATAGACGAAACGAAGGAAATGTGACGAAAGGCTTCCCCTCCTTGAGTGCTTGCCACATTCATTCCCCGATGTATTTATTTTTTTTCTTCCTCGCTTCATTGAGTCTATTGCAGTAGATCTATGGTCTATCCTTGCTCGCCTTTCCGTTGGCGGCATCAGCGTGTTGGCCCCAGTCTGGTTCAGCGAAGGAACCCTGGCAGCTGACGTAGACTGCCTGCAGTTGTCTCTGCTCTATTGTCGGGAAACTTGCACTCGTGTGACCGTCTTCGTTTTTCTGCGCAGCCTGCAGCCGCGTGTTGCTGATCGCAGCTTCGTGCCTTCGTTAAGCGAGGTCCACAGGCCGACCCGCTCTCGGTCATGGCTGGCTAATGGTTGCTTTACTTTTTTTTTTTTTCACGGAGCTCGAGCTTAGTGCTCAAGTAAGGCATGTAGTTGGGCTTTTCGGTTCATGAGTTCAAAGATTAAAATAATATCCGGGGGCCATTTAAAGCTCCTCCTTAAAGGTACACTCAAGATAATTTCGAAGGCGTCTTTTAATTGCGCCAAGTCAATCTACACGCTCCGAGCATTCTCATAAACTTCGAATGAATGCCGTTATTGTAAGGGATTTTAACGTTAAAAGCAGGTGAAACATCATGGGTTTTTGTTGAACTCACCTGCGAGTATAGGAAGAGTAGCTGCGTGAGGCACCGCGCACAGCCTTGGTATGTTGTGGGACATGGCAGATCGCCGATAGGAAGCGAAAAAATGAAATGGCCGGCGATTCTTTACCCTTTTGTTCTCTGTATGTCAACACGTGAGTGGCTTGTTGTTGTTGTTGTTGTTGTTCTCCTCTAATGTGATGGCACATACCCACACAGGGGGATCGGCCAAGAATTGGGGTGCAGAGATATTAGATTTTGAGATGTATAACTACATCGCAAAAATAAATAAAAATAAATGCTAGGGAATAGAGAAGGAAATGTAAATATGATAAACCAAAATATATGAGTAAATACTAACGCACGCAGTAGGAGAATAGTAAGATTTATATGTGCAGATTAAAACTTCAAAGCATATTAGCCAGGTAGACGTTTTGTTTCGATTAAGAAGTACAACAGCTTGTTCAACAGCGTGTAACGAAACTTCTCTTTTTTCTTTCTCTTTTCACTTGCAGGTGAGTACCCGTTGCTAGAACCAGGAGACGTTGCGCATGCCTCGCTTTCCGGACCAGGCCGGAGGTGGTACGCGCGGCCCCCTGAGTAGGACACTGGGAGGTGATGAAAAGCGCACTGCGTGGCTGCTACTGTCGCATCTCCTGCAATCCGCCTTTTTCACAAAATGTGGCGCCCTCTGGGAGTGGTTGAAAATTCGTCTGCTACTGGTTGAAAACGTCCTTGGCGCCAGCGAAATGACGGTCTGTGTTCTTGGCAGCTAACCCCATCTATCGCATACGCCTGTCGAATGTTATATACACATGGCCTCCGAGATTAGCTACGGCTGCGCCGATCGCGGAGGCCAAGAGTTGCGCATGCGCAGCTGGGGTTGGTGGTTTGTTTTCAACCAGGGGAAAGGCGCGCATGCGCACGAGCGGCCTTGTGAAAAAGGCGGATTTGCGGCTGTGAAATAGCCATGCCATGCTTTGTGAGGCACAACCCTGCACGTGTGTCCCTCAACGGGCGTTCGGTAAGGTGCGTGCAACAGCACTTCGGCCGTTTCTGCGCTGACGTACGAGCTCTGTGAATTGCGGTGGGTTAAATTTACGCTCGCACGAAAGCATCGTGCTTCAGACCGACTGAGCTGGACCTGGAAGGGACCGGCGATTCGCTTGTGTCAATTGCAATTTGCCGAGTTGTTCCGCGGTTAGCGTCGTGGTCGAAGCAGCTACGCCTGCGGTACCTCATCGCGTCCCGTAACAACGCGTTGAAATTTCACTGTCGTTTCCTCCATATAGTTAGTGTGCCGATGCTGTGGCCGACAAGAACAGAATATATGGCAGGGATTTGACGTACTCAACCTGAGTTGGACGTCCGAAAGCTTTAGTGCACAGATGGAGGTTGATGGGGATGATGACGTGCAATGCACAGCGCGAGAGTCTGTTGTAGTTTAGCATATGGGCGGCGATCGACTAATTCGGTCTTCAGCGACAACCTTCTTCCAGCTTCACACTAAGACTACTTTCATATGCTGTGAATTTTGCCCTGCGACGCGGCGATGCTCGTCGGTGTAGCCGCAGAGCGAGCGTCGCTCCAGCCGCAGAAGAGGTTCCAACCGGTCGGAATTAGGGTGCCTCGATGCGCGCCCGGAGAGCGGGCGCGCATCGAGGCACCCTAGTCGGTCACATGGTCACATGGTCACCGACGTCACATGGTCACATGACATCGCGACGCTCGTCGGCTCCTCATTGGTTAGTCGCAGAACGATCGCACTGACGCTGCGATTCAATTCCGACTAGGGTGCCTCGATGCGCGCCCGCAGAACGATCGCACTGACGCTGCGATTCAATTCCGACTAGGGTGCCTCGATGCGCGCCCGGAGAGCGGGCGCGCATCGAGGCACCCTAGTCGGAATTGAATCGCAGCGTCAGTGCGATCGTTCTGCGACTAACCAATGAGGAGCCGACGAGCGTCGCGATGTCATGTGACCATGTGACGTCTGCTGACACGAAACGAGCTGGCGCGGCAGAGCCCCGACTCGAAGGAGAGCGCACGCTCGAGCGCTCTCCCTTGGGACCGGCCGTGGCAGAGCAGCCTAGGCAGCAGCTCTTATTTTCACGTCGAGTAGTTTCATTCGAGAAGCAACGCGCTTTTTGTATGCTGAAAGACTGCCCGTTTTCTTAAATGTGTACGAATTATCGCTGTAAGATGATCTTAAACAAACTGTGATAATATAAATTAAACACGCTCTGTGTAGTTTTCTTCAAAACATCAAACCAACCTGAGGGTACCTCTCACCGAATTCGCACGCGGGTTCGCTGCATGTGAAAACGCTGTGCGAAATCGCACTGTGGCGTCACCGACTGGACTGAAAATTTTCGCTGCACTCGCAGCATGTGAAACGGGCCTAACACGTTTCCGTTTAAGCCTTGGCTGAAAGAAAAGGGCATTTTTGTTTCTTGGTCTCTAAATATTTTCTCTGCAGAAAAACTGAGACATCTTTCTTGAATGCTCGGTGCTATTTTCCTATTGGACATCCTCCAACGATGATTAAAAAAAGATTCCTCGTTGTCGTCTAGTGGCACCCGGTTTCTATATACGCTGTTCGAAAAAGGACAGCGTTCCTTTGGATATATTTATGGTTCTGGGGCTGCACAGTCTGTGGAAGATGGGAATGGCAGTTCGCAATACGGACGTGGATGCTCGTCCTGTTAGGCAGTAGTTTATTGAGAGTATGTTTTATATCAGATGTTCTTCAGAATCCAAAGTGAACCATTGGAATGAATCTGTATAATGGATGACGTTGCAAATTTATGGTTTTTATCAACGCTCCACAGAGTGGGGTGGAAGTATTGTTCATTTTCTAACATGGGGAGTTGTACAGCTCTTGTCAAGCGAGGAATTCTAAAACAAAAAAGGAAGCGATAGCTACGATACTACACACTAGCTTTCCATTAGATATTCCCAGGTATGAACCCTCCGTTCAGACGCTTTTTGAAGCGAGAAGCTTCGCTGGCCTAGTCGAGCGAAGTTCGACGTTTGCCGCCGAATGACCTTGAAGAGGAGAAGCGATACCACGTGATTTGATCGCTGCTATAGGGCCATTTTTTTTAAACCTGCACTAGCTACACTAATGTAGCTAAGTGCTAATGAAGATAGGGTTTTGCTACAGTGGTGTTGCTGCTGTAGGTAAAAAAAATGGCCCATCTGTCGCCGCCGCCGCTGCTCTGACCGCTGGTCACGTGACTCTCCTGTAGGTCAAAAAGAAAGGGAGACGCTCGCAGTTGTTGCAGCGGCCTATACTTCGGTTAGACAGCGATGGAAGGTGGGAGCGAGTGCGCTGGTCCGTCCATGCCGAAGATGTCTTCGCGAGCGTAGTCTGACCATCCTGCCGATATCGTGCAGGTTGCTAATGGGTCAAAGCGGAGACGAGATACAGTTCGCGTCAAGTTGGAGACTGAAACGGGTGGAGAAGGCTCATAACCAAATGTAACAAAGTTTTCGCTTCCATAACCGGGCATATCATGTAGATAAGCCGCAGTGATTTATTTTTATAGTGTGAAAGCACTAGAAGTCGACACACAAGCTTAGTGAATTTGTTGTTGTGGCTAGGAAGAAGGAAAAAAAAATGCACGGGCCTGCTACTGGCTCTGTCGCTGAGTCACCCAGCCGCCTGATTGAGTGATTGATTGATTGATTGATTTACAGGAAGGGAAAGGCGCAGTATCTGTCACACTTGCTCTGTGAACTGATTTATTTATAGGAAGGGAAGGCGCGGTAACTGTCTCGCTTGTTTTCCGTGGACACCCCAACCGCGCCGTAAGGGAAGGAAGGAAGGTGGGAGCGAAAGTGGAAAGAGAGAAAAAGGAGCCGTAGTGGGGGGCTACGGAGTAATTTCGACCACCTGGGGATCTTTTAACCTGCGCTGACATCGCACAGCACACTGACGCCTCTTCGTTTCGCCTCCATCGAAACGCAGCCGCCGAGGTCGGGTGAACACCTCAACTGCGCCGTAAGGGATGGGAGGAAGGTGGGAGTGAAAGTGGAAAGAAAGAAAGAGGAGCCGTAGTATATATATATATATATATATATATATATATATATATATATATATATATATATATATATATATATATATATATATATATCTTATACAGGTTCTTTGCAACAATAACGATTGTTTAGCCTTCTTACTCTATGAATTTGGACATATGCCAGTCAAAAACACTTGACTCCCTCCATAGTACGAAAGGATAGGCGCGGTCACCCTGCCGTTTACAACAGGTATAAAACTTGTAGAAAATCATCAGAGGACGCCTTCCTCCACAGGTGTTGCAGTTCTTCATTTAAAAGTGTGTAGAGCATTGTTCTTATGTTATACAGCATGAGAAACATGACTACTTGCGGGCGTCCCCGCAAAACAACCAGGCCCCTCCTCTTCCAAAGTACATACGTGCCTATGCACATAATTAGCTCTATGAAACTGTCCCTGTGGCAAACTTTCCACTACATTCTGGCATGAAACATTCGCGTCACTATAGACGCCAGAACGTGCATGCTGCACAACAGTCATGCAAAACATGATTCAAAGTTTCTGTTTGACCGCACTAGGCGCATGCGGCGGTAGGTGCTACGCCCCACGACGCGAGACGGTCGGCGGTTGGTAGAGGAGGAGGAGGAAAAAAACATTTATTTAAAAGCCTGCCATTCTTTTAACCAAATGAAATTGCGGACATCAGCGGGGAGAGAGGCAGTATAATCATCGTGATCAGGAAGGCTTCTATAAGCCTTCCTGCTCTGATCGTGATCCGAACATTTAATTGCTACGCATTCACATATGTCTGTGGGGGACACTTCCTTAAGGTCAATTTTTGGTAATGTGTTTTGCAGTTCGTTCAGCGATTTCACATGTAGATGTAAAACACTGGTGGTCTCTCAGCCGCCGGGCCCGGGCACGTCGCCATTCCAAACAGACGGCGAGAGGTCCCCATCAGATACTCAATGAGTGCTTTGCCACGGTATTCTACATCCGCGATGATGTCCCATGTGGCTTTTAGGATGCCAACACGCGAAATTCCAAAGTTTGGGATCACATGAAGAGAATTTATTGGGTGCATACATACATACAAAAACGCACATTACTCACAAACCAAAGCACTATACAAAACACTATAGGTTGCATATATATAATAAACTAAATAAACCTGATTCCACCCCGCCGGGGTGGCGCAGTGGTTACGGCGCTCGACTACTGTTCCCAAGGACGCGGGATCGAATCCCGGCCTCGGCGACAGCTTTTCGATGGAGGCGAAAAGCAAGGCGCCCGTGTGCTGTGCGATGTCAGTGCACGTTAAAGAACTCCAGGTGGTCGAAATTTCCGGAGTCCTCCACTACGGCGTCTCTCATAGCCTGAGTTGCTTTGGGACGTTAAACCCCACTAAACTAAACTAAACTAAACTAAACCTGATTCCCTAGATAGGGGAAAACAGTATAAATAGGGAGGGTTCTAATAAAGGACGACAGGCATCTCAAGTCTGTTCCACCGTACAACATAGAAGCGCGTGTGCCAGCGCCGCAGAAACCGCGTCTCGCCGTCTGTTTCTAACTGTCCAGACAGATAATTCCAGATGACGAGGCGCAGCCTCTGCAAGGCTGGGTGCATTGGGCGGGCGAGAGTGCGGCGAGCCTCAGGGAGGCACCTGCGACGCCACAACACAAACAGAACCACTGTGAACACAAGGTGTTCAAAAGAGTTGCGCCAGCGCCTGACACCGAGGTTCCTGCGGACGTTAAACATCCTATATGCGAGCCGCCACATTGTTCTCGCAACTACACAATCGAAAAAAAAAAAAAAAAAACATGCGCGAGGCTCTCGGGATCACCACATTTGGCACACTGATCATTGGGTACTCTGGCAAGGCGCTGTCTCGTGGGGAGGACGCCCCAGCGCCTAAGCCAGTCAACATCTCGCACTCATTTGGCAGCCGACAAGCTGCCAACGCTCGCCATTTGGGTATAGCGGTCTCTCGTTGCTCATCAGCTGAAAGTCTTCGAATGGCAACTAGTTCGCTGATGCGTATGGCTGGTAGGTCGCCTACGTTAACATCTGACAGGTCTGCATCGAGAGTCGACTTTATCTCGGCAACCTCGCGGTAAAAAGGCAGAAGTCTGTCCGCCTGTGGACCGAGGTATTGTTGTATCGTGTACATGTCCACATCATCTGAATGAATGTGGCCGGTTCTGAGCAGTGTTTGCACGTAGTATTGTTCGGGTGCAAGCACCCGACGCGCCGTGCTCATCCAGTACAGGATGAGCGAGCGACCAGGGTAAGACTCGTCAGCTTATAGCCTTTCCACCAGCCTTAACGCGAGTACTCGAGCCTCTGTCTGGATGCACGGCAGGCCAAGGCCTCCCCTGCTCCTCGAAAGGTGTATACGATGTGACGGACGACTAGCGCTGTCCCGCCATCTCAAACAAAAGTCCCTATAAGGGACGCGAGTCTGTTCACCACACGGCGCAGGATTGTCGCGATACGCGCCACATAAAGGGTGAAAGCGCACGCTCTTGTCTTTACGACACTAACTTTTGCATCGAGCGTGAGGTTGAAACGCGCTGCGTCAGAAAGGGCGTGCGTGGCTCGCGAGAGTAGAGGGAATTTATTGTCTTCCACACACATAGATACTTGTATATACACACACAAGCACTGTAGTACATACATGGGAGGACAACGAAAGGTGCGATACTAGCAACAATCACATATTAATTGTTGTTCCGTGTTCATCAATACCTACAGAACACAAGCTCAAAAGGAATTACAGTTAGAGAACTATGAATAATCGGAAGAATTATTGTTGTATATACACACACACGCACTGTAGTACATACATGGGAGGACAACGAAAGGTGCGATACTAGCAACGATCACATATTAATTGTTGTTCCGTGTTCATCAATACCTACAGAACACAGTTCATCAATACCTACAGAACACAAGCAAAAGGAATTACAGTTAGAAAACTATGAATAACCGGAAGAATGATTGTCGTATATACACACACACGCACTGTAGTACATACATGGGAGGACAACGAAAGGTGCGATACTAGCAACAATCACATATTAATTGTTGTTCTGTGTTCATCAATACCTACAGAACACAAGCAAAAGGAGTTACAGTTAGAAAACTATGAATAACCGGAAGAATGATTGTCGTATATACACACACACGCACTGTAGTACATACATGGGAGGACAACGAAAGGTGCGATACTAGCAACAATCACATATTAATTGTTGTTCCGTGTTCATCAATACCTACAGAACACAAGCTCAAAAGGAATTACAGTTAGAGAACTATGAATAATCGGAAGAATTATTGTTGTATATACACACACACGCACTGTAGTACATACATGGGAGGACAAAGAAAGGTGCGATACTAGCAACAATCACATATTAATTGTTGTTCCGTGTTCATCAATACCTACAGAACACAGTTCATCAATACCTACAGAACACAAGCAAAAGGAATTACAGTTAGAAAACTATGAATAACCGGAAGAATGATTGTCGTATATACACACACACGCACTGTAGTACATACATGGGAGGACAACGAAAGGTGCGATACTAGCAACAATCACATATTAATTGTTGTTCTGTGTTCATCAATACCTACAGAACACAAGCAAAAGGAGTTACAGTTAGAAAACTATGAATAACCGGAAGAATGATTGTCGTATATACACACACACGCACTGTAGTACATACATGGGAGGACAACGAAAGGTGCGATACTAGCAACAATCACATATTGTTGTTCCGTGTTCATCAATACCTACCAAACTATTAATAACCGGAGGAATGATTGTAGAGATGCTAGCTTATCAGTAGTGAGGAATACGTTATTGCATAGAACACAGATTCCCTTGCTAAAGAGAATTTGGATAGTTTATACTGGAGCTCGTTTGCCTTCAATCATGGTTGTGTTAAAATTTGTGAGCGCAATGATTTCTAGAAGATGCAGAGGGCTTTTGGGTAACCCGTGGCGGCATATTATAATTTCGAGATAAATAAAAAAAAATAACTGCTAAGGCGCAGTGACTTGCTTATGAAAGAAAAAAAGAAGGAAAAACGGGGGTAACCGTCTGATCTTTTTTGAGGGATGACGTAACGCGTTCTAATGGATATGCGTATATTTACCGACATTGCATCCGTGTGCTTTCTCCAGTACGCGGAAACTGCGGTCACGAGCCGTACAGTGAAGCATTTTTTTTTTTTGTTTACGCAAGCTTGCCATAAGGCATATTATAGGAACTCATATAAATGGTTTTCCGTGAGGAACCGAAGCAGGCTCCCGCTCTTAGCGTTGTCGGTGAGCCCTTTAGAAAAGTCCTCTTCCCTTGTTGTGGTTAGTCCCACTTCCACTTTAACGTCCCAAAGCGACTCAGGTTATGAGAGACGCCGTAGTGGAGGACTCCGGAAATTTCGACTAACTGGGGTTCTTTAACGTGCGCTGACATCGCACAGCACGTGGGCGCCTTGCTCTTCGCCTCCATCGAAAAGCGGCCGCTGAGGCCGGGATTCGATCCCGCGTCCTGGGGCACAGTGGTCGAGCGCCCTAACCACTGCGCCACCCCGGCGGGGCAAACCAAACCAACATTCATATGGCTTGGTTAACTTTGTATGTCTGGTGGGAGCCTGCGCTATCGCGTCACACCCTTAAAGGCTGAGCTTAAGCGTCCCCCATAATTTTTCTTGTTCCATGAGTTGCTCCAAAATATGCTCTGTTCATTCATGTCAGTGTACGTTAAAGATATCAGGGTGGTGAAAACTACTCCGAAGCCCTCCACATCTTTCTCTCCGCTTTCAATCCCATCTTCTCCCCTTTAAGGCGCGGTTCAGGTGTCCACAGAACAAGCGCGGCAGATACTGCGCCTCACCTTTCCTGTGAACCAATTATTATTATTATTATTATTATTATTATTATTATTATTATTATTATTATTATTATTATTATTATTATTATTATTATTATTAATCTACCGTTGCCCCGAGGTCTCCCTCTTGTTCAGGCAGCATTTTTTGGGCTAACCAAACACACAGGAGACAAGGAAGGGCACGAGACTGGCGCTATCTCTCGTGTCCAGTCTCTCGTGCCGTTCGTTGTCTCCTGTGTATGTGATTTGGTTAGCGCTAAAAATGCCGTGTGAAGCTGAAAACTATCTAGCCCGTCTACAAGTTCTCCCTCTCCCGCCCACTATCAGCTAGAGCGCGTTCGCTAAGCTGCAGGATACGGCCGGGTCATGGCGGGCCCAAATCGTGCTCCTAGATCGGTAGCACGCCACCGTCCCCAGTCGA
Organism: Amblyomma maculatum; assembly: GCF_055883805.1. Taxonomy (NCBI): domain Eukaryota; kingdom Metazoa; phylum Arthropoda; class Arachnida; order Ixodida; family Ixodidae; genus Amblyomma; species Amblyomma maculatum. The sequence goes on along the minus strand of NC_139352.1, from coordinate 34,607,429 downwards.
GTCTGTGGCCTTGGCGACGGGGCCCGTGTTTGGGTCGTGACGGAGTGCGTCACGCACCCGGACGTCCAGGCGCGCGGCAGTGACCGGTGCTCGCGGCGCGTCGACATCCGGAGACAAAGCCCCCTCGAACGAGAACGTCCTCCTGGTCGCGTGCGCTTTTAAGAATCGGCCCAATGACGGTGGCGCTCCGAGCGTGCGTTTTGTCTTCTCCGGCGTGGCGTCGTCGTCCTTGCCGCCTTCTCTGCCTTGTCTCCCTCTGTCCGCGCAAACAATGTCCCTTCTCGGCGGGCCGTCTTCCTGGCGTGCGTGTTCTCGCGAGAGGAAGCTGGAAACTCGAATAAAGCGAGCTGAGACAGGTTTTTCTTCCCCGTACACTGTGTGTTTAAGTGGTGGCACTTTTCGAAATTGTTTTGTGCCCCGCTGTGATGACCTTGCCCGGAAGCGGTGGACAGCGTCATTGAGTTTGTTAGCCAGCGAAGAAGTCTCTGCGCCTTCTAGTGACAACTTAGTGGACATGTATGTATCGTTTTCCGTGCTTTGCCGCGCACGCGAGCATGCGTATATGTAAACAGAGTCGCTCTGCGGTGTCCACTTCCAGTATGCATGTCGCGATAAAACGATAAACAGATAACAGATAAACAGATAAAAAGATACAACAGATAAAAATACGGTGGCAGGCTAGCCACCGCAGCAAGCAGCGGTGACCTACCTATCCCAGCCCCATCAGGGCCAGGACCAGCCACCCTCCTCCAGACCGATCTGCTGTGGACACCTGAACCGCGCTGTAAGAGAATGGATGAAGGTGAGAGGGAAAGGGGAGCCGTAGTGGAGGGCTACGGAGTACTTTCGACCACCTGGGGATCTTTAACGTGGCATCGCACAGTGAGGGGAGGTGGGAAAGTGTGGCTGATCCTGGCCCTGATGGGGCTGGGACAGGTAGGTCACCGCCGCTTGCGGTGGGAGCTAGCCTGCCACCGAATTTTTTAACCTGCTGTAGGCCGTCATTGCACCCGCCACCGCTTCGGTGGTGGACGACGGCTGTTGCGGCGCGCGTCTTTTTCTCCCTCTTCTATTTCTTTCTTCTCTATTTTCTCTTCTGTCCGCACGAGGCAGCGGAGGTGGCTCAGCTACAGAGTCAGTAGCAGGCCTGTGCATTTTCTTTTCCTTCTTCCTACAGCCACAACAACATCGCACAGCACACGGACGCCTCTCCGTTTCGCCTCCATCGAAGCGCAGCCGGCGGCAGTCGGGATCGAACCCGGGTACGGCAGGCTCTTAACCACTGCACCACCGCGGCGGGATGATTTCTGCAGTAACATCAGAATTGTCTGTAGTCGCAACAGAATCGCAACAGAGAAGTGCTACAGAACTACAGAAAAGTAAGCCAGAAAAAAACTACAGAACTACATGAAATTATAGCGGTACTACAGAAAATTATGACATGCACGAGAGAATTGCAGAATATTTTATCGTATTTCTGACACAGATCTGTAGTTTTTTTCGAGTGTTCTTTTTTATTTGATTTCTCCTCCGTTATAATGAAGCGCCCGCGGTGGGATTCGAATCCGCGACCTCGCAGTGGGCAGTTGCCGTACGTTACTTCCGCTGGGTGGAGCTTTCGGATGCAGTGGAAGGAAACTTGGAAGCATCACCGCGAAAGATGCACAGGAGCTCTGATATAGCGGTTAGAACACGCCCAACTGTCAGCTTTGAACGAAGTTCGTCGATCGAGGCATGCGCTATTCTGTTCACCTTTGGTCGGCAAAGAAGGACAACGGAGGTATGTACAGTACGGTCCACTGTTAAAGGGAACATGAGATCGTGTTGCTGCAGCACTTTACAAAGCAGTCCCGAGAGAGTAAGCGGCAAATGATCGCACAAGATACATGCGCAGTAAGCATGTCCGACTGCTCTTCCCGAGCATACACTTGGTGCCGTCCATTTTTGCCAGTGGTCGGCAGCAGCGTTTTGCTATGTGCTTAGGTCACGTGATCTCATGTTCCCTTTAACAGTGGACCGTACTGAACAGCCAAAGACATCAAAGCGCTTTTCACAGTACACGTCGCACGGAACCAAGCGTAGCCTAGCACAAGTGAAGCGCTGGCTCGTTAACGGCCAGCGCGGACGGTGTGAGTGCGCGGTTAACGGAGACGAGCGGCGGAAACGCGTGGCCGTCAGGGGCGCAAACGGGGAGGAAGGACGCGCCGGAAATGGAAGCAGCGATGCGTCGGACGCTCTACTGCGGTGCCTCTCTTCCGCACGGCGAAGGTCGACTACGAAGGGAGGCCAAAACAAAAGGCGATAAGTGGGGATCTCGCGCGCGTACAGAGGCCGCTGACGCGCCTCGGATGTATCCACAATGTGTCTGTCGTCGGGGGAGCTGGGTGCAGCGAAGAGTGCGACGTCAGCCTCTTTGAGCAGTGTCTTCTTTAGAGGCTGCTTTCACGCTACGTGCGTTGAAAACGCTCACAAGCATATGCAGACAAGTGTTTACTTTTAACTCACAGGCTTGTCGGTGTGTGTGTCCAAAAAGTAGTCTTGATGAACAGCAATGTGCTAGTGACTCTCCATCAGTTCTGGGCGGGCAGCTCAACGGCTCACAGAGAGAGAGAGAGAGAGAGAGACTCATCATCATCATCATCCCGGACCATACCCATTGCAGGGTGAAGGTCTCTCCCATACTTCTCCACTTAACCCGGTGCTAGTTGCATCTACTTTACCCCTGCGAACTACTTAACCTCATACGCCCAACGCCGTCCTCTGCTAAGCTTTCCTTTCCTTGGAATCCAAGAGAGACTTTATTCGGTGACAAATTATAGTGCTTACTGGAGCTTCGGCCTGTCGCACCAGGGCTAGTTGGTCGATCAGCTGTGTCGACCTCAGCCAGGCACGACAGGGGAGGGATAGGGAATGGGAAGAGATAGTGTGCCAGAAGCTGGTGAAGAGGGCGTCCTCGCGAGGCATGGTGTGGAGACTAACTGCGGCTGCTTGTTACCAGTCAGTTAATACATTTCTTTTTCGATGTAAAAGGATAAATTAAATTCCAAGGGAAGGAAAGCGTAGCATGAGCCGGTGGAAATCTAAGGAGGAGGATGAGGTCAGGAAGTTTGTAGGGATCAACTGGATGCAGCTTCCACAGGACCGACTCAATTGCAGTAGTGTGGGAGAAGCCCTGCACTGGGCACAGTCCCGCTGCTGCTGCTAATGATGATAATGACGTCGAGTCAAGACGGGGACTTTTAGTGGGCTGGCGACGGCGGAAAGGCAGTTATTCCACCGGAAGGTACCCCGCTTACCCCTTTTCAGTTCCATCTGTGCACAGGTGGGCGCCACGCCCGCGCAGAATCGACCCTCCCTGCCCACGCGTTTCCAGCAGATGGAAACCGCTCCCCGCGAGTGGTTAGCCTCTAGCCAACTTCACGCCTCAGAGCGCGCTCGCAGGAATCCGTTGCGAGCAGAGAGACGTGTGCGCTTCTGACGGGGTGCTTGAGATGACGGGTTCGGGCACCGATGTCCGCGAACCTACAACCGCTGTCACCGAGCGTTAGGCCGCCACTGCCGTCGACCACTGGCGGTTTGCACGCTTTGGAAGATGAACCACCCTTGCTGAAACTGAACGGCGAGCAAGACGTGGCTCTGAACAGTTGGTATCGCTGCCTAGACCACCTGTTGCCAGATATCGCAGTAATTGAATTACAGTATTGAAATTACTGTAACTTAATTACCTTTCTTGGTAATTTGTTATGTAATTAATTACGTTTTCCGTTTGGTAATTTAGTAATGTAATGAATTACGTTTGGCAGTAATTTCCCAACAAAAGTAACTAATTCCTTTCGAAATTACTTTTACTGAAGTGCGTCTGGTCTGTTCCGGTTTTTGCTCTGGTCTTGTTTTTGTGATGGCAAGTGCTGTAGGAAAGAGGGAAGGAATAGCTCTCTGGGACGGAATTTGGCGGAAAGACGAAAGAATGTGTGTGCTTCGCGTCTGGAGAACAAGTTGTTTTTTTACTAGGTTTACTTAGTTTTTGCATAGATGGAAACTAGAAAGTAATTTAAAAGTAATTGAATTACTCCGTAAAAGTAATTGTAATGTAATTTCATTCCTTTTTGGGAGAAGTAATGAGTAACGTAATTTAATTCCTTTTCTGCAATTTTCACCAAAGTAATTGGTAATGTAATTTAATTCTTTTTCAAAAGTAATTTTGCCATGTATGCCTGTTGCCCGTATATGCAGATAAAAGCGGAGTACAAACTCAAACATAAGCGGCAATTGCAAGCTGTTAGTGTTTGATCGCTCAAGTGCGTAGAGTGGCTTATTGGAGCAGGAAAAGTAGTTCTGAGTTGTGAGCGCGGATCTAATTCCACTCCCACGCTTGTATCGTGTTTGGCGCTCACACTGGAGGTAAATGTTTTCTGCAGATGGTTCGCGAGGCAGCTGATGAGTAGCACTGCGAATGAATTCCCGAAGATACGAATAGTTAGTTATTCGTCAGAAACGAAATCGCCGCTCTTCCACTATGCCTTCGCAGCGCATGGCGATATATATATACGCTGTGCAACTTCGCTTGGAGCAACAAGCATCCTGCGCCTTTTGGGCGTTGAGCCAAAAACAGGCCTTGCGTCGAAACGGCGGCAACTGTCGCAAAAAAAAAACGGGCAGAAAAGAAGACAGAGCGCGCGTGGATATCGGCCTGACAGGAGCCGTCATCTGCTGCACTCTTCGTGGACCCATTAGGCGGAGCGAAGAGGGTCTTTGTGCCCCGCGGAGTGCCGCGCTGTCGCGATGTGCCGCCTCGGTGTGGTGCGACGCGTGTGCGCCCGCTTCTCCGGCTGTTTTCTTTTTCTCCCACTGTGAAGCAGCAGCAGCAGCAGCAGCCTTTGGCTCCGTAACAGAGTGCACAGCAGCCAGCATTGTCTCCCCAGAACAAAGGGTGCGCACGCACGAACGGACGGACCCTCCGGGCGCACGCAGTGAGCTCCGCGGCCGAAACGTATAATGAGATCGGCAGTGGTGATACTGCTAGTGCTGAGTGCGCGGCGACGGCTTTGCGCGCTTTGACGCCGCTGCTTTTTCGCGCGTGTGTGTATCCCAAGTGTCCCCCTCCCTCCCCTCTCCCTCTATTCGCTCCATCTTCTCGCCTTTGTCATTAGTGTAGCAGTCCACACCTCGACCGGCGCATTTGTATAAAATAGAGAGAGTGTGTGAGGGGTGTTGGTCGATGGCCTACGCTCTATGGCGCCGATTCAAATCTGCCTTCAGGGCCCCCGAGGCGGGTTGCCGAGCGGGAAAGCAGCTCTGCAGGGCGTTGGCGTGTGTGCGGCGTTCTCTAATGAGGGCGAACTGGAATAATCTGAAGAGCAAAATAAGGGAAAGGCCCGATTCTGCTTTGACGTCCTCGCGGTGAATTGTTGTGGGGGGTCGGCTTTTGTTCGCTCGGTTTGTTCCGCCGGGACATTTACGAAGCCTGTCTGTAACCGTCGCTCGGACGGAATTCCGCGCATTGCACGTTTCAGCGGCAACGTCTACCGATGTAGTGTGAACGTCTATAGCCACAGTTACACATGAACAGCTGTACTTTCAGGCTTCTGGATAACGAGAGCGAACCTACACACTCCCGCTGCTAAAAAAACGATAGTTCTGTCATGTCCCTTATAAAATTAAAACGTCACTTCAACCAGCTGTCTACCAGTGCAAGTGTCTGGGAGTCGTCTAATCTGGTCCCAGGTGGCATAACCAGTGCCACACATCTGACCTAAGCTTTCTCCGTGTGCTCCGTTTAGGTCTAGTAATGTTAATTCCGCTTCTCTCTAAATTCGACGTCTTTTCAACTCATCGATCAATTTCTCGGTTATGAAATATATGGTGCGATATTTGCTTGGCTCCACGATGTCAAAAACTGCATAAGTGACCTGAAAGACGTCAGGCTAGTAACTCTGCTATCAGTGTGTTGTCTAGGTTACTGCAAACATTTAGATTTACAGCTCTACTCGACACAAAAGTCGACACAACTTGACCTTCAACCAGCCTCAAGGCCAAACCTTCAAAGTCAAATAAACCGCATTGATGTCAGTGCGGACTCATGACATTGACCTTTGTCCTTAGGTAACGTCATCTAGACAAACACTACGTCAGCGAACCGAGTGATCACTTTCTAGAAAGAAGCTAGCCTCTGCCTCTCGCCAGTCAATGATCAGGAGCCGAGCACGTCGTATCGTCAAGGTCGCACAGTTAAAAGTCTGCGTCGACAATTAATGGAGCAATCGAATCACTCACCCAGCGGATATATAGCACGTAGAGAAAATTTCCAATTGGCGAAGTAGTAACAGCTAATACAAGCCAATAGAGACCGGGGAAGCCTATTGCCCATGACTCGCAGCTGAGCAAGAACGGATCCGCGAACAAATAAACGCGAAGGGTGCTTCAGAAGCCTTCGCCGAAGGTAGAGCCCAAGCATCTAATGGTCGTCAGTAAACGGAAAAACTATATAGCCAAACCGCGAAGAGCTATTGCTCGACCTTCGGCTTAGCCAAGTTGAACAAGTGCTTATTAGAACGAGAGCTCTGTTACGCCAGGTTTCGCCATGGTCATGGGGTGGGACAATTTGACCTTGAAGCCAGGAACTTCAGTTTGGTTTATAGTAAGCCGCTTAACACCACATGTGTCGACAAGTTACCCTAACGACCTTGCCTTTGGCCTTTGACATGGAAGCTTAACTACAGCGTAACGAAGCCAAACAAATCTCGGTCTCACACTTCGCTTTTTTCCACCACACCTGATGCGCTTGCCTGCTCTTCCAACACACTCGGTTATCCGTGAGAGGCTATGTAGCCTTCGCGTCACAGGCCGATTTTCACCTGGTTTAGACTAGAATATCAGTAAATCGCGTTTGTTCGCTGACCCTCTTTGCCCTCTTCCAGAACTCTTAACATTACACCTACAATTTTCCGATCCATACCTCTCTGCGTTTTGCTCAACTTAAGTAGGTCCCTTTCCTTTAACCTCCACGTTTCTTTCCTGTGGGGGAGTACGTACGGGAAAGATACATCTGCTATACACTTGCCTGCTGTGGTATACGTCATTTATTATCAGAGAGCACGTGCCAAATGCGCCCCACCCAATTCTTATTATCCTAGTTATTGCACTCGCGCGGTCCAGATCATGTCTAGCTGATCTTGCCTTACTGAGTATCGAACACCCTGCTCACTGACCCGCGATACATTTGAAACGCAATTAAAGTGTAATCGCGAGATATGCGTTTCTGCTTGTCGAGAGTTGTTGCTTTTTTCACGCAGAGGTGCCATCTATAGCTTGGAATAGCTGGAGCACGCAAGCCACACAAGCCATAGTGTGGCTGTAATTGTAGGGCATTGGCGCATGCATTCAAACGTGATGTAATTATAACCGGTAACTAAACACTGTATATCTGATTGGTGTAAATGTTTGTGGTGTCCAGAAGAATACCCAGATGCTCGAACGAATGAACATGCAACGACCAAAGTATACAACGATTCGTTTATTTTTCCTGGCTCCTCGCGCACAAAGCGAGTTTCATCTTGCACAGGAATATGACCTTCAAGTGAGCCAGAGGTCAAATCACGAAACCTTTGCGGTGTCGCTGCGGCGTCGCACCCCCTGGTAACAAAGGTCAAGGTCAAATCGATAAATTATGACGTTGACGTATGGTTCGGAGTCACGCGATAACTGACGTCACATTGTGACGCAATATATAAAGAGTAGCGCGCAACGCGTTGAAGCTATCACATACACACTATAGATTTAACCGTGGATAAGCCACCACAATTTTTCTTGAATAATAGTGCTTCCCCATGACGCAAGGGGGCCGGTAAAAAGGCGTTATTCGTTGGCTCTGCTTTTGTGAGAAGGAAGCAGAGGGATAGGGTTTCAGAAAAAGTCAATTTGTACGAAATGCTTTCCACATCTCCTTTTATTTTTGCGCTCCATTTTGCCGAACAGGCAGCTTGAGAAACAAGAGCGGCAATGACGCCTCTAGGTTGCCGGAGAAACGGCACGCATTCTTTCGGCTGTCCCATCCGCGGGTGCTCTGTAAGCGTCGGCGTGAATATAGTGCGGGTGCTCTTTGAATTTGGTCGATCGTCCCAGCTTGCGCAAAAGTTTGTCGTAATGGCACGCTGATGCTTGGCTTACCTTGCTTTTGGTTGGTTTTCAGCAGTTGAGGCGTCTGTGCAGAACTCGTCGCTGACGACCCTGTACGAATGTACATACGTTGACCGGAGTTTTGATGTAGCTAACAGCATGCGGCACCATCGCAAGGACGAGGTGGCACTGTGCCGTGCCCATGGTGGCCCTCGTCTATTAAGTAACAATAGAGTTTAGATGATTAGTTGTGCAAGCGGAACTTTTCGGCTGTGTTTGTTTATGTTCGCTGCTTCCTCGTACTCTTTTAACGATCCTAATACGGGAGCCTCGTGTCGGAAATGAAAGTAATATATTTGGAACATATCTCGTCAGACACAAACACCGATTTGCATTGGTATGTAAGAGAATGCGGCAACTGCTGCTTTAACCTGGTTTGGTTTATAGTTATATACAGTTTATATACGGATTTGACGTTCCGAAGCGAATCTGGCTGTGAGGGGGGCTCGAATAATAATAGATACAAACCAATCACTATACGAATGCATATGAATTCTGAACAGGTTTCGGGCATGTTTAACACTTCGGCTATGGCCCCAGCTTTATTGCAGTGTAGTTCATTCTAGACTGCACTAGTCTGCTTTTCTGGAGAGTGACTGGGACAAATCATCTCGACAGCATTTTGTTTTTACAGAGGAAATCTATTGGCTTTATAGAAAATTTTCAAGATATGACTCCACGTGTGTTCAGGCACTGCCGCATATTACCGGTACAAATTTTGTACGAACGACTGTCTCAGATAGCGTTCTTGGAATTCAGCGCCAACCTGCAACATTTTGTTCTCTAAATACACGACCGATCAAACGCGATATGAGTTTAGATACACCAATCTACAGAAACCAAGAAACAGGACAAATTATGGTGCGCAGTCGTAGAACTGGTAAATTCCAAACCTTTTGATCTGCCACCCCAAGTTGTTGGACGTAATGGAGATATCGTCCTCTTTCTTTGCTCTTCGTAAGCTAGCTAAAGATTACTTTTTTAGAATGCATAAGTATGTTTTTTTGTTTCGTTCAAGAGTATTTTTTTCTTTGTATTTACTGGTAATATCTGCATCTTTTTATGTATACTTCATCTGCGGCTTCTGTTGCACTGTACTGTTCTGTTACTTTTTTCTCGGCGTGTTTTCTGTGTAATAAGAATAGTACGATTGCTTAAATTGAAAACTTGTGTGGCACAGGCATGTACATTGTAGTTTTTATATTGTTTTTGTATGCGTTTGTAAGTGTTCATGCTTGTTGTGTTCGAGTGGTGCTTAGGGCCCAGTCGGGCGGATTGATTTTCGCCGTTTGCCCTCTGCACCTATACGCTGTACTCTCTGAATACCCTGAATAAAAAAAAATGAGATTACTGCGGCCACCCGCATCGGAGGAATGCGTAAGCAGGTCACTTTGGACGTAGACATTACCACATTTAGTTATTTCGATGTCTAATTGACTTAACTGGTTCTAATTAATTAATGACTCCACATGCACCAGCTGTTTTCCACGGCGACATTTTTAACACCCTTCACACACTTTATGGTCATTTTCACTCGTTCACTTGGCTCTTTCATGTCCGGACACGTCCATTTCCGATTTTATGACGTTACACACTGACGTCACATCCGACATCGACATAACTACGCCACTATTCCGACGTCCTTGTAGGTCACGTGGCCGGAAGTGAGGTACCGCGTGATTGCTTTGGACATTGATATTGGCCATTTGGCTATTTTCGCGTCTAATTTACTTAATTGGGCCTGAATAACTAATCACTCAACATGCACCCAATGATTTCTATGGCGAAATTTTCCCATCCTCTATCGACTACAACAATTCGCTTTTTCCTATATCCTCTCATTTCGACGCAGTCCTGCCGACAAAGCTCTGGGGCAAACTCAAGCATAGCCACTTAATGCTTACGTGTTAAAAAAATCGAAAAGAGCTAATGTCGCCAGAAGTTTTATGCTGACGTGCAACAAGTAACTACGTCGTTCTCGGTCATCAGAACCGACGCAGCTTCGTCCGGTATTCCTTGAAAGCGGTTGGGTTTGTGAAAGTTTCGGTTCTGTACGACCTGCCGTAAGGTTAGCTTCCAATGTTTCTAGATTTAGCATACACACAGCTTCTACGAATGCCAGCTCCTCTGCAAACAGCGCACAAAAAAAAAGGAAATAAAATAAACTCTCCTAGTGGGAGAGCGAGGCTCCGCTGTTCTGTCTTGACGTGCCTCACCAGCTCTTCCAGACAACGAGCGTCTCTAAAGCTCCTTCCTACTTGTACTCCTGAGAAAACAACGCTATCCTCCTTTCCCTTCCTTTTTCTGTCTTTTTCCCGAAGCCATTACAAACGGTCCTGGCGCATCCAACATTAGCCGGAAAGCCCGCTCCTTTTCCCCAGGCCTCCTTCTGCAGACTTGATTTCCGTGTGCACAGCCGCCTGGTTGCGTGCTTCCGCGACCCATCGGTGTCCCAGCCTTGTTTTTCCTTTTCTCTCCCTTTTCTTATTTCCTTTCCCAAATCCTCCCTACACTGCTTCGTTTTCGACGCGCGCGCAAAACAGCTTAGCAAGAGGATTCCTTCGATGCCGGCTTACCGTTCGGAAACAGCTTTCACCTCCCTTCTTCCCCCTCTTTTCGTTTTCGACGAGCACGTTCGTTTTAATGATTGATCGCGATCCCTTTCTCCCGTCCTTCTTCCTTTTTTGGTCCCTTTTTCCCTACCGCTTTTACTGCAGTGATGCGGCGGCAGCGAAGGGGCTCTTGGCGGCCTCAGCCTCGAGCTCTCCCATGAAGAGAGAGCTTACCTAAACGCCCGGGACGGGCGTTCGGTTGCCGAGCGCGGCGCTGTATTCCGTGCGTGTCGGGATCGTTGCGTTTCATTTTTTATGCGTGCTCCGTACACGGCGACAGCCGCGGAACGCAACCGGCACCGAGACGAGACTGGATGAAAGTTTTGAAACTTGGCCGATCAATATTTCGCTGGCGCCGCTTTCAATACTATAATTGGAAGCCGAAGCTGAAATCTGACAGCATTCTTCCAGTAGGCACTCTGGCCAAGTAGGCGTTCATTGCGGCTGCTGTCGTCAGTGCGCACAGTGCCAGTGGTGGATGGCGCCAGGTCACTTAACCTTGGTATACGTTGGGAGTTATTAACCGGTGCGCCTGTATTCATTGCAAATTACATAATGCAGCCTTTCACAGCCACCCCAGCGTTCTGATAAGACTGATTTTATTTTCTAGCGTTGAGTATGGTCACTTCGTAACGTGTGGGATTCGCCAGACGTTTGTTCGGCCTGGAAGCTGAAGACACTGGTCAAGATCTTCGTCTGCATGGGTCACGTGTCCGTACGGCCATTTCTCGCCCGTTTTGAATGCCGTTTTGTGGTAAAGAAACCCCTTCTATATTGGCCGTCATCGTGTTATCTTCAAGCATGAGTTTCACACTCCATATGTTGTGCTAAGTTGTGAACCTTGGAACTTGATTACGGCAAAGTGGCAAAAGTCATCTCTCCCGCTTCTTGCCACGAAAACAGAAACAGGCTCCAATGCTGCATTGGAGTGAAGTATATGCGATTTAAGGATACAAGTGGCCGAAAACAAAAAACAAAAAAAGTGAAACACGTGCTCCAGCACTATAAGACGCCTCTCTAAGTAAGGGTTGAGGGCATCTGCTGCAGCATAATCTTGTAGCACCGAAGCACCTGGAGCCGTCTTCATCGTATAGAGTAAGGTTTTTGTAACTTATAACCAAGCGTTGACGACAGTCGCTTGTCGGCTGTTCCGAACCTTCTTCATTGTGGGAAAGAAAGCGGGTGCAGCTCGGTAATTTGCATAGAAAGCTTCACGAAAGAATTAAGGGAGGGAACTTTAACGGAAATAAACTTATTTACCCGACCACGAGCTTCACAATTTTCTTGAAGTTCAGCATATTGCTAGCATACATGGCACCCTTCGTGCGCATTGTGAGTTAATTAAAAATCGCGCAGTTGATAAGGAAGCTTGAAGACAACTTTGGAGAGGCGCTTCCAACGTATACATTTAGAGTGGCAATTCTACTCCTCCAGTTACAAACCCGAGAGCTGCTTGGCGTGGCTTGGCCCCGTTCGGGTGACCTTGAAGCTTACTCAAGGTCAAACTGAAACTTGACCTGTATAGCACGATTCTTGCCCAGCGTGTTATGCAAGGGTAAGCTGGAGCATGGCATGACTAACTGGTCACTTTACCATGTCTAATGAATGACTTTGACCTTTAAAGATGATTGATGCTGAAAACGTAATAGAGACGTGATAGGCGCATAATAACGAGCTGAACACTTGGTGCTAGCAAAACCAAGCAAAACAGAGCTGCCGCTAGTCAAACTTGGTTTAACGGCCTTTCACATCAGCAAATTTTTTCTTGTGTCCTTACCAAATTTCGCGCTCTTCTCAGTGATACCGATTCACCAAACTCACTATATTAACTTAGCCACTGTGAGCAGTGTATCAGTTTGGGCTAGTTGGTAAAACTTAGCGAACCGTGGTTTTTCTTGTCTCCGTCTTCAGCGCTGTTGTGTTCGCAGCATGGTTGAATGGTTGCTACTGCTTGCCGCTGGAGCTTATATGCAACAAAATCTGATTGTCACTAAACAGTATACGTTTGAGGGAAACGAATTCAGTATACGAACCTGGTATTTCGACGAACACTTTCAAACATTTTGAGGGAGTTCGAAGTTATATATATATATATATATATATATATATATATATATATATATATATATATATATACTATATATATATACTATATATATACTATATATATATACTATATATGAAGGAAAGAAGCCAACAGTCGGCGAGGCCAAGGAAAGCGTTGGGGATGGTACTTTATCTTTTTTTTTAATGTTTACTTGGATAATCACAGAAATTATTAATGTAATCTGTTTAGGGGAAATATAATTAAACACAAAGTAGAAGAAACAACAACGTGCCGATGGTGGGAACCGAACCCACGACCTCCGAATATCGCGTCCGGTGCTCTTCCAACTGAGCTACATCGGCCGCTGTCCCCCCTGCTACTTGGGTATTTATGTTGTCTGTATACGAACCTTGAGAGTGTTCACCAGCTCCACCCTCAACCATAGCGGCGGACGTGGAACGTCCTTTGTTACCGCCAGCGTCACGTAGAACGTGATCAAGAGCGGGGGCGAAAGCTGTGCTAGAACCCTCTTACGCTACCTATGGCTTCAAGACTGCCAGAACCGAGACCCCCGTAAGCTACAAGCAGATCAATTAAGGGGAAATGAGGGTGCTCGTTATAATACATGAAGGAAAGAAGCCAACAACGCTTATGTCTTTTTTTTTAATGTTTACTTGAATAATTACAGAAGTTAGTAATGTAATCTGTTTAGGGGAAAGATAAACACAAAGTAGAAGAAAAAACAACGTGCCGATGGTGGGAACCGAACCCGCGACCAATATATATATATATATATATATATATATATATATATATATATATATATATATATACCGGGTGTCCCAGCTAACTTGAACCAAGAATTGCAAAATAATATAGTTGAGGTAGGTCAGTAAAACCAGTTGCATACAACGGCCAGCCTCCTTGCGCGCTACAAATAATTTTTTGTTTTGCAATTACTTAATTAGCTAATTGTGTTAATTTTTCTAATTTATTAAATATTCATCTTAGACCAAGAATGTGAATTGGAAAGTTGTAGAGCACCTTCAGAAACCCCCATTTCTATTATTGCGATAAAGAAAGTCTCACGTGTATCTTTTTTTCCGGGCTCAAAAAAAAGCCCGCGAAATATAAATAATACCACGTGACTAGCGCATTTGAGCGCCGCGATTGTGGTGCTCTCAGTCGCGGTTCGAGCGAATGAAATTGGCCAGCTAACCACCCGCTGGGTTGATTAAAAAGACAACAAAGAAGTTTTAGCTAATTGGATGCAAAATTAGGAGATATTTTAAGTAAATTATGTTCGTCGCGACTAAGAGTTATATATCTATTTAGCACTCCCGTCTTTAGCAGTATCTGAAAGCGTTCGCTCAAACTCCGGGTAGATAGCTTACTTCACTTTACAGACTATATTGTAGATACTCAGCCGTTCATTAGTAAAGCTTTGGGCAAGCTGGTTACTTTACTTTGCTTCCAGATAACTGCACAGCGAAAAAAAAAAGACGACCGCCAAGGAGAAGCTGGTTACTTTGCTTCCAGATAACTGCAGTGCGAAAAAAAAGACGACCACCAAGGAGATTGCAGCGATTGCAGCTATTGTCCGTGTCGTGTGTGTTTCCTTTCTTTGGTGGTCGTCTTTTCTAGCGCTGCGGTTATGTGGAAGCCGTTCATCACTTTCTCGAGTGGTCGAAGCAGATATGCCTACGGTCTGCAAATCTGCAGAGCTAACCATATTGTAGCTATATATAAGTTCATTCCCGAAACTTATCTAGACTACATTCTAAGGCGAGATACGTTAAAGAGGAAGAGAAAGAAATGTCAGTGCATTCAAACGATAGCTGGTCCGCCGCTGACGAGTGAGGCCTTCTTCAGACTCTGGCTGCAACAGCATGTGCTGCTATGCAGGCCCGGCACAGTCCGATACGTCGAAACTAACTGCTCTTATATACGGTCCACAACTTGCCGAGCGCAGAGGGCATGAAAGCGTCAGATGGTGCCTAACCGGAAGGAACAGGTGCCGACTGCTAGTCCGCGATATAATGTTCTTTCTCCGCGTGAGAGTTTCCATCGCCCGAATCCGGCCGATAGTGGCGGCCACGCCATCGTCATCCCGCTGCACGGAATTCCACTGCGACGGTTTATATACGAGAGCACCGGTGCAGGCAGGGTGGGAAAAAAGGAATAATAAATAAAAAAGAAAATGCTCAAGCGATGCAGCGAAAGTGGAATAGAGGCAGCGGGGGGCCCCGCAACGAAAGGAAGGGGGGGTGGAGATTCGACTCCAGAGAGCCGGGAAACGGCGTTGTGCCGCCCGCGCGGCCGCATGCAATCCGATGACGTCTGCTGGAAATCGATTCCGAGTGCGCGACAGGAGCGCCGCTGCCTTTCCTTCCGCTCTTCCCGTTTTTCGCGGGAGCAAAGAGGGAAGCGACGGCGCGGGAAGGGGATGACCGTTTGCTCGGACCGGTGCGCCGACCGACCGACTTGCTCGCCGGCGGCGCTTACTTGCGTCGCTGCTTGCCGACCCCCCCCCCCCCCCCCTCCTTCGCTCCCGGATCTCCCCCGCTTCCTCGCCCCGCTCCTTCCGCCGACGACCTTTCTTCCCTCACCGCTGTTCTCATCGGCCGGAGACTCTCCGACGCGTATTTACGTAGCGGTTTACTCCGACAACCGCCCGCGCTTCCCTCCCGCTGCTGCAGCACTCCTTCTCATCCCGTCTTGCGCCTCCCTAAAGTTAATAGAAAGTCTGCCTCGGCGCTGCCTCCTTATTTTTCTTCCCGCTCTAGACGGCGGCATGGTTCAGCAGCCAAGATGGCGGCGGGAAGGTCGGAGCACAGGCGACAGGCGGTGCCACGGTACCATTTCGAGATGCCATATTCGGTGATCTAGCATCAATAAAGAAAACACTAAATGATTTCATTTACACTTGTGCTTGAAGCGTTCTCAGCGGGTAGGGAGATGACAGGCAGTGTTGTTGATACTTAGCCGGCTTAACCGCATATGTCAAGTTTGCTTTTCACCTCATCTTTGCGAACACGCCTTTGCGAGGACGCTATCTTTGTTGCGGTGCAACAAAGCCACAAGTGTGATAAGAAAAGCTCCTCCGATGAAATAGAAATTTTTTGGAGTCGGTGAAGTCTCGACGAATTGCTTTAGAATGCGAGTGGCGATGATTGAATGCCAATTTCATCAAAGGCGTTCTTTTAAAGCTTGGGGCGTTGTACCTTCCGTCACTCAATTAGCCTAGCTTCGCTTCTAAACCTTCTCTTTTCTGTCCAGTTGTGACAACGGACACGCACGTCCACGCACTCGCAAACTAAGAATACGTTTGATATATTTGAGAGAGAGAGAGGAGTCTATTTTTCTTCACGAACATAATGCATAGAGTAAGTATCCACTGAGGAGGTTCCGTAGCCAGGACTGAATTTGGACCTCCCGTACATCCAACTTTTCGTTTACTTGAACTGTTCATTATCTGGCTCCGCATAGTGAACCCCGCATGTATTAGGGGAAGCCCTGTCGAACTTCTCTCAATTTGAACTTGGCATAATTAGTTATCGGCCCTCTTGGTCTTGGAGTGATGGCGATACGTCTTTACACCGATGAGGGGTGTGAGCAAACTAGCTGGTAAACGTGGAGGCGCTGTTTCTTGCTTCTCTCAATCGAACTCAGTACACAGCACATCCTCCTGCGACCGGGATACGGGCATTCTGTCCGATATACTGCATATTACGATTATTTGAACCAGTACTTTTACGCCAGATCATTAATACCTATAAATACCTGTTGCAAAATATGTTGGACATCTGTTGGCACTATCTATGCAACATTGATGGAATTGCATTCTTCAACTTCCCAAAAAAAGTGCCTGAGAAAAAAAAAAAAACGAGTTGCAGAACAACGGCACCCAGCGTATAACGGCATTGATGCACTTGCCAGAAGGCGAGCCCTGTTTCTGGTATTTGTTCATGCCTTCAGAGCATAACTTCGGGTTTATATCAGACAAAAATGAAGATAACACGCACAAGGTGAATGTAATCAGTACTCGTGTTTTGGTTGGTTGGTTGGTTTGTGGGATTTAACGTCCTAAATCAACTCAGGCTATGAGAGACGCCGTAGTGGAGGACTCCGGAAATTTCGACCACCTGGGGTTTTTTAACGTGCACTGACATCGTACAGCACACGGGCGCCTTGCTTTTCGCCTCCATCGAAAAGCTGCCTCCGAGGCCGTGTTTTATTTAGTGTTTAATAATTAGTTTTATAATTATTTGCCCAATCTATGGACACTTCATTAAGCTGAAATAATGAGTGCTATGCAGAAGTGTTTAATATTTTTTTTTTCAACTTTTGTAATGCCATTAACTTAAGTCTATGAAATAGCGGTGACCCAAATTGGATCCCGGGTCTTGTGAGAATATATTATATATAAGCAGTGTGATATGTGCTGTAAATACAGATGTGAACGAACGCGCGGCAAATTAAACTCAAAGCGGAGGGTAACCGGTCATTCCGCTGACGCAGCTGTGACGACGGGCTCGTTCGACAAAGAATACAGAAAGGGCCGATTGTAAGTAGCCGCTCGTTCGCTGCCAGTTCTGGAGATCTGTATGTTCGGGAGATCTAGTACAAACTGCGTTGACCCACAGAAATCGACAAAAAAAGAAAAAGGAAAAGGAGGGGGGAAAACGCAATCAAAGGGCGACCCAGCGAGCGACAGAGAGCGCACACAGTGATACAGTTCTACGTTTACTGCGCGCCGGAAGAAGAGGGCTTTGTTGAGCCTCGTCCGAGAAGGAAGAAACGAGCTCCGGACGGAGCGACTCGGGCGTATTTTCATTTTTCTTCTTTGTTCGTAACCCTTCTCGGCGGCGACCTTATTTCATCGCCTCTTACGTGTGTGCGGCACAGACTACGTCAGTAATAATACGCGCCCAGGCACACATAATAATACGAGGAAAGACCGAGATCTTCTTCTTCCGCGCCGGAGCTAGATTCTCTCCGTCGGCGGAAAAAAAATATAGAAAAAATGGGGGGAGCTCTCTCCAATTCATCCCCCCAATTCATCTCGGTCCGTTGCGTCCGCCGACCCCGCTCGTCTCGCTGACTTGAGACCCCGAACGCGCGCGGGGAAGGAAGGGAGTCTACGGCAGACCGTTAACTTTATTTCCGGGGTTTCCTGAAAGTCCGCGCTCGCGGCCTGCCTGCCGTCTCTTTCCTTCCGAAACGGGGGATGATGAAATTTGGTTTGCGTTTTTCCTTTACCTCTCTCCGTTTCGCCCATTTTCTGCCCGTCCAGTCGCGCCGCCGCATTTTCTTGACGGTTGCCTCTCTTTCAAATGTGACTGGGGAGACTGGGAGTCTTATTCTTGTCTTGCGTATCGTTTGTCAGTTCTTGCTTGGCGTTCGCTTCTCATTAACCTTGTCTCTTTGCGAGTTCCTGATTTTTTTTTTTTTTTGTAATCCGTTTTTAATGTTCGCCCACTTATCTCATCAGATCGGCCGTGGCCTGTCATCAGCCTGTCCGTCTAGGACGGGTTCTTGTCAAAGCTAACTACGTTATTACTGTCTCCGCTTGGCATAGCGGTGGAAAGGCCTGGTGGGTTTGCTTGAAGACGCATGACCGACTAGACAGAAATGAATTATTGAACGTTTTCAATTACACACTTATTTCGACAGGCAGCTTTGCACAAGATTTATTTGGGGTAACAAGGGCTGCTAGCAAGCGCGACTGTCCGGGAGGTGCCTGTCAGATGAACGCTTACAAAATAGTAGTCAGGACAAATGAGGTAGAAGAAAAAAATTACAAGAGATTTGAGCAACGATAGACGGTAGATGATGGCGACCTTATGCTACGGATTGTTATGCTTGTGGACTCGGAAGGTAAATGGCTGTGACAAAGCTGTCTTGGAAACTTGCCCGGTTCTTCTGTACAGGTTTCTTTAATGCAGTGACCAACCATATGCGTACTGACGACCTCGGTGTATGAGAAAGGGGAAGAGAGCATACGAGAGTGTTATTTAAGCAAGCTCAGGACTAATAGTCACGGGTAAATTGAATGGACGTAATTAATCCCGCTTACTTTTACGTCTTGCAGATAGTCGATGTCACGACTTCGGGAACGTCGCTGCATACCGTTATATCTCGCGTCAAAGGCCCGTATATAAGATCGTTTTTGTGGAAGCGACGTTTGCGCGAACCTCGCTATATAGGTATGCAGCTGACGCTGCTGCAGCTTAACGTGTTGCCACTGCGCTCCTCACCCGCGAGTTCTATATACAACGTTGGGCAGCACTGACTGCATGGCTGTGGTCGGTGTCCCATAGCCTTCGAGATCTGGTGCACGCGCGGCGGTGCTCTCGGAGACCATTGTTGCACAGCCGACGTTCCCTAGATCTGGGTCCGCCAGGCACATAAAGGGAAGTTCAGCGAGGGATTCCCAGGCTACCGTAGCTGCAGTGTGTTTTACCGGCACGTCTTCTCTCTTTCGGCACTGACGCCTCACGTATGCGACCAACTATGACGGCGCGCCTGTACTTCCAGGTGCACACAAGGCTGGGTCGAATAATGTGCTCCTCTCCTTAGGACCGCAAAGAGAAAATATTCCGTGGCCATCGCCCCCCTTGTACGCTGTCGAATAGGGAGGTCGTCCTTTGAACGCCGCGGTTCACGTTTTGCTACTGTCTGACCCGCAGTCTCTGTTTCTCGTCAGTGCTGCGCGGTTGGTCTTTGCTGCGGCTGCGCACTTTTCCTGATGTCAGGCTGTACCGGCCGCTTTGTTTGTCGTAGAGGACACTCCGTGGATGTGCCGTCTTTTCCAAGAGTAACCAGGCTGCATATTTTGCTTCTCGCTTATATTCTAAAGCCAATATGGATTCCCAGAGGATCCAAACTTGTTGAGAAGTGAGGACAGGAGCTCGTCTTTGCTTTGCAGACATTTATATCTTCAAAAGTGGTACGAATACTCTGCTACCCGACTGAGAAGCAGAACACGCAGCCTGGTTACTTTTGACAAAGACGGTACATGTCGGCCCTTGGTGTGTGTGAAAAGGCAGCGAAAGACCAACGGCTTCCCCCCCCCCCCCTCTCTCTCTCTCTCTATTACACGCGGTAACGCATCGGGCTTGTTCGCGCCGTAACGTGGGACCGCGCAGAAAGTCGCGAAACGTGCCGAAAAAATTCCTGATTGGTCAACAGGGCCAGGACGTCACGGCCATGCATGCACCTGTTTCGCGCGGGAGCATCAAAGACCCAAATTCAAATAAAGCTACGACCACGCTTGGGGCGGCTTGAGGAGAAGCGTCGTCTCACGAAGAAAGGATACTCCAATTTCTCCTCAATAAAGTTTCCTCCTCCTCCTCCACCTAACGAATTTGAGGAGGGTCCCAATAAAGCTAAAAGTGAACTATGCTTTGGGCTAGTCGGTAGCAATTTGTCGAAATCATCGCGCCAAATATAATAATATAATATAATATAATATAATATAATATAATATAATATAATATAATATAATATAATATAATATAATATAATATAATATAATCAAATGTAGATACGGACGGCACAGATGCACAGAGCGGCTGTCGCGTCTACATATGTGTCGTCTGTATCTATACTAGCGCTACATTTTCAAGGAAGAAGCTAACATTGGCAAGGAGGTTCCTTCAATAGGCGTATTTCAGAAAACACAAGTCATTCAATTAAATAAATTTGCTGCCATATGAGTTCGAACTCGGGCCCTCTGCGTGCCAGGCGAGCAACGTACGCATAACTCTAGCATAGGCCACGAAATATTGTTGCTTCCAAGCGCGTTAAAGGGGCACCTAGTGAACGTGTTGCGGTGCGTGCAATGAAAAAGAATGGAAAATTTCAAAATAAAGTTGATAAAATGTAAAAAGAAAATTAAACTTTCGCCATTGCCCTAGCTCTTTGACGGAGAATATATATGCGTCTCCCAAATTTCTTTCTTTTTCATTCTTCGAATTCCCTCTCTATATGGTACTGTCCGACGTCTTTCAGCGCGGTCTTTTCACCCGTATGGACCCTCGTTCGAATTTATTTCCATCCGGTCCAAAACCATCCCAGTATCTTCCTCCGTCCGGTTAATATCCCGCCGTATACTCTCGTTTTCGGCCACTTGTTTTGATGTGGCGCTGTACAGAAAGCGAGCTTTATTTTTTTTTTCGACGCTTTTACCGTTGTTTCTCCGTGTGTGCGTAGTATCAGTGAAGCTGCGACCCCGAACCAGTGCGCACCGAGCCGGAGGCAAGGAACGGCTACCGGGTGCAATAAACAACAGGACTGTGCTCTGGACTGTTCGGACTCTCCTCAATGTTTTCTCTCTTCCATTTGCGGGCTGTCGGATATCCAACATAAAGTTCCCTCGATGTCGTTGCAAAAGTCCGTCCTTCTTGAGTCCGGGGCCTTTGCGTCTTTCTTTGTCTTTTCTGTTGCGACTTCATCCGGTCGTGGGATCTATTCTGGAGATTCGAACCCCGCCGGTCTGCTTCCGACCACTCGTTGTTACTCGCTCGCGGTGGTGTTTGAAGTGATGCTGTCAGGTAATAAACCGACGGGCGCTCCTCTTCGTGTTTCTGCCGTCGAAAACGCAAAGTCGCTTTCCTTCGAGCTTTCAGTTGTGTGCGGTATACTCTCCTTTGCGGGCGTAATATTGATCGACCCGATTCCGGTATAACGGTATTTTCCATTGTTCTGACTCGTTCTCGAACTCAGAATGCGCGGTGGAAACGTTTATTGGTTAATTGGAGTTTGGGAGCCACACGCGCAGTCGTACGGACTCAGCCAAGCGGACAATCGCGCTCCCTGTGTCAGTCATGCAGCCTGTATCCGAGCAAGGTGGTGTTGGTGGAAACGCATGTGTGTGCCTTGCTGTGTTGCATCGCAGGCTCGGTGTGATTTTCAAAGAAACACCGAGAATAAAATCACGAAACAAAAGCCCTATGGGTCGACGCCAGTACGTATGGTAGGAGGACGCCTTCAACCATATACAGACGCAACTCTGAAAAGTCAAGCCACTTACTGTTCTTATTGGGTTTCCTTTTTATCTGTTTTCGGTGGGCGGAACTTGGTGGCATATGACGCACGTCCTAAGCAGTCGGGGCAGAGGGCGTTACAATAGCCTGTATGGGCTGCCTCGCGCATTCCTGAAACGAGCCGTTCTTGCTTTTTTCTCCCAGGAAGCGAACACTGCGCCGGCGAAATGAATGTCGGCACGGTTATTCGCGTTCCCAGCGCTTTTCGGAAACATCGCGCGTGCACACGAACACGTACACACGCGCTATGTTCTGCTAGGGCGAGTCCGGTAGTCGCAGCAGCAGCAACAGCCGAGGAGGCGCGTTATGGTCGCCACTGTTCCCCCCCAGCGCTCTGAGCCCGCTTCCTTCCCATGCCGGTGCAGCATTTTGGCCCGGAAAAGAAACCGGCTGCGCACGGCTCCTTCTCGCGTCGCTGGTCGCAACAACAACCCCACTCCTCCGCGTCGGTGCTCGGCCGGCGTCTTATTAAGGTAATGCGCAGTTCCGCGGCGCGCGCATTCTCCAGATTTCGCGCCGTAATCTTGCCCGCGTGCCTGGCCGCCTGCTGCTACTGCTGCTGGCCGGTAGAGTGCGTTTGATTTTTTTTCTTTTCTCTCTCTCATTTTGCCGTCTTATTTCTTCTGCCACCGCACTCGCTGCAGCCGGCAATGTTGCCGCCGCTGCTCCTTCCTAATGCTTGTCGGGAAGAAAGCAGCCGCCTTCTCCTCGGCTCCAGAGTTCCCAGCTTCCTGTTCCTCGTGCTGCTTCCTCGGGGCTTCAGCCTCGTAGTTGGCGCCCCGAGGGAAGTGGAAAAGGCGTTGCCGAGGTGAGGGAGGCAAGGCGCCTGAGGTCGCGTAAGAGGTAGTGGGGAGAAAAGGGAGCGTGGGAGTGGAGGGAGCGAACTACTGGGTGTACCGCGATGCACATAAGGTCCTCGGGCACAGTGGTGCCTGTAGCGCGGGCCGTTGATCGCACTAACGCACAGCCATCTGCGTGGAAAACGTGAGTGGCTACATAAAAGAGGCGGGGGGGGGGGGGGGGAAGTAACTATGTAGTGGAGAAGCAAACAATAAGACAAAACAGACCGGAGTTGCATAGTTGTAATGCGTACACACGGACACAATCACGCCTGTTCCCGAATGCGGCGATGCTCTCACCTGTAGGCGGAGGTGCAGGCAAGACTCTAAATAGCTGTAATGCCCCCCCCCCCCCCCCCCCCGCCCCCCCGCCTTGGCGCGCCTGTAAGCAAAGCCCCTCGTAGAGGCTCCGAGAGAAGGAAAGTGACAGGAGAATCTCGGATGAACTCATACAAGTCGGAGAAAGGGAAAGGTGAGATGCTAGCCAAGAAAAACAAAAATATCGGCAAGAGTGGAACAAGTACAAACAAGATGCGCGGTGCAATGTCGTCTTCTCTGCGTAACGCGTTTGCATTGTTGCGTGTCTCTCCGCGGCGCACTATGGCAGGTCCGTTTCCGGCCTTCGAACCGCCGCGCATAGCCCAGATAAAACCACGTGAGCACTTCCTCTTTTCCTTTTCCGTTTACGAACTGTTGCGGGGTCGGGCACCGTCGTTTGGTTCTGGGCTGTCTCAGCAAGGCGCAAGAGTTCTTTCCAGTTCACTACGCTAAAGCGTTATTTCGACCGCATCCTCAGCACATCCTGTCAAATAACCATAATCAATGCACTTATTTCTTTCCGGTAGTGGATGTTTGGATGACGCACGGTAGTTGGTATAGGCAATATAGGGTAGATAAATGTTGTTCTCGCTCCGTGTACTGCGAGCTGGTCTACCCTCTCAAAGCGATATACTATAGCTTGCCCAAACCTTCGTCTTAAGAGCGTCTCCCTTGAAACGGCTTTACGTGGAGTGGCTCATGACTCAGTTTTTTCTTTGTTTTTGTTTTCAACCATTTCCGACTCGCTTGCCAGCTCAAAGGAGAAAATAGTCAAACAGCGCAGGACGGGACGAATGCTGCAAGAGAGTGGCGGCGGGTGTAGCGCCAGGGAAGACTGTTGCTACCTTATCCTATATACAGGGGTTATAGTTCCTCCATGGCGGTTACTGTCCTGGCACGCGATACTTTACGGTTGACTGCCACCTGGCTGAAGCGGGCGGTTCTCTGGCGTGCGCCTGTTCGACGTTCACAAGGGCGGGCACGTGCTGCCGACGTATCCGGGCGGCACTCTTCCGGATTACTTCCGCTTCAGGGCACCTGGAAGTTCCTCGCGGAAGCTGTGGTTGGCCGGATCGTATAGAGCTGTGAACGGACCGACTCATTTCAATATCCTATTCCTCTGTCTCGTTTACCTCGTTGTCTCGGATCTCGCAATTCAGGAGCATATATTGGGTGAACTTTTTCCTTCCCCCTGTGTGCGCTCTCAAAGCTACCTGTGGCGCCATGCGACTTGGTGTTTATGGGATGATTTTTGGTGGGCTGTGATTTTGAGTGGGCATTACGTTTAAATATTCTGCGGTGCAGAGGCTTATTATTTTCTCTTTTATACGGGCCATCGCCTGTTTATTTTAATTTTCGAAGATAGGCTCCAAGAAAATAAATAATTACGATTAATCTTGTGTCCGGCGATGTGTACGGAGTCGAAAGATTTTGGGAGAATATTGGATGGGGAACATGATAACGAAGTTCACGTAAAAAAAGGTAAATATGTCTGGAAAGATTACACCAGGGGAAGAGTAAACCAACAATTTTCGGGGACAGCATCACACGTGCCGTTTCACTTACTTAAGTATTCGTGTAAACGAAGCTTTCGTTATTAACATGACGAGCGCATTATAAATAATGAGGAGCGCATTACAAATAATCAGGTTTAACGCCACGCCCAGCAAAGTTCACACTTTGTGAACGTTCATACTGCAGAATCAGTTTTATTCGAAAACAAAATGTGAAACCTTATCTCATTCGGTACGTGCGCAAACAAGGAAAAAGAAAAGGTGCAGGGAAGATCAGAGAAGGGGGGAAGAGGAAGAGGCCTAAAACATTTACCAGTAAAGTAACTCATACTTTTCTCTGAAATCGTTAGCCGATGATAATAACCTCGAAAAATACTAAAGCGAATAAAATTTCACTGCATTTACGTAACAAAATACGGCACTCTATCGATGCGATATTCTATAGCTACCGTCTTTGCCGAAACTAGCCTGCTTACTCTTGGTAAGGGGGGTACGTGCAATTCTTTATGTGCATTTCAACTGCTATGCATTGTCTTCTCTTTCTGGAATGTACATTCCATCATCTGAACGTTAATTTGACATCGTACGGTAAATTAGACGACGTTCGGAACCTTATGGGGCGTCTGTTTGCGCTCTAGATCGCTCGCAATCCAGCGTTCCTGTCACACGGAGCTTATGGAGAGCAGCGGCACACGTTGCAGAGGCAGGCACCGCGTAGGCGTAGAGTATAGACGCTTTTCACGAGCAAACTGTTGCTGATCCTCTCCCTATACCTAGCATCGAAGTGTTTCTCCCGCTGAGAAGAGCAGAAAATGGCCGGAAACTGAGAACACGACGCCACTATCCGGGCTCCCTTGGCGGCCGTGTGTAAAGGAAGGAGATTGTAAAAAATAAAACAAAAGTAAAATAAAAAGATACAGCGAGTTGCCTTCGCCGCGCCAGCATGTAGTACAGCGGCGCGCGCTTGTTCCAAGATTGAACGCGTTTTCGATGATGGCCGCCGGGCGTCGACGCAGCTGCCGCCGCTCCATAATAAAACACTCCGAGCCGCCTCTTCGGCTATGTGGGCCGCAGCGGTGATGCGGAACGGATGGTGCTTCCCCGTGTAGCAGCACGCCGAAATGCATGCGGAGCGTGTAAGCATATAGTGTACAATGCATCACGTTATGCATCACGTTACGCCATCACAGGCGCGATCGTGCTTGACAGCCTCGGCCACTGTCGTCTTTTGTTGATTGATTTACCGTAGAGGCGAGGGGGGGGGGGGGGGGGGGGGGGGAGGGAAGGTATTTCACAGAAAGGAACCGTGTCAAGTGAATGTCACAGTAATACAAAACTGAGTGAGAAAGGAGCAGAAAAATAAGAGGCGAGTGAGTGAATGAAAGAAAAAAAAGTTTATTCTTGATATAAGGATAACATAACGAAGGCAACGGAATTAGTGATGGGCAATAAGCAACATAAGGGAAGACAGCAAATTTCGAAATAGGATAGCTGACGCACAAAATATAAGAATGAAAGTCAGCCAGTAGGTGCTTCTTGACTAAACTAGAAAAAGTCCCGTCAGTAAGTGGCTGAAAAAAAAAAAAAAAAATGTACGTTCAACTGACTAGTGCCGCTGGTTAAATAGGCGAGCGTAAAAAAGGGCGTCTGATACAGAGACGTGCTGGAGCCATTTCGCGTATTCTGCTACAGCGGTCACTTATCCTGTCGGAGAGGGATGTACGTAAAGGTTTAATAAAATCCCCATGTTGTTAGCTTCTAGGCCTTAAAGTGTCCATGAAAACGCCTTAAATTCGAGATGCGGCCTTCCTTGCTGTACGGCGCAGTCCTTGCTACGTTGCGGATATACCGTTTACAATGACGAGGAATATATCTACAACTGTCTTCTTTGGCACACCGCTCTCGTGAAGCGCAGTTATTTCGGTGGCCGAGGAGCTTGGACTATGACGTTCCGCTGCTAAGTGCGATCGAGGTCAATGAACAGGCATGTTTACCCGACATTGCGATTTTTGTGCGTATTAAAAATATGTGGCCGCCGAAATTTATATACGGCGCCCTTTATCTTATGAACTCTATATGGCGTATTATTTTAGCTTTTCGGCTCAGACCGAGGGTTCGGTCTAAGCGTGACCACCACTGTGCTACTTCGGGTCCATCGGTTATAAATAATGGTGCGTATATGCATTTGTGCAAACTCACGAGTCGTGGACTTTCTTATGTGTGATAAAAATGCGTGTGTGCTTTTATACTACTATTACTACTACTACCATTGCTGCTACTACTACTACTTACTACTATTACTACTACCATTACCACTACTACTAGCACCAACCACCACCACCACCACCACCACCACTACTACTACTACTACTACTACTACTACTACTACTACTAGTACTACTACTACTACTACTACCACTACTACTACCACTGCGAATACTATTACTACGACTACTATTACTACTACTGCTACTACCACCACCACTACCACTACAGCTTACTACTACCACTATTACTACGGCTACCACTACTGCTACCACTATTATTACTGCTACAACTACCGCTACTACTAGTACTACTACTACTACTACTACCATCACCATTACCACTACTGCTTACTACTACCAATATTACTACTACTACTACTGCTACCACTATTATTATTACCACTACTACTACTACTAGCACCAACCACCACCGCCACTACTACTACTACTACTACTACTACTACTACTACTACCACTACGACTACTACCACCACAACCACCACTACTACTACCACCATACCACCACCACCACTACTACTACCACTACCATCTACTACTACTACTACTACTACTACTACTACTACTACTACTACTACTACTACTACTACTACTACTACTAATACGACGACGACCACCACCACCACCACCCACCACGGTGGTGTAGTGGCTAGGGCGCTCGACTGCTGTAGCGAAGGATGGTGAATCGAATCCCGGCCGCGGCGGCCGCTTTTCGATTGAGGCGAAATGCAAGGCGCCCGTGTGCTGTATAGTATACACATACCAGTGCACGTTGAAGAACTCCATGTGGTCGAAATTGCCGGAGCCCTTCACAACGGCGTCTCTGATAGCCTTATAGTCGGTTTGGGACGACAACCTACTACTAGTATTGCAATGCCACTGCTACACCACTATCTCTACTACTACTACTACTACTACTGCTGCTACTGCAGCTCCTGTAATGTGCACTTCTCGAAAGGACAGAAGGTTGACCGTGAAGGCGCGTGGTATAGGCCTGGTGTAACCTCACGTGAAAAGCTAGGTGACCGACCGCGAAGAATAGTTCCAGCCTGCGCTACTTCGCGTTAGTCGTCGCCCGTTCCTTTGTTTTCGAGGTAGCTGCTGTGATGTCTGCAATTGTTTCTTCTTGAGTGTCAAATTAAGCGCGAACGCCCAGGGGCCCACGCGCGCGCCTCGGACGGCCGGTCTACCACGGACTGTTCGAGCCCATCGTCCACGGTTGGCTGCCCCGCCGAAGCGCCCACTGTCGGCCTCGATTCCGTACTGCAGAGACGGAACTGGTATTGTACGAGCATATTTCGGACGGTGACCTACACTACTGGCCGTCTCTGTTCAGTTGTGTGCATTGTTGTGGAAGCTGCGGCGGATGGCGGATCGTCACATTTGACCTGCACATCAACAGACCGCGCCTGGGGCGTCTAGTCGCCGGTGTGTATAGTATTTATTTATTTATTTACTTATCATTGTATGCCCGCAGCGCCCGTGCATTAAGGGGAGGAGGAGAACAGAAGATGTAATAAAAACATAATTTGTTGATATGATATAGTAGCGTTGCAGAAAAAACCTAGGGCGAGCACAGACAGCAGCACAAACGCTAACTTTTCTGTCAAAGCAGCAGCATACAGGAGCGACTTGGCCTTTCGACGTCTTTTGCGCTTAGCGGAGGTGCAGTGGTTTCCGCATGTTTAGACCTTTACGAGCATGTCTGGGGTGAAGATGTAGCCTGTGTTTTTATTGTGTCTTTCAGACGTGTAATATATGGTAGGAGGTTTCCATACTTCCAGCAGTGCTGCACGTTATTAGCGACACTTTTCGGGAGACGAGCATTTGCGGGCCGTTTCATTCGGACGAGGACGTGTAGGCCGTCTCTGTGTGTGGGCCAGCATACGACGCGGCACCTGCACCGGTAGGGTGAGAAGAGCTTTGTTATAACCGAGTTTAGGATTGCCTTAGCGTGGAGCTAATGACTACAGGATCACGTTGTCTTTCCTCGTTGAGGATTGGGCGCTGCCTTCGCCAGCGCATTCAATTCACACCAACACATATTTATATCAGGATGACAGGGATAGAGGCAGTATGTCTGGTAGACAAGTGTCGAAGAGCAACAGCGCTTGAAAGATGCGGCCACCAGTGCCCACTGTCAGCCTCTTTGTAAACGGGATCGGGATACCACACGAGGCACTTCGCAAGCAGTGGGCATGCGGATCATCAGGCCTCGCTGTCCTAAACATATGAGAAGGAAGACATGGCCAGATGACTTTCACTGCACAGACAGCGAAGTGATCATAATATAATTCGATCCTCTTGGAGGAACAGTGCAGTAAGACCCCAGTGAATAAAGTGCTTGCCTCATTTTTTTCGGACACAACATTACGCCACCCTCTATCAATTGACGCCACTCATTAACCTCTATCACTTCTCAATTATTCATAACTGCTGCGGACACGATTTTGTGGACGCGGTCTGCGGACAGAAATCTGTGAACATTGCGAAGTAATGCTTTCGCATTAATAAAAATCCTGTCTCCGCCGGGAATCAAACCGGGTCCTCAGCCGAACGCTTTAACTAACTGCGCCGCGCCCGGGATCGTGAGAAGCACATCATACTTGAATTGAATTGAATTGCCTTTATTCCCATAAACATACAATTTATGTAGGATTTAAGGAAAAAAGTTGCTCACGGCAACTTGACGGCCCTTAAACCCAGTCTGAGGACAGCGGCAGGGAACACAGGCACTCATTCAGTAAAAAATAATAGTAATAATACAAAAACGGAAAACATGTTGGCTTAGACATTATGCCAGCAAACAGAAATGCAAAAAAAAAAAAAAAATATTACAAAAACCAAAGTAAAGCCATGCAATCAAGAGTGTACACTTGAGCAACAAAAAACAGTGATAGAACTATTAAACAAGTAGACACTGCGAGGAAAGAAAAATACATACTTCAGCCATTGTCAAAGGCTGATATCAAAAGGAAATACTCATATAAACGTGAGATAGGGCAAGAAGTGACATCAATGTTTTTACTCGTGAGGGTGTTTAACAGGCGTGGTAAGCGACTTCTCCTTCGCTGTCGTGAGGATGATAGTATAGCGGTAACAATGACACTGCAATTACTGATAATGATAATGATGACAGTAGCGATGATAATGGTGGTTCATTTATTTGATAATGATAATGAGAGAAAATGTGATGCATCGTGTGCAGCAGCAGCGTTCAGGCTTTCGCATTTCTACAGTGCACATTCAACAGTGCAGATTCAACAGTGCTCTAGTAACTTTTAGCTTCACATTTCAGACACATTTAGCGCCTTCTTGCAGACATAGAAGGTAAAGTGCGTATCGACGCACGGCCGCTCCGCAGCTTTGTTTCGCTCCGCTCGCAGCCTGCCGCGCGTTGTATCGACACCGCCGTCGTTAACGCCGTAACCTTATTTCACGCTCCCCATCGCCCGTTGCCAAGATGCGCGCGCCTTCTTGTTTCTGGAGGCCCGGCGCGCGCCCCGAAACACGATGCTCCGCCCCTTCTTGAACCCTGCGTGAATGGCAATGCCATGATGCGCGGAAGGGGAGCGCTATCCCGCCCGTCTTCTCCTCCAGTGGGTTGGTTATGCTTCGACACCACAGCGGCCGCTTCGTTTATACTGCTAAGGTCTCGAACCTCTTTTCCGAAAGAGCATTGATTCCTTTCTTTTGGTATCTTCGATGACTTTTCACGCTCATCCATCCCCGATGTATGCGTCCGCTGCGAGACAAGGTATTCGGTGAGGAACTGCTGGATATGTCTTGCGACGCGGACTATTTTGGTGCTTTTCCCTTGCCGCTTCACGCTAAGGTGCAGCAGATTATGGTTAATGAAAAGAAAGTGTGCTTCGCCGTGGTGCTGCAGTGGTTAGGGCGCTCGACCTTTGCGTCCAAGGATGCCGGGTCGAATCCCGGCCGAGGCGGCCGATTTTTGATGCAAGCGAAAAGAAAGACGCTCGTGTGTTGTACGATGTCTGTGCACATTAAAGAATCCCAGGTGGTCGAAATTTCCGGAGACTAACCAAACCGAACCAAAAAAAAAAAAGAAAGCAATTTAATAAGAGGAAGCAGCAGGAGGAGGAGGAAGATGAGGAGGAAAGGCAGAGGGAGGTTAACCGGTAAATGAACTGGTTTGCTACCCTGCACTGGGAGAGAGGGGTAGATGGGTATAAAAGTTGTGGGTGAGAGAGGGATGGGTGATGACAGTACAGTCACATCACATCACTTCACAGTCGTATCACGTAACATAAAAATTCATAGTCTTTCCATCAGTCCTGTGCTTTTCATTAAGCGGAGCAGTGCCTGGAAGGCCTTCACCGCAGACGATCGCCGTGGCCAGGGACCTAGGATCTTAATTTCAGTTAGTGGGCGTCCATCTAGACGCTCCAGCGCACGGCATAGGCACTGGCTTTCCTTAATAAGAGGAAAGGTGAAAAAGTAGGGGTAAGGAGACCCTGTCCTGCTACGTATGCCACACCGCGAGGAAGAGGGTAAAAGGAAGTAAATAATAATTATGGTGCCCAAGTTTATTACCGTACTTACACGATTATAAGCATCCACATTTTTCACGATAGCAATGCCGATAGTGCGGGAGGATGTTAAGGTGGGCATATATTAAAAAATTATACGGTGCAGTTCTTGCTGGAAAGGTATGCATTCATGTTTTGTATACTTTGTGGAACTATTCATTCTCGTTCTGCGGTCGTACCAACCTTTGGCATGCTTACCCAGTCGGTTAAACTAACCATCTGTTTCAGCAAAAGTCCTATATTCAGCTAAGTGCCGAATTTCTCCATGAACGTTGTCAGCAGTAAAGAAAGGGATTAGAATAAGAAGAGTCGATAAAAAAAGACCCTTCTTTATATTTTATTCATTCCTTTTCCCCGCATCCCCCCCCCCTTTTTTTTTGGTTGGGGGGGGGGGGGGGGGGCAGCCATCTTTTGTGATTCGAAAGCTGTGTGAGCACGTTTGCGAGCTGGCGCCAAGCAGCTGTCTTGGGTTAAAAGAAAGCGACAAAGAAGGGAAAAAGCCCCGCGACAGCCAAAGCCACTCAGTCTCCAAGTGCTCCTCCTTATTTCGTGTACCACGCCAGCGCCCTCTTGAGGGCGTCAACTGCTCTTCGCCTTCAGGAGTGAGCAGAATATTCTTTTACTGCAAACTTGGCTCCACCTTTGCTTTTTGTGTTCGTCTGCTAGTGAACTTGGAGCGCTTTGCTGTCAGCGTGGCGTCTCCGCTCCGGCAACTCGAGTCCGATTACGCGTCGAGTGGTCTACAAATTGCCGATTCGTCGGCCCTAAATGGCAGAGAAGGAGCTACTCGAAAAAAAAAAAAGAAAGAAGGAAGGAAGTAAACCTGAACGCTGGCGAGCGATGTGAAAAAACGGACAGCAACGGGACGCCCTGTAACGTAGGAAAGGGGGATCTAAGTAGGCTTAGTGAAACTGCAAGAAAAACTAAAGGGGAAGTAGGGAAGGAGACGGCATGAGAGATCCCTCACTCCAGCAAGGAGCGTTCGAATGCGGGCACAGTCGGGAGGAGAAATGCCGCCGAGGCAACCCGTTTGAGTACACGACATTGCGTTCTCGGCCGACCTGTTTCTTATCGTATCGTTCATTTCGTTGCTGGTTTTCTCTTGCTAGCCGTTTTCTTGGCTTGTCAGATGCGTCAGCAGCGGCAGCGTCGTCTGCCTCGAATCGCGTCGTCTGCAAGTTGGCCGCACAGGGCCGAACTGACCGAACGACGCCGCCCTTATTCCGTTCGCGGCCAGTGTAAGTGAGCGACGAAGGAGGAGGACCGTTACTGCGTCTTCCCATCGTCCCGTGCACTGCTCAAGAGGGAGAGAGGAGGGACGATTTTATCGGCTTCGCTGCGTCTTCTTGCTGCCTTCCGCAATAACGCGGCACGGTCGGGCAGCAAGCCAGCCCGAACGAATCTCGTTCGCGGGAAAGGGGGAGGAGAACGGGTTCAGACGGGAAGGGAGGGGGCTTTCGGAAGCGGACGCCCGGCGATGTCCATCGTCCATTAGTGAATGATACCCTCCCGCTAGGCCCTGGATCCCCCGGAACCGTTACAGATAGAGGCCCGCTTGTTTCTCCTTCACCTTTTCTTCGCTGCCTCCAGCTTTGTAGCCAGCCGCTACTTTTCATTTCCCTTCTTGTTCGTGTGTTTCTTCTTTGGGTATAGTGGGGCCGTTTATGTGCTGCCGACCACTGCCGCCGCCGTCGTCGGATTCGACCGTCCGGATCCGGCGTTATTTGAACGCTGACGAACGGCGCTGCGCGGTCATTACCGCCATTTTTCATTCGCCTCTCTCGTCGTCTGCTGCGCTAAGCCACCGGAGCGGCCGTCTCTGCTCCCGGCGTCGTCGCATTTCTCTCGGTCGACTCGGCGCTCCTGTCGTGCCCGGTGGATTACTCGTCCCGCTCTCTGCTCGGGCTCAATTTGTCTCTCTGACGTTTTCCTTGACGTCACGTCCTCCTCCTGGTCCGCGCGTTGTCCAGGCCCAGAGGAGGACCGGCGATGGCCTTCATTTGTCGTCTGCTCATTTCCGGCGATCCGTCTGCGAGATATGAGAGCTGCAGGGTGGTGCCGAGCCCCGGACGCGAATCTTTTGCGTGTCTCGCTGTTTCCGGTTTATTATACGCATGAGAGGTCTGGGGCACTCGTGTTCGCGGAAGGCTTCGCGGCTTCTCTCTTGACGTTAACTATGAAGTTTGGCTCTGGTCCAGTAGCTGCGCATAAGGAATAGTTCACATGTGTTCAAACTCCCCAACCGCGACCGGCTTATTGGAGAGTGAAGGACCAATATTATGTGCCGTTACTTGAAGCAAGCGCTCTTACAATAGCTGATGCGGCGACCTTAATGTAGATAATATCAATTCTCAACCGAACAGCCGTCAGACTGGCTCCCTACGGTGCAAACGTTTACATATTACAGAGCAGTCATCGAAATCCAGCCTTGACGCAAAACAGGCAAGCAATTCGATCAGTCATCTCTGTTCTTCCCGTACTGTAGCCATCGGACTGTGTTCATCCTCCTAGTTTCGTGCAGGGCTTGTGGCTTTAGTTAAAGAAAGCTGGCAATGCCGGCTAGAGAGGAATCTGTCGGCCGTATGTGTTGATGATCTGCACTACTGGACGGGGCATAATACTTGCAGCGTACGTGTTTTCGTCCTGTCGCTTGGAGCGCGCCTTCATTGCGTTTGCTGCACCAGTCATTGCTGTGGTCTCGCGGTTATCTCATATGCGCACGATCAAGGCAAGTGACAAGCAAACTTAAAGCGAGCGTAGAACTGTACCCATGCCTCACAGCGAAAGCAAGTTTGGTGTACGGACGTGTGTAACTGTCAGTGCCAGCTATTTTTGCGAAGTACTTATCAGGCTTTAAATCATTATCCATGAATGCTTCAAGGGCTCGCCTGAGAGTAACATGTCACGTGTATGGCCAGGTGAACTTTTAGAACCGTGGTATATAGTGGCTCGACCAGTATTAGATAGAACTGATTTCGCAATGCTTATATTTAGTGTGTCAAAGGAGTGCACGGTGGTGGAGGGAAATTTGAAGGGAAATTTCGGTTGCAAACCCTCCAGGTGTGCTTCTGGAGGTAGCAAACGCAAAGCGAGCGTAGAACTGTACCCATGCCTCACAGCGAAAGCAAGTTTGGTGTACGGACGTGTGTAACTGTCAGTTCCAGCTATCTACGAAGTACTTATCAGGCTTTGAATCATTATTCATGAACGCTTCAAGGGCTCGCCTGAGAGTAACATGTAACGTCTATGGCCAGGTGAACTTTTAGAACCGTGGTATATAGTGGCTCGAACAGTAATAGATAGAATTGATTTCGCAATGCTTATATTTAGTGTGTCAAAGGAATGCACGGTGGTGGAGGAAAATTTGAAGGTTCTTCGGTTGCAAACCCTCCAGGTGTGCTTCTTGAGGTACGCCGATGTCACGCGTCGTCTTCGCTCGGTCGTCTTTCGGCGGACATGCGAGACGGAAGGTGAGGGGAGTCACTGAGGCGAGCTTCCTGTCAGCTCGCTGCCATTAGTCCTCGTCCCGGTGATTGAGATGGCTCCTCCTGTTTGCCTCATTGTGAACTGGAAGCGAGTGCGCGCGTCGTTTGGAGCCGTCGATCTTCATCTTCGGCTTCCTTGTTCAACGAGCTTCACTTGTTCGTGTTGGCGGGGCCTTTCCTTTCATCCTGGGCGCGTTCCCTTGAGATACATGCATAGTGAGCTAAGCGCACGGAGACACAAAACGTTCTCGGGCTTATCGGCAACATGCGCCGTGGATATATGAGTAAAAAAAGTGTAGATCAGCGAAGAGCTGAGCTTGGGGTTCTATAGTTGGTACTGCACTGCATAGAACTAATGAAACATTTCAAATTGACCCATTTTGTGCTATAGTGTATATATTTATTTTTATTTTTACCTACCTTGTCCTTTCTCCCTATCGCTCACCTCTGATTTTTTCTGCCGCTTCCTCACTATCCCTTTATTGCCACCGTCCCAATTCAGGTGCTTCAGATATCAGATAGCAGATACCGGGGCTAGCAAATATATTTTGCTTGTTTTCGGATGTGTAATAAAATAACCACATACTACTACTTGACCCGGTCATTTTACTGCCTCTGTGCAGCGATAATCCCGGATGCAGGACCCAACCTCGGGAATTTTGCAACACTTTTGAGAACGCATAAAAATTTACTCGCGCACTTTATCTCTCTACCCCGATGTTGCGAATTCTGAGTTTTTTTTTCTTTTTTTTTTGACAAACCTTTCACACCCACCGCGCTGGTTGGGTGGTTTACGCGTTTACGGCCGTGTTTTGACGGATTCGAAACACAAAAGAGGCATTGTGCACGGTTTTTACACCGCTTAAGGAGCGCAGGGCCCTGCATTCCGAGTTGGCGTCGTTTGCAGAAGTGTTCCTTTTGAACCTCGTCTGACTGATTGAAGTGTCGAAACCGGAAGTGGTGGAAACGAAACTGACATCCGGTCCCTCTGTTTCCACCAGTCACGCGACTCGAACTGGGAGCGAAAACCACACTTCTGAAAACGCCGTCAACTCAGTGCGGGCCCAGAAGGTTGGCCACAATAACCGTGTGCGGTTCCGCTTGCAGTTGAACACCGACGACCTCCGGCGTCTCATCGGCTTTTCATTTTGCACCAACGGATACAAAGTGTTCAGCTGAAATTAGCCGGTCATCTTAAACGAAACAACGTTATTCAGTGCAGTAAAATAAACTTGTTATGGCGCCCAGGCTGACGAAGACCTTCATATGACCGCCATCTTGTCTCGATTGCGTTTGTGGAAATTGCCAGTAGCGTTACGATATCTCGAGTTGCGAGTACTCGCCTGCTCTTATCAGCAGTGCATGCTCCAGTGGCTTAATTTCCGGAGGAAGCTGTTATCTGATGGGGGAAGCTGTTTCCAAATGACGTCAAGGCGTGCGTGGCATGTAGTGGCCCCAGGCGTCGACAGACTGACTGTCTACAATGTTTGTCCCGTCCTTTTGAAGAGAGAGGGAGATATCTGACCAAGGCGATGTGCGAATGTCAGCGGAGCTTTCTGATTGGCTGCTCTGGGGACACCGTCGTCCCTCATCACTCAGCTTGCGGCTCACTTCCGGTGCTTGAAGACGCGCAGTCTTGCATCCTCCGGTTGCGCCTGATGGCCTCGTGAGGTGCACGGAGTAAGTGCGGGCGAATGGGCATCGATGAGCGGACAGTAAACTTGCTGCCAGCACTGCCACCATCATTCGGCTGCGTACAGTCTGTTTCATCGAAATGCTTGGGTCCAAGACTTTACACCGGGCTAGTTCATCTTGCTTCATCACAACGTCGAAGTGCGCTTACAAAACATACCGAAGGGACTATGCAGGACGCACGAGTAAACTTACAGCAAAACTTAATTTTCCTCTGCACCAGCAGCAGGGAGGATCAGAAAAAAGTTGGCTGAAGGCTTAGCTTGGTTAAGCTTGGAATATTGCGAAAACAATACCCCGGGCTGCGCCTTGTTCGGCGGCTGTGCCCCGACTACTACGAGGAGCCGAGCCGAGCCACAGCCCCATTTATCCTCCTAGCGTGACGTCACAAACAGCGAGCGCCCTCTCTCGGCTGCGACACAGCGCCGTGTATGGACTCGCCGCCACCATCCGATGGCGCGAGCTGGGGCCCCATCTTTCGGTCTGGCGTGACGTCACATGGTCACGTGAAAGGTCATGTAATGGAGGCGCCACGACACGCCAAAGGCTCGAAGTGCTAGCAGTATTGCTTTCGCAATAAAAAACAAATAAAAAAAACAACAAAAGCCATCATCGCAAACGGTGGTAGTTGATGTGTGTGTGATCTGATATGTGTGTGTGATGATCTTTCACGTTCGCGTGCACGCGCGCACACACACACACGCACACGCACACACGCGCGCGCGAAGCACCCGCTGTTGCAGCCCTTTCAGGTCTTCATGTGTGACGAATTGGCAGGCGTGTCAGTCACGGGGATTGTGAGGATCAGCTGTGAATACAGAACGGGGCGAACATGCATGTGCAGAAGCATATGCACTGTATCTATTATACATAATCTGAACCAAAGCTCACTTGTGTAAAGATATCGGGAGGAAGTCGTGACACTGTAGAGTGTATCAGAGGCATGTCAGTCTGCTCGAAACAAAAAGTACAATTTTTCCTGGGCACGCAAGTCTGATACGAAATTTGCGACATGATCAATGAGTTGCTAGCGCTTGTCCCGTCTATGCCCTCTTGTGGGCTCTAGGCCGAGCCGCGAAGCAATACGTCTTAAATCAATGTCCATCGCTGCACTTGTTGTAGCACAAGCGCATTGATAGCGTTGGTCTAAAGAGAGCTGTACAGCTTCTTCGACAGAGGCGCCCACCGCTGTTACCTGCGGCCAATCAAGAGAACCCGAAGTACGTGCGGTATGTAAGCCGCAGATACGAAACTGGGGAGGGGGGGGGGGGGGGAGATGAAGCACGCTTGTAAAGCACGCCGCGAGTAATCTCATATAGAGCGCCGGCCGTTTTGTCCCACAAAAAGCCCCCGCGAATCCCTGCGACACAATCCGAGACGTGACTGGAGTGCGGCGAGTGTTATACGCCGGCCTAATTGGACGCCGGATGGACTCACATCCGGCCTCTGTAAAAGACGCGTGTGCGCAGCACTTTGCGCCAAAGCTTCCACGTCGCGTATCAGAGGCCTTTGGCAGGCGTTCCTGTGTCGTACCGGCGAAAGTGTTTGAACCTGCCGGTAGAGCTTTTCAGAGGACCCTCCTATAGATTTGCGGGCTTTGGTGCTGCTGAAAGCCACGTCAGCGAGAACCTGTAGCTTTCGCCACCGCAAGACTGTATTGAGCCGTATATACGGCGATAAGAGTTGAGAAAAAATATATATATAGATCGGATTTTCGATGTACCTAACTGTGACAATGTGTTTGATTGACCTTCTTCTATTTTCCGATTCATCGTACGTAACTCGACATTCTGTGATATGAGGCTGCACCTTTATTCGGATTGGTGAAGTCTGAACATGAAATAAGCGCGGGAAAGACTCGGGCGAGGACAAAGGCGGACGGGACGGCCCCGATTCCATCCACTTTTGTAGCTTTTTATGTTATGTTATGCTATCTTATGTTATCTTATATAGCGTTCGACATCACGGAGCTGCTGGAGCTATGAATGATGCCGTAGTGGAGACTTTGGATTTTTTTTAGACCACTTGGGTATCTTTATCATCTACTGGCATCGTGCAGCTAACGCACGCCTATTGGGTTTAGCCTACATCAATACGCCGCGCCGCGGAAGGGTTCAACTTCAAGTACTCCGGTTCAGTAGTGGGGTGGCTAACCACTGAGCCACAGCAACAGCTGTCTGTCACTTTCTCCATGTCTCTTTCGAGCTTCTAGCATGTTCAAATATGCGGAGCCTACTTAGTTTTTAAATGTGAAAGTTTTTTTTTTCACTTCTCAGACGACAAGAGATAAGCGCCCGAATAAGGTATATACTGTTGTGCCCGGCCAAAGCCGTCCAGAAATTCGCCGGACGCCAAACTTCTCCGGCGAACGCCTCCTTCACAAACTCCGGATACTTCTCTGCGAAGCACCGGTGCACTGGAGGCGAGCCGTGCCAAGGGGAGAGAAGCGACGTGTTTGAACATGAGCTGAGCATCCAGACAGCTCGGCGCCGTCGCCCTGACGTGGACCCCTTCTCGCCCCGCGGCGTATTTGAAGCAAGAGCGCAGCAAGCTCTCCCATTGGTCCTGCGAAAGTGCTGCCGCCGGATTGGACCGTTTGAGCGTCAATGGTTTCTCGGTTTACGGAGGCCCAAGTGCTTCCGTTCGAGACTCTGAGTGTAAGTTCGTCACTAGCGTCCATCGGGAGCAGTTCGCCCCCTGAGAGAGCGGACTCGACGGAATCTCCCCAGCCGTCGCTGCGCGAGAACAGTCGCGTATGGCTATGTTAGCTTTCAGCCCCAGAGCCGATCTCGTTGTGTAAATGCCTGTAAATAGTGTATAAAGCCTTTTCTTCATCTCACCAGCGCCGACTCGGATTCACCGCTACCGCCCAGGGAGTTGACAGCCCTCGTTCACGAAACGGGTGGCGAGCGCTACGCAACCAACTCATTTGCACAACCCTGTAGACGGTGGGCTACTGTGTCATAACCACACCACCGGGAATAGAGGACGTAATTCTCTGTCTTTACTGATCTGCAGCGAGGCTTTGCGCAACCTTTTTCTCAAGTTTTGTCTGACCCCTGAAACTCCCTAATTTTCCCGTTTTCTCACGCAGAGGCTCAGATGTTTGCCCTAAGTTTGAAAGTTGTTAGCGAGCCTTTCGTTTCCTCCTCTGATACCCTTCGCCCCATGATCGTTTCGGACAAACAAAACAAGCGTGATCGTCACAACTACGCCTTAAGCAATAGACGCAACCGGAGTCTTGTGTCGCCTTGTGTGCAGAGTAGCACTGAAAACTTCGCCCCTTTTTAAGGATACGTGGTGCAAGTGTGTTGACACATTTTGAAAGACATGGTGTAGCCAGCTTTAAGGGAAAAGTACTGCCACTCCAGTTGCTTCCTTTCAGCGAAATAACCGAACGCCAGGAAACATGAAAGCGTATCTGTTTGTTTCCTCGTTTTTGATTACAAAAATAAAATAAAATGTGAAGCGACGTTGCGTCGAATGCCGGGAATCATGCAACTCAGTGATACCAGTTGCGCAACTCTTTCGATCGCGCAGATGTCCATAGTTGCTCATTACCGAAGAGGGAGAAAGTTTGAACTATGACTCAGAAAGAGGGGCGAGAAGACGCGAGAGTGTGCCTCACGAGTGGGCAGGAAACTGAATCAGGGGGTCCACTCTCGCGGGAACTGCAAACACGTCGTCGGCGGTGAAAATTGCTGCCCTCCCGCGCGTGTCTCGAAACGACAATGAGAAAGAGACGGCGGTGGGTGCCGAAGAAAGTGAGGGAAAAAAAAAACAACAGCGAAGAGAGACACGAGTCGAGAAAAGTAGAGCTCGTACAACAACGAGGGTGTCCGAATGCGGGCCCTTTGTATACCTGGGTCCCATGCGTCATTACGGTCGCATTGAAGAAATGTTTGCTGTCCGCGATGGGTTCTGGGGCGGCCAACACGGAGCGTGGATTGAGGTGCAAATCCTCTCAGTTTCCCAGGGAGAGCAAGAGAGGAAAAACAAACAAACAATGAAAGGAAACGAGCGTAACTACAAATGCAAACACAGGAAGGATAAATGGAGAAAAGGAGGTTGTTTGCAGTTGTTGCCACTTGCCTCGAGGCGAGAGAAGAAGACAGAGGGCGAAAAGCGTGGGCCGAACAATAGGGCGTAACAAACTACGCGTTGTCTTCGTTTGAGTGGAACGGAAATAGAGGCAACCGAGAAGAAAAAGAAACGTTCAAATAAAACGTCGAGCGAAGAAACCAAGGAGCCCGTAGCGCCAGCTGGCCGCTCTTGCGTGTCGAGGCCTGCGGCGACGAGTGACACTCGTGGGCGTCACGTTTGTCCAAACGAAAGCCGCGGGAAGAGAGCTCAAACTGGTTTTCGGGCCAGAATACTGCTAAAGAGTTGCCGAGAAGACGGTGGTCTCTCGAGAGGCCCAGCGGGAAAGAGAGGTGACAAACGACGGTGATGATGACGCGTACGGTTTGGCATGGGGACCAACTTTGGAAAGGTGCCATACGTGAGGCGCATAGTTGCCATATGAGTAACTGAGTAACTGCTTCTGCACTTTCTTGATTGTTTCGTACCGTACTTTCGGCGTGTGGTAATCGTCATCGCCACGTTAGTGGCAAGCGTATAATGTCATAGTATTCAACGTATACTGCAATATCAAACTGATTGTTTTTTCTATTTATTTTTTTTTGGGGGGGGGGGGGAGGGGTGAAAACTTTTGTCTACTGCTCGTCGTCTACTGCTATTATTGACAACAATGCAGCTCACCAGCTATCAGTGTAGTTCTGCTCTACCGTAAACTACTTAATGTAGTGCTTGGGCCCATAAATTTGAGAGTACTGGCTTATTTTGACTGGTTAGTGAGCACTCCCTATTAGGCTGAAACGAGATGCATAAGAAAGGCTGAAAATACACTGGGAAAAGCCGCGGGTTATTTTGTGTTGTTTGGCATATACTCTGTCTGGTTTGTGCGCAATGAAGCAAGCAACCCAACGTCACCACAGTTCTGAAGTGAGCTTCGTATCAGCGGCCTGTGTTTGGATTGCGTATAGTTCATGCGAGCACATGGCCTCTCCTCTGCCAACTCTTTCCTGGATAATTGAGACTAGTGCCTACTCGGCGGTGCCTAAAATTTGTAATCGGTAGTGCGCTCTTTGAGGACGTTGAAAATGGAGGTTCTTATTTCCTTTTGTCGCTTCAGTGTGTATAATGTGAGAGCGCTCGCGCTTTCCACTGAGGGAGACGAGGCGGAAGGAAAGTCGTCGCTGTTTTGGTCTTGTCCACTGTATTAGCAATGCGACGTTTCCAGGAGCCTTCTCGCTGGTGCATTCGGTAGAGTTCCTCGCATATGTGAGCAGCTAGCTGGGGTGTACACGAAGAGGCCCCGAGAAAAACCGCAGAGGTGGAACTGTGTGGATGCTGGCTAGGATTGGGCAGGATTGAGGGAACGAAAGCTGGCACGGAGACGCAATTAACTGACACCAGGTTCCTGAAGTGGATCGGAGGGTGCTGGGCTGAGCATACGCAAGAATGAGCGCCTAGTACCTCATCCTGTTTCTATAGGCCGAGGCCGCCCCGTTTCTGGAGAGTATGGCTTCTGAGCCTAAGTACACTGTGCGGAACCCCGGCCGCGGTCGCCGCACAGACGGAGGCGAGCTTGAGGAACGCCCGTTCAGGCGATCATATTTGATCCTGTTCCGAAGTCGTGTATAACGGGCGTCTGGTGGTCCACGCGGTGCTCGGTATGTCAAATCCCATATACCATCATACCAGCCAGCATCTATCATGTGGGAATCCTCTCACTGACTAAGGTTTCGTGCCATACAGGAGAATGGAATGGACACGCCAAGAGGGAGCGATGCACATTGAGGGAGCGATGCACACTGCATGCCTTCAATGGAGGCGTCCAGGGCGCAGAAGGGGTAGAACAGGGAGCATCCTTGAATGCGCTCTCGTTTAATGGAAATTGTAGTACAGGCCTTCTTTTCTGCTCGCAACTACCGCATGGGACCACGGGATGCATTTCTCTCGCCGCCTTGATTGACCGTCTTTCGCATCGAGGCGACCCCAGCGAGTGGCTGTCGCTTTGGGTGCTCAGTTGCCGCTCTAGCGCCAACCGAGAACTGATCGAGGTCCTCGCCGATTGCTTAATCGGATGCAAGAACGCAGCAAATTACCCTAAAGATTTGTCCCCACATGCTTGAAGATAAGTTGTTCTGTACGAATTCACAGCACCTGAAAATCACGCAGTGAGTCGCGCTCACACCGTTTCCGCTACAGCCGGCCATGATTGTGCCCGCCACCTCAGCGGACACCATTTGGCCCGCA
The DNA here is from genome assembly GCF_055883805.1 of Amblyomma maculatum. Taxonomy (NCBI): domain Eukaryota; kingdom Metazoa; phylum Arthropoda; class Arachnida; order Ixodida; family Ixodidae; genus Amblyomma; species Amblyomma maculatum. Next base: position 34,564,538 of record NC_139352.1, on the reverse strand, counting down.
AGAGCGTGCCAGTGTTTCCAGCGCGGCCGTATAGCAGCACCATTAGGATCCGGTGGCAACGTCCGGAGCGGGTCGTTCTCTGTGGCGCGTTCGCCAAATGCTGCCGCCTTCCCTCTGGTCGTTCTGCGGGGCAGCGTTGGGCTTCGGCCACTTTCCCCTCGGCTTTACGTGAGCCTCCCGCCGAAGATTCCCTTTCATGCCGCGTGAGGCCTCGCTTTCTTTTCTGAAGCTCGGTCACGGATGCGATGATGCCCTCTCGTCGCCGTCTTTTCAAGGTCGTCGCTCCGGGCGCGTGCAATACAGCGCTGCGCTTCTTCCGTGCAGTGCCGATGGGAACGTTTGTGAAGGGCACCGATCTGACGTCACTCTCTATGCGGGATATCCGCGTGACGCCACTGCCCTCATTTTTTGTTATCCCTCTGCTAATTTTAGCTGTGCTGGCGGGAGCAGGTGGCGATAGCCCCTCTAGACAGGCCAGCAGCCTTTCGCAGTGTTTGGCGTCCACCCCTGGTGCCGGCTTAAACGCCGCCGTATTGCTCGTTGGACTGTTGTCACGCTGCCAGAGCGGAAGCGGAAGTGCAACTGCTTTGCGGCAGCTAACAAAGGAGATACTTCGGCAATTCCCTCGCCCGATGCATGGCGCCCATCGGCAAATCTTGCCGCACATGCACTCGGACTGAAGGGGGCGAAAGAACGCCCGTGTATGGAAGGCAAGGGAAGAGGCTTAGCGCCTGAACAGATGTCGCTTTCATGGTGGTGCGGATGATGGACTGTCGAAGCCATTAACGAGCATCGATGTTCAGCTCTTCACACGAGAGAAGCGAACACAGGTGTGTGTAGAATTTTTCGGAACATGCGAGTCCCGAGGAGCCTTGTTTCTGAAAACAATAACGCAGAGGGTCTTTAAATAAAAAGCAAAAGAGTGGAGAGTGGGACTCACTGGTTCACGATCATGGTTGCAGATAAAAAAACGCCCAATTTGGAGCTCTTCCTTGCCTCAGCGTTGTGTGCCTCCGAGCGGAGAGGAAATTGAGCGGCGGACACCTCTTCATGGCGACGTGGTCAGTCGGGAAATCACGACGCAGCGGCGATTGCGCTGGAAGGCATTATCGGGATGAAGAAAAATAATCCCATTTACTCTGGGACATGGGAAAGGGGAGAGTTGCAGCACAGATAGCGGCGGGAGAGGGGAGGTGCTGGAGGACACAAACATAAGCAGACAGAGCAAAGAAACTATATACTGAAGCAATCGAGGAGAGCTTTCCATTATCCTTTCCATTACCTCTAAGAGTGACAGACTGGATTCTATAGGTAGGGCAAGTGTACAATAGCGGACTACTGAAAGTTATGTTAGCGAATTAGATTAGGAAGTTTGTGGAAATCAAGTGGATGTAGCTGGCACAGGACCTGGTGAATTGGAGGGACAAGGGTACGAGATGGCCTTTGCTCTTCAGTGGGCGGAGGCAGGCTATAGATATGAGAAGTATACTGAAACTTTTGAAATGAAACTGTCGACTGCACAGTGCGCTGGGGGAAATAAATTTACTGGTGCGACGCTATAATAGATATGATAACATGTGGGGATCATGTAAATTGTAGAAAAAGAAAAAGCTGTCAGTTCGTTTTGTAAATCTCGTGATCGGTCCTCTATTACGACGACATGACAGACATCGGAGGAACGGGAATTACCTTGGGGTGGTGGAGCGTTTGGGGTTGAATGTTGGGACTATCTCGAGAAGAGACCTTCATGTTAATCAGGGCTGGATCATGGTGAAATTTTGGCACCCGCGCAGCTGACGACTATTCTGTGAAAGATACCTCTTTTGAGGTTTTTCGAGTGCCTTAACTATGTGAAGGAGCGATATTTTCTCCTTACGCACTTTCACTCCCATTCTTTCCGTAAAGGCCACAGTGTGGAAACACAAGAAGGTTTCATCACAGCCGTACCGGCGTACTGCTTAAACGGTTACTCGTTGCCGTTGCTACCATTGCCCCGCTTGCTATAGCTAGCCTCATCTGCTGTACAAGTAGACGCAATGCGAAATGGAACAAGTGAACCTGTGCACATGCGAGCTTTCCGCGCGCATGCGCTGGACGCCTGTCCTGCCACGCTTTCATGCTTTTGCGCCTGTTGCGAGAGCCGTGGACGCCAAAGTGACTATGCTTTCGAAACAGCGGTCATTGTTCCTAAATTTTCTCGCTGTTCAGTCGCACGCACGCATCGTAGGGGTTTCGAATAGGCCTGCGCTTAGTTTTTCGAACAGCCATTGGCGCTCGATCGGGGCTCAATGCCACGGGCTGGCGTGTTCCCTTTAATATCGCTTCCACCTATACCTGCGGCATTGAGTTACCGTGTCATCTGCACGGCTGTCCGGCTGTGCTAAAAAATTCCACTTAGAAAAGTTTCCTATATCCCTGACCGCGGTGAATGATTATCTCCCTTGTTGTGACCCTTTACGTGTTTCGAACAGTTACGGAGTATACGCTGACACAAAATTGGGCTAATTTGTAAAATGCGGGAATGTCACAAATGGCAGCGTGAGAGAATGGCCTCTCATGGATCGCCACCGCTCCGCCGGACTCGAGCTGTGCCCAAGTGTTCGCGCCTTCAGTTTCTAACCCTCACTGCACCGAACAACTCTGCCACAGGCCCGTGAGCGGTGGTGGTAATGCATGCTGCAGATGGGGCTAGGGTAGGGTCGTGGCACGCGTCGTGAAACTACGGCGACGCCACCTGGCAGCGGGAGTGGAGCGCAGCACTTGACATCGCCATAAAGTAGAGATGCTTCTGACGCAAAGCGAAAACAGCGGCAGCCATATTGGTTCGTAAACTGCCCGGACGAAGACTAAGGGGGTTCGTCTCGCGATGGTTCTTCGACCGTGTCTAGAGCGAACGTCTTGCCGGCTAGTAACGCTCCTCTTCTCTTTTTTTCGAGGGGGTGGGGATTACTCCGTGTCAAACGGATACGCTTTTCGTACACCAGACAACAAGCTAGAAAGAAAGGGTACAATAGCAACAAAAACCGCAGTTAAAAATGTTGCAGGGCGCTGAAGCTTCGCTAGAGGGGTAAACTATATGCATTCCCCCAATTAAAAAAAAATTCTTTTAGGGTTTGGGGAAAGGATTGGTGTCACTTCTCGGCGGGCACCTATACGCTTACAATTAACGGCATGCAATTGGCGGCAGTATGCCGTCGATTCGAATTCCTATCGCAAACTATAACCTTCGACCCGACCACCAGATGGATATTAGATATGAGCAGCGAAATGGTAACACCACCCTCAGCGCTGTATAGAAAGAACGGTCGAGTCACAGTTCTGATAGAAAATCACGCGTGGAGTTTTTCCAACGTGTCTTTTTCCCTGCACATCTTATTTACGAGATACCACGACTGCTTTTCGGGCAAAGGAGTCCAATACGCTATCGCATAGTTGTTCCTCTCCGTCTTGCCTTCTTTGCAGTGCCAGTGCAGAAGCTTACCTGCGAAAACCTGGCAAGACGATGTTGCGCTTTGCAGGCTCTGATTTAAGCTACTGGCATGTAGTTTGCTGCATGCGCTGAGCAGGACGATGAAATCGGCTAGACTCGGTCACTTGCGCTGGTGTGTATTAATGGGATCAGCCTGTGCCAATGCAAATTCCGCTCGTGTTTCTTTTTCTTTTTTTTTTTTTTAGCCCGTGATTTGGTTTCCGATCCGCTGTTTGAAACATATGGCGCAACACCAAACAACACATCGCCAGGTTGTCCAGTCCTTGTGCCGAGAGCGGCCGTGAGCCGCATGCACTTCCATTCCAAATTGGGCGACGAGGTGCTTTTCCTAACGGGCTCATGGATCGCACTGTCGCTCCCTCGTCTCGGCAGACAAAACTAGCCCCTAACGACGTCGCCGGACTGCGCGACAGTCGCGTCGGGCGCCAGCCAAATCGCCGGCCGACGTCAGCAGCACCGGACGCGTGAACCCGCGACTGGAGAAAGCTGCGCTCCCAGCACCTTTTTTTTCCCCCTCCTCCCGTTTCTTCGCGTTGCCGCCGCTTTTCTCCGCGTCATTACCCAAACGCTGGGCCTGCCCGCTCTCCGCGCGTCGCGCCAAGAAAATGTGCCGGCGGCTGGTCGTTGGGCTCCGACGATTGCTCGCGGCGAGCGCATTATTCTTAGTGCGTGCCACGTCGAGCTGCAGGTGGTGACCGGCGAAGGAAACCAGTTCAAGAGGGACAAATATGTTCTCGGATTTAGGTATAAAAAAAATGGCGGTGGTTAACTATTAATGAACAAAGTTAGACGAGCGATAGCTCGGTCTTGCATTGTTTTGCGCGGTTTGGCGTTTGTTTTTCAATTCTACACGCCGAGACCTTTTCAGCGATGTATGACTCGACGTTCTAGGTTAAAGTTTGTTTTAATCGCAATTCTCTAAAAGTAATTAAATAGGACTTACAATTTGTTCAGTGCAGTTATACTCGATACATTGTCGTGACGCTGGGACTAAGTCGACCCGGCCTTCACTTGGTAGCGTGCAGAGACTCCGGGTTGAAAAAGGATTGAATCTTCGAAGTTGGTAAAATATATACAAGCGGGTTTAATGGCACTTTGAGAAAACTTATTTACATGAAAAAAAAAGGGTATATCAGCAAAATGGCAAGCGTTAAAGGTTCATAGCGAGGAGCGTCTGGATGAGCCGTTTACCCAGGGCTCAGAGCGTCATTTCGTGCTCTGCAACGTCCTTAAATCCCCCTATATCCAGCCCCTCTCTGAAGATGCTGACCAATCAGTTTCAGGGCACACCCCTCAGATATCGGCAACCAACAATGCAAACACGGGGGCCAGTTTGTTGATCATTTTGTGGAGCATTCGTGTGTCGTCTTCCACCTGTCTCTGTCTATCAAGTAGCACAGTATTCCACAGAATCGGCAACCAATCGAACACATCACTGCACTGATGGTCTGATGCACTGACTGGTCCAGTATTGTTTCGTCGGGCGTGGTCATTTGTTGTCGGGTAGAGCTTGGGAACGGCGAGGAGGTAAATTTCAATTCTTCTGCAAAGATCCGTTATATTGTTTCCGGCAAGTGGATTTCCTTCTCAGAAACCCAAGTGTACGTGCGCGCCACGAATACTGCTCCCAGCATTGTCCCTTTCCGGCAATTGCAACTCTTTCCTGCATTCACGGGAAATCCTCTAATGGCCGTAATCCTCATGCTCCTTTCTTCTCCTGTACGTCAGCGGACGTGTCACTCCGATCGTCTCCTTTGGACAATAGGCATTCCTCACTTGACAATAGAGCCTCTCGACAGGAAGGGTGAACAGTTGAACAAATGCACTTCCGGCTATTTCTTACAGGGCGACGTTTCTTTGTATTTTTCTTGACGTTCCCTTGACAGGGCCAACTTGGCAGTTGTAGGGTCACGGCAAAGCAAAGCATGCTCACACAAAAAGATTCATGTGAACACGCTCACTTAGAGCCCTTGCACAAACAGCACATATCAATACCATGCCCACAGGCGCACAATAGTGCGCGCAAGCGCGGACCATGCACGGTCACAACAGCCTCCTCCCCCGCCAGAAGAGTCACGGAGGGCAGCAGTCGCAGCTGCTGCATGAAGAGACGACTTAATGGCCTGCACATGAACGCTTGAAGCTCGCTGTCGCTTGTCGCGTTGTCTTGATTGTCGTAGGCCAAATCGCTTGAGCTGTCTCTGAAACTCAACCACATGTCTAAGCAAGCATTCGGCTCTCGTCTGAAGAGACCAGGTCAAAAGAAAACTGCCATCGTTGTCCGAGAAAAGTCCACACTCAAGACGCTCAGGACCCACGTATGCCTAGAAAACCAAACGTGCTGCTTTACATAGTCACATGTATACAAGCGCACATACAAAAAAAAAAAGAACCTGAGTACCAATTTGGATACATGGTGAGGAACACCTCGGACCGCTTAGAAATAGCGGCTAAGCGCGTGCGCATTCCCATTTAACTTCCCCTTTTTGTATCTTATTTCAAAATTGTACTGCTGTACAATCAAGCTCCACCTCAAAAGGCGACTGTTCTTCGATGTCGCAGTTTGCAGCCAAGCCAGGGGACAATGGTCCGTCTCTATGGTGAATTTGGCCCCTCCAAGATAGCACTGCAATATTTGAATGGCCCATGCAATGCAAGCGCACTCTTTCTCTGACGCGCAATATGCCCTCTCTCTAGAGCTCAGTTTTCTGCTCAGGTAGAGCACGGGGTGCTCATTACCGTCGCCATCCCTCTGGCAGAGAACAGCACCTAGCCCTCGATCACTTGCATCACACTGGACCGTGAATTCTTTGTCGTAGTCTGGAGTTCGCAATACCGGACGGCTAATCGGCACAGCCTTCAGGTTTAAGGAGTCTTCCTTTTGTTCGTCCCAGACTACATTTGTCGGTTCTGTCCTGCGGAGAGCGTCGGTCAGGGGGCTAGCCAAAGCTGAATAGTTAGGGATGTAGTGATTGTAGTATCCCGTCAGCCCCAAGAATGCCCGAATTTCTGTCTTCGTGCTCGGCCGCGGGTAGTCTGCTACCGCAGAAATCTTAATCTCGCTGGGTTTCCTGAAACTTTGACCTACATTGTGATCCAAGTACTCCACGGTCGCCCTTGCCAGGCAACATTTCTCGGCCTTTACGGAATTAGCCCAGCTTGACGCAAAAGGCTCAGTACGGCTCTTAGATGTACCATATGGTCCGCCCATGAGTCGGAAAAAACCGCAATATCATCTAAATAGGGCACCGCGAATGTTTCACACCCCTTTCTGCCCATGAGTCGGGAAAAACAAAATGGAGCATTTTTGAGCCCGAAACTCATTATTGTTGGCTGGTAGCTGCCCGTCGGAGTGACGAAAGCCGCGTATCTGCTGGCGCGTTCAGTGAGCGGTACTTGCCAGTATCCTCGAGTAAGGTCCAGCGTAGTCACATAGGCCGCTCTACTGACCTGTTCTACTCTCTCCTCGATATTCGGAATAGGGTACACTTGATCCCTGGTGAGAGAATATAGCTTTCGGTAGTCTACCACAGGCCTAGGGTCTTTACCTGGAGCTTCTACCAAGATTATAAGCGAAGCATAATCGCTTTCCGATGGTTTTATTACTCCCAATTCCAGCATGCGAGTTACTTCCCTATCCAGAATTTCTCTTTGCCTTGGAGAAAGTCGCAACAACATGCTGTCGAACGACATATGGGGATGCATTGGTCTGTAAGGTTCAGTTTTAACGCAAATAACCAATTAGTTGGATTTAATTGCGGCACGTAATTAGTAAAGCTCAGTTATACTCTATATAAGCTATCCAACGGTATAATTACTATATTGCTATATTCGACATAAGCGTAACAGCGATATATAACACTTGTGTTTCTGTGCCTTAACTGGAAGGTTTGACATTGAGGCCGAGCCCAAGGTCATACGGACACGGTCCGTCGGTGCTGGACTCGCACTCTAAAAAAGGCCACATTCTTCCCAGGCAGCACAAATCATGGGACCAATATCGGTTCTGTGTTGGCAATGTCCGGTCCTATATAAGGGACCAGTCAATTCCCAACACAGTACCAATATTGGGCCGATGGTTGCTGCTGCCTGGGTATGGCTTGTTTAAAAGTCAATGAAATGTAGAAAAAGTGAATGAAGTTTAGAAGCGTGCAGTATTTGTGTTCTTTTATTGGTTTGATTTCTCCTTCGAACTCATTATATCACTAATGCACCGAAAAGCGAACTTGTCCGCATTTTTGTGTTTTCCCTTCCGCTGTGCGGCCATGGTGATTCACGCTGGCAAGTCAGTGCGACAGCCGATAGGCGTGGTTTACTGGCCAGTGCTATATTCTCGGTCCATATATGTTGGGCCTATACTTTGGTGCGCCGTGAAATGTGTATTGTGGAGGAAATGCAGCGACTTTAAAGAGACGTATACTTGGCTTACGCATTCCGGGAGCGTAACGTAAACGTTCTCTCTTCATTTTGCGTTGCACACGTAGAACCGCCGGCTGGTCGTAGTCGTGAGGTCGTTTATATCGGGTAAGTCATCTTTGGATTGGCGGGCACGTGGCACTTTCATTGGCTTAGCCAGGTATCACGTCATAAAATCCGACTGATAACGCGAGCGTTCACGGCAAAACCCCGGCTGTGAAGAAATCGCCTCACATCTTGCCTTTCGTTGCGGGCCTGCTTGTACGCGGTTGACCAGCAGCCGCGCTCCTGGTCGAGGTCGGCACGTCTATACATGTGGCATATGTGCCTGCATACAGCCACGGCCTTTGCTGAGAGACATTGCGCGCTTTTATTTTTGACTGTGTCGGCGCGAAAGGTCCTGCCTATTTGGGTTGGTGGCGCAGCATGGTGCAAACGAAAGACGCAAGAACGTCACGCCGCAGCGCTGTGGTGACGAGCAACCGCACGAAATAAGCGAAGGAATTAATGCAAATGCACAACGGTGCACCCGCTGTGTGGTCATCTGTCCCGAGCTCTTTCTTAATGTCCCCCCAAATGAAGAGATTCCCTAATGCGCGGGCACGTTTGGACGGTTAACTCTGCTCCAGAGAGTGTGGGAGGGGTCGCGAGGGAAACCGGGGGAGGCAGAAGACAGGGGACGTCTTTTGGCTGCGATTCCTTTGTCGCAGCGTCGCTGCTTGCGACGAGAGAGACATTACCGGGCGCGATGGAAGAGTGGCGAGGGGGTTGCTGCGCACTCTATCATGCCTAAATGGTGCGCTAAATGATACGAACAGGTCTGGGTGCCTAGGCTAGCAGGACTGTGGGAGCCGCAGCTAGGCCGCTGTGCTCCTGAGGGGAGCTGCGAGTTTAAGGGATGCTGTAGGGCTGAAGTCGTTCCACATACTGTTCCGCATACTGTTACAAATACATAACAGCTTTATATGCATAAGCGCATCTGCTCGAGTTTGCCCTTTTTTCTTGCAGTAAGCAGTAGCGGAGCTGAGGCAGGATTGCGTGGAAAATGAAATGCGCGCCTTGAAAGAACATCAAGGAAATGAAGGCGCAGGGTAAACCTGGTTGGAAAGAATTATGATAAAAAAGGATGACGGAGGTGGACATGGCAGCAGAATGCAGAGACCTAAATTCATTCCCCTTTCGTAAACACATGGAAAGTGCTTGTCACTGCATTTATCGTAGCCATACATGTCGGCTTGGGAAGAATTTATGAAGTGTTGACTTGGCTGGGTGAGTAGCTGCTTCCAGCCCTAAGGGGTTATGAACCTAGATGGCAAAGCAGCCCCCGCCGCAAAAGGCGATTGAACATTCGCCCTTCGGGGGCTGCTTTGCCACCGGTGTTCTGGTATCTATTGTGCATGCCGTCGTCGCACTCGCCGCCGCTTCGATGGTGAACGACGGCTGTTGCGACGCACTCCTTTCTCTTTCTTTTTTCTTCTCATCTCTACATTATCCTCTATCCGCACGAGGCAGCGGAGGTGGCTCAGCTAGACGTATTCGGCAGGCGCGTGCATTTTCTTTTCCTTCTTCCTACAGTCGCAAAAACTACAAAGTGTTGCTTCTGCCGTGATTCAGCGCTTCAGCGCAGTGTTTTTAGGATTTTTTACTAATCAGCTCCGTATTCATCATCATCATCCTCGTTTATTAAACCCTTAAAGACCCTTTACAGGGTATTACATAAGGAGGGGGGGGAAGCGACGCACATTATAAAACAGTACATGAGGAAAGTCAAACTTGTTAAAAAAACAACAAAAATCTTGTCAAACAGATATATATATATATATATATATATATATATATATATATATATATATATATATTCAATATTCAATACCAAATATTCAAAACCCTATATATATATATATATATATATATATATATATATATATATATATAGGGTTTTGAATATTTGGGGGCTGGCGTTTAAAACATTCCTATGCAAAATCTACTACACCATTCGAGCTGAAATAACGTTCACAAAGTAGCAAAATATCGTCTACGTTATCTGATAAGTGATTCAACATCGGTACTTGCCTAGATTTTTTGAAATCGAGAAAAAACTGCTCTCGGCGGCGTGCACAATGTTCGCAGAAGAGAGTCGAAAAGCTATTTTAACATGGTGCGTCATCTGTCGGGCAGTGAGACAAGCTTCATCCCGGCCGTTGGCGCGCTTGCCTCACTGCCCGACAGATGACGCACCATGTTAAAATAGCTTTTCGACTCTCTTCTGCGAAAAGTGTGCACGCCGCCGAGAGCAGTTTTTTCTCGATTTCGAGAAATCTAGGCAAGTACCGATGTTGAATCACTTATCAGATAACGTAGACTATATTTTGCTACTTTGTGAACGTTATTTCAGCTCGAATGGGTTAGTAGATTTTGCATAGGAATTTTTTAAATCCCAGCCCCCAAATATTCAAGTCCCTGTATATATATATATATATATATATATATATATATATATATATATATATATGTGCGTGTGTGTGTGTGTGTGTGTGTGTGTGTGTGTGTGTGTGTGTGTGTGTGTGTGTGTGTGTGTGTGTGTGTGTGTGTGTGTGTGTGTGTGTGTGTGTGTGTGTGTGTGTGTGTGTGTGTGTGTGTGTAAGCATACAGTGACAGTACGGAGTACAACGAATACAATCAGTAAAATCAAAAATTTCAATCAAGGAGATTGCATTCCAATGATTCTCGCAATGACAGAGACAAGCGCCGACATGAAGGGAAGTTCCCTGCGTCACCTACGGGGAATATTGGCGTGGACTTCACCCTATTATTCGTTTATCCGTTCCTCATGCGCACCCCAAGATGGAGATCTCTTTACAGGTGACCCGTGTCGGTATTTGGGCTTGTAATTTCACCTACAGTTTATGTCATAAGCTACGATAGTCACGCACGCAACTTCCTAGCCATGTGTCTACTTCTGGACCACCATTCACTTTTGAAGTATTATTTCAGTTGGCATATATACTGTGGTTTGTTGGCCGCATTCGGTGCTGTGCCGGCCTATGCATATATACTCTGTTAGGGATCCTCGTGTTGGCGTTTTCTTCTCTGGTGTCTCAAATTTTATCCGCTGGACCCACAGTAGAAACCGCAGTACCGTGCGGAGCTCACACTGACGGCTCGTTTTTCATTTTGTGAACTCGCCTTGCTCCGTCATTTGAACGTCAATATCATCACAATTGAACATTAGTTGCATTACCGATCAAAAGAGGGCGCCAGCGCCATAACAGCATTAGCGCCACATGGCGTTATTTTAAGAACGCTAGTCCTTGCTACTAACATTTGCGGGTTTTTCGTTCGTTTCTCCGTCGCTCTCAGATTCAAGATGACGGCCACGTCACGTGATCATAGATACAGCATTGCCTATAATTCCTTAGCTAACACGTGACCACCATGCAATGGATGCCACCATGCGTCAAACGAATTGGCACCATATGGCGCACAGAATTGTTTTAAGGCGAAAAAGCATCATGGAACGAAATCCCATGCGCGAGATGCTCGCGGGATCTGTGCGTCGGATATGTGCGATGATGTGTCCCTTGTCAATCATGCTGATGACGTCATCAGAAAAATAAAAACCATTTATTCACCGGGAATCGAACCCCCATATCTCGGGTCCGCAGCTGACGGCTTTAACCAACTGCGCCACGCCAGGGATAGTAAAACGGTCATCATAATTCTCCTTGTCTACCGTGAGGATAATAGTAGCAATGACAACGACGAGGCAACTAGTGATAATGAGAATGATGACAGCAGCAATGATAATGACGGTGCATTTAGTCGGCAATGATAATGAGCACAAACGTGATGCACTGTGTGCAGCAGTAACGTTCCGACTTTCGCATTTTTTTTTCAGTGTAGATTCCACAGTGTTCTCTAAATGTTTGCGAAATGAATTCGAACATATGCGAGGGATCTGCACAGATGCCCTTTTGTTTTCGTAACCGTGATGGGGCGCGACCTTCGGGGGTCCGTGGTGGGCGAAGCAGTAGTCGCAGAGACGTGTGGAAAGTACCAAACGATTCGTTGTTTCGTGACGTACACGTTGGTGCCAAAATTGACGACCTATGATTAAATTATGTAAAACTCGAGCTAACACCAATCGTGCGCATGAGGCAGTCGAGCTCTTTTTTTGACCATGCCGGTTTCACTCTCCGCTAGGAAGGCAACACATTCCCTCGACTACGTCCCGTCTAGGGTGCCTCAATGCCTAGTCCCTTCTGGACTGTTTCCTTAGCGCATTTTGTTGTTAACCGGCGGATTTGTGGTTGCAGTAATAATGCGTGTTTGTCGACACGTGTTATTCTTTTATTCCTAAGAGCACTACTCGCCATGTTCGGTTTGCGCTAGGTAGCGCGCAAGATCAGGGGGCGATATGTATTTATCGAAAATATGTTTATCCCGTATTACAACCCTACAATCTCGAACATAAGGCCCTTATAATGACTCTCCCAAATACATCAACAAATCTTAATGTCGGGGTATCTCCGCTCATCGTGGTATCGTGCGCTGCCTGTGGAGGCTACAGCCAAGAAACGGCGGGACCGATAGAAGTAGGTGGTAATTAATGCTACGGGCAAGTTGCTTTCTTTACTCAGCGTTGCAGCCAGTTCATAAAAATCTCGAAGTGTTGCCAGGGGGACTGGATTCACGACGCTAGGGTTCGTTGGGCTGGACTGCGGCAAGGACGGGGAGGTTTTGATGAAGGTTAATCGGCCGTTGGACCGAAACAGTTTGCGTGGAAAATGGAGTGTTTTGGGAAAGTGTATATACACGGGCACATTATGTCACCAGGAAGGGACAGCTGCGCCATTAGCCTCCCACATACCGCGAACTGGCTGCGTCTGGGGAAACGGCGCCAGTCTTCAGAACCGCACCTCGCTGGTTAAGTTTAAGGGAAGGCGGACCGCGCTAACGCTCCCTAAAGGGGAGTTTTGCGAGCAAACTCTCAAGCGCGCGTAAATATGCGCTCGTGCTCGCGCCCACTAAGTGAGCGAACGAAAAACATTGCAGACACTTGGGACCCGAATGTTGGGGCCTCTTTGCGGCAATTCTGCGCATTCTCGGCTTTACAAAGAAACCCTCGGGAGTAAGAAAATAACTGTATACATAAGAAGGCGGGAGTTTGCTTTGTCGTTTTCCCCGAGCGTGGTACCGCTAAACTAGTCAGGGCTGCAGTTACAGGATCTGCGGCGTTCATCCGCGCGTGGGCGTCTCTTGGGTCGTCTCCCCCTCTTCCTCCCGATTATTGACATTCAGGGCACGGGAGGCGCTGCCGGCTTGGCCTCCCTATATGCTTCCTTAGCTCGCACCGCGCTTCCTTATTTTCCGCGGGCGCGCGCGCATGCCATTAGCCGGCGCGCCTCTTGCGAAGTCCACGCCGCGAATGCAAATCGGTGCCTCGGTCGAAGCTCGCAGAAATGGTTCTTCGCGTTTCCTCACGTCACGTGTGTATTTTTAGCGTTTGTCGCTGAATTCCGCACAGCCAACTCGTTTGTTCCTTTTCCCAAGACGGGAAGGGTTATAGGGATGCCCTCCTTCTATAAGGCACGCTCGCCTCGTGGAAACAGCGGCAGTAAACGAATCAGCCCACATTGTCTATTTCTATCGCTGTTTTATTATCTACAGGTCGTGCTGCCTTCTGTCGCGCGTGTCTATCCCTGTTCTGTATACCTTTCTGGTTCTGTTGCGGATTCCCACGCTACTCTGTTTCTTTTGTCGCCGTTCACGCGTTATCCCTGATGAAAGGGGGTTTTTACTGTGCTTTAACAGGGATAATAGCCCTGTCGAAGTTTCACGGCGAACTACACAAGAACACAGCCAGTCTCAGTCTCCACAAGCGAGCACGAGCAGCGCAGCGGCACTTCGTCGTCCTTATCCTCGTCTTCGTGATATTCTCACCTACTTAATCCTCGTCTTCGTATATCCTCGTGTAGTTCACTACAATTTCCCCCGGAGCGAGGAGGAGCCATCCTGGCGACCTATGGTGAGGGCAAGAGGAGCGGATCGTAGTAGGTTTTGAGGCGGCTCACGTGCACAGTTTCGCGGCCGCGGTGACGCATGTCCGAAGAGGTAGTGAGTGGCTCCACGATGTAATTCACAGGGGAGGTTTGACGGACAATGCGGTAGGGGCCGTGATACTCGGTTCGAAATTTTGATGACAATCCCGGTGGGGTGCCGGGAACCCAAAGCCAAACAAGGGATCCTGCAGGAAAAACGTGTGGCGTCTGACCTTTGTCGCGGTGATGCTTTTGGCGGCCTTGAGATTCCGATGTAAAACACCGGGCCAACTGGCGACATTCCTCCGCATGTTTGGCAACGTCTGAAAGGAGAGTACACTCGGAGGAGTCGGGACGATATGGTAAAATAGTGTCCATCGTGGACGACGCCTCACGCCCATAAAGGAGGAAGAAAGGGCTAAATCCAGTAGTTGACTGCGTGGCGGTGTTATAAGCGTATGTCACGAAAGGAAGGACAGCGTCCCAGTTAGTCTGATCGGCGGCAACGTACATCGTCAGCATATTTCCGAGAGTGCGATTGAAGCGCTCAGTCAACCCGTTTGTTTGAGGGTGGTAGGCTGTTGTGGTCCGGTGTATGATGCGACATTCGGCTAGTAGAGATTCAACGACGTTGGAAAGGAAGACGCGTCCTCGGTCACTCAGCAGCTCTCGCGGCGCGCCGTGGCGAAGAACAAAATAATGTAGCAAGAACAGGGCAACTTCACGGGCAGTAGCGGCGGGTAAAGCGGCGGTCTCGGCATACCGGGTGAGGTGGTCGATGCCGACGATAATCCACCGGTTCCCAGAAACCGTGCAGGGAAGTGGCCCGTAAAGGTCAACGCCAATGCGGTCAAAAGGGCGCGCCGGGCATGGAAGTGGTTGTAAGGGGCCAGAAGCACGAGGTGTGGATGACTTTCGGCGCTGACAGGCGATGCAGGAGCGGACGTATTTGCGAATATACCCGTACATGCCGCGCCAATAGTAGCGTTGAGAGATCCTTTGAAACGTCTTCACTACACCAGGATGGGCACACTGAGGGTCGGCATGGAAAGAGGTGCAAATTTCATGTCGTAAATGGCGGGGAATGACGAGAAGCCACCGTCGACCATCAGTCATATAATTGCGGCGGTAGAGAAGACCGTCTCGTAGGGCAAAGTGTGGTGCTTGACGGCGTAAAGCCCGAGAAGGCGCAGCAGCGTTAGGAGAAGCGGACACGATCTCGATAAGAGATGCGAGCCACGGGTCTTTTCGCTGCTCCGCAGGCATATCAGCGATGGTTAGAGAGGAGAGGACGGGATCAGCCGCCGTAGAGCAAGCAGGTTCGTTGGAGACGGGAGAACGAGATAGTGCGTCGGCGTCCATGTGTTTACGGCCAGAGCGATATATAACGCGGATGTCAAATTCCTGTAGGCGGAGAGCCCATCGTGCGAGGCGGCCGGACGGGTCTTTAAGAGAGGACAGCCAACATAACGCGTGGTGGTCCGTGACGACGTCAAACTGGCGACCGTAAAGGTAGGGTCGGAATTTTGTTAATGCCCACACAATTGCCAAACACTCCTTTTCTGTAACTGAGTAGTTGCGTTCAGCTTTAGAGAGGATACGACTCGCGTACGCGACGACGTATTCGTGAAAACCGTTTTTCCGTTGTGCCAAGACAGCTCCGAGGCCAACGCCACTCGCATCAGTATGGACCTCGGTGGGTGCTGTCGGGTCGTAGTGGCGAAGGATTGGTGGCGAAGTCAAAAGACGGCGCAATGCGTTGAACGCTTCGTCGCACTCGACCGACCACGCAGTTAAGTCACTGTTTCCTCCGAGTAGTTTCGTCAGGGGTGCAATTATCGAAGCAAAATTCTGCACGAAGCGCCGAAAATAGGAGCATAGACCTATGAAGCTTCGAAGTTGCTTGAGAGAAACCGGCTTAGGAAACTCCGCCACTGCGCGCAGCTTGGCCGGATCAGGGCGAACACCTTCCTTAGAGACGATGTGCCCCAAAATAGTCAACTCCCTGGCACCGAAGTGACACTTCTTGAGATTCAGCTGCAGGCCGGCGTCAGTAAGGCAAACCAAAACTTGCCGCAAGCGCTCTAGGTGCGTAGCGAAGTCGGTGGAAAAGACAACAATGTCGTCCAAGTAGCAGAGGCAGATGTGCCACTTGAACTTCCGCAAGATGTTATCCATCATCCTCTCGAATGTGGCGGGCGCATTGCACAGACCGAAGGGCATCACATTAAATTCATAGAGGCCATCCGGCGTCACAAATGCGGTCTTCTCTCTGTCACAGGCGGCCATTGGTACTTGCCAGTAACCTGAACGTAAATCAAGAGATGAAAAGTACTCGGCACCTTGGAGGCAATCAAGAGCGTCGTCTATACGCGGAAGGGGGTAATTGTCCTTGTGGGTAATTTTGTTGAGGCGCCGGTAATCAATACAAAAGCGAAACGAGCCATCTTTCTTTTTCACTAGCACCACTGGTGAGGACCAGGGGCTTTGTGATGGACGAATTACACCACGTTGTAGCATGTCCTCAACTTGTTCATTGATCACGCGACGCTCTGCCGCTGACACACGATAGGGGCGCTGTCGAAAAGGCGAGTTAGAGCCGGTCTGAATGTAATGCGCGACTGTTGAAGTGCGGCCGAGAGGTGTGTGGGCGGCGTCGAAAGCAAAGCGAAATGTCTGTAAAAGGGCCACGAGCTGAGTCCGGTAGGTGGAAGGAAGAGCGTCATCGATGGCGGTTCGGAAGAAGTCGTCTGGCAACGAATCAGGCGTCGGATCGGACTGCAGAGCATCAATGTAGTTACTGCGGTAGGTCTCGGAGGCATCCAGGTCAGAGAGAAGGTGGGCTGGTTGAATGGAACCGGGAGATTCCCCACGTAGCAGAGTAATCGGGCGTGGGGACGGATTGTAGATGAGTAGCTTCGTGAAGCCACCGTGAACATCGAGAACAGCAGATGGCAGCGGCAGGTGCTTGCGGTGGATGAAGGATGCAGACGGTGTAAATAAAACACTAACGTCTGACGCGGCAGGACACGAAAGAGGCACAAGGGCACAAGCCTCTGGTGCTACGTCGACATCTTCAGCGATGGTCAGCTTTTGAGGACACACTGAACGGTTGTCGTCGGGCAGTGCGTCGCACAGTGCAGAAAATTCTACTTCAGCTCGGGCGCAATCGATCACGGCGTTATTTTTAGACAAGAAGTCCCATCCGAGGATAACGTCGTGAGAACAAGATGACAAAACTACGAACTCGACACTGTACAAAATACCTTCAATGACGACACGCGCTGTACATGCTGCTAAAGGTGCAATCCTCTCTTCACTGGCACTGCGGAGCGACAAACCGTTAAATGACGTCGTAACTTTTCGTAATCGTCGGCAGAGTTGCTCATGAATCACTGACACTGCAGCACCCGTATCGACCAGCGCATATACGGACAGACCATCGATAGAAATCATTATAATGTTCGTGGGTGGAATATGAGGCCTTGAGCTTTTCGCAGAGTACGCAGTTCTTGCCTCAGGAACCGCGGAGCTTAGTTTCCCTCGTCAGCAGGTGGTGGTCGCCGGCGCATTGGTGACAGTGACCGGCGACGCGGAGAAGGAGAACGACGCGTTGTATGTGAACGCTGTTCTGGGGCATACGCAGGCGGAGAGTGGGCAGAACGAAGCAGCGGTGGCGAGTAATCAGAAGACGCAGGCTCGGCCATGCGACGACGACATCGGCGAGCCACATGTCCAGCGAAACCACAGTAGTAGCAAATAGGACGATTGTCCGAAGTACGCCAAGGGTTGTAATAGCGCGCAGTGGGCGGATGAAGCGGGGCCGTTTGAGAAAGCGGTGCAGGGCGTAGAACAGGCTGCATGGGTTGTGACGGCTCAGGCGGTGGCCGCGCAGCCACAGCCGCGTAGGTCAAAGGGGCTGGAACAGCAGGTTGACTATACTGGACTGGTGCTTCGACGTATGTCAAAGGAGCAACAGAAGGAGCTTCAGGAAGCGTGGGGAGTGCTTCCGCAACTTGTTGGCGGATGACTTGCTGCAGCTTTGGCACTAAAGGAGTGGGAGCGTCAGGACGTTGGCGAACGAGGGATAGTTGACGGGCAACTTCTTCTCGTACGAACTGCTGTATTTGTGGCAGCAAGGTGGACTGGTCTGCTTCAGGTGTTAAAGCTGCAAGCGGCGCGGGGTTTGAGAGCGAAGAGCGAGTGATGTTACGGCGCTTGCGTAATTCATCAAAGTTGTGGCATGCGTTGATAACGTCGACGACGGTGGCTGGATTTTTAGCCAGAAGCATCTGGAACGCGTCATCATCAATGCCTTGCATAATGTGATCTATCCTGGTGCTCTCTGACATTGAAGCGTCCACGCGCTTGCAGAGGTCTACGACATCTTCAATATAGCTGGTAAAATTCTCACCAGGAAGCTGTGCACGGCCGCGCAGGCGTTGCTCAGCGCGCAATTTGCGCACTGCAGGCCGGCCGAAAATATCGGCAAAACTAGCTTTGAAAGTAGACCACGATGTGATATCGGCCTCGTGGTTGCGGAACCATAGGTTTGCAACGTCCGTTAGGTAGAAAATGACGTTATTGAGTTTTTGGTTGTCGTCCCAGTGGTT
The DNA here is from genome assembly GCF_055883805.1 of Amblyomma maculatum. Taxonomy (NCBI): domain Eukaryota; kingdom Metazoa; phylum Arthropoda; class Arachnida; order Ixodida; family Ixodidae; genus Amblyomma; species Amblyomma maculatum. The sequence continues at coordinate 34,545,978 of NC_139352.1, read as the reverse complement.
GTGAATACTGACCCGCTCATATGAGGCCAGCCAGTCTTCCACGTCATGGTCGCCGGTTCCGCTGAAGATTGGAGGATCACGCTGGCGCAAAGCTCCAGCGCAGAACACCGCAGATGAGGGGCCGGTTGGACTGGGGGTAGTAGCGTCGGTCATTGCTTGTGTCGGGAGTGTGCGGCTGCGGAGCTCCAGGGCGGCAGGAAATGCTCACCTCCACCAAGTGAAAGGGGGTTTTTACTGTGCTTTAACAGGGATAATAGCCCTGTCGAAGTTTCACGGCGAACTACACAAGAACACAGCCAGTCTCAGTCTCCACAAGCGAGCACGAGCAGCGCAGCGGCACTTCGTCGTCCTTATCCTCGTCTTCGTGATATTCTCACCTACTTAATCCTCGTCTTCGTATATCCTCGTGTAGTTCACTACACTGATAGAGACGCTATGTTCCCCGAAGGGTCAAGCTGTTTCCTGTTAAGGAATGGCCCTGTACACGTCGTTGTTCTTCGGTTAGTTTCGCACCGGCGGCCTCGTTTCCCCACGCCACACGTCTCTTTCCTCCTTCCCCAGCGCGAAGAAAAAAAGGGAGAGGTGGCGCTATAATTCACCCTAGTGTCAGATACAGCGCCTCGGCCACCTCGGCTCGCGTGAATGGCCGCGGGATGCCGCTTTCGCGATTTCCCTTCCCACCCCTTTTTTTCCCCAAGAGCGACCGGATTCCCTTATCTCCGTTCCCTTCCAATTCTTCGCTTTTGTTCCCCGTCCCTCACGTACCCTTCATATCCGAAGGGGGAAAAAAGGCTGCCAGATGGAATGTAAAGGGGGAAGTAAAGCAAAGGGAGCATACACTCGGCAGAACAAGAGGAAGTGGCAGCCATAACTCACTCGCTGCGCCGGCGTGGATACGCCTGGCGTTGCGCGAATACTTGGCGTTCCTCGAGGGGGACGTTCTTTTCCGCCTTATTTTGCCGTTGTCCCTTTATTGTCTTTGCAGCCTCCCGATTCCCGTTCTTTGTTTCCCGAGCACAGTGCCGCCTGTTCCTCATTACGCCGCATGCGGTGCGCGTGCCTGGAAAAGGAAGAAGCACCTCTCCGCTCCTCTTGTCCCCGTTTTTTGAGTGCGCCCTGTAATTGCGTCTGGCGCTGTTGCGCGCCGCTCGAAAGTGACCCCGGCGGCGCCGGTCTCGAACGTGAGCAGCGCTGCAGTTTCGCGAAGCCGGCATTTCTCGCTTGGGGTATAGATTTGGAATTTTGTCCCACCATTACATTCCGCTCGCAGCCGTGAGTTGTGCGTATCAGACACAGCGAGCCACTTCAGCGCCCTCCAAGAACGTTCCGAGGCGCTGGGGGTTTGTTCCCTTTATGACGCGGCCGAATTTAGGGATCAATGCGATTGAAGCGACAAAAAACGTGTTAGCATTGGGCGCATTCTCTTTGCTTTCTCTTTATTTGTTTAGTGCCTCTCTCCACTCTCCCTCACTTCGTCTTCCCCGTCCCACTTGCCCTTTGCCAAGATCAAAAAGGGGTACCTTTCTCCCCACTTTGCCCCCTCCTTCCCCCCTCCCCCCTCCATCATGTCTTCTTCCATATACCTGTCCTTCCCTCGGGAAGTAGGGAAATGACTTCATCCGCCACCATCGTCGCCATCAACACCTTCTTTTCCACTTCCCCCTTCTCCCCGGGGATTCCGCTCTCTCCATTTCGGTACTTGCCAGCCGAGGCTTCAGACGGAAGACGGGGAGGTTCACATAGGGCCACCAATGCTAACGCATTAAAAACGTTCCAGGGCTCTTCTTGCCTGAACTGGACCGCCAGCAGCGATAAGACACGTTTGTTTCATGATGGAGCGAGGCATAAACGGAAACGCGACTGATACTCGTACACCAGTGACTGTAAAGAATAAATCGCGATCTTTTTTTTTTTTGATGATTTATAGGAAGGGAAAGGTGCGGAAACCGTCTCACTTGTTTTCTACGGACACCTCAACCTCGCCGTCAGGGAAGGGATGAAGGTGGGAGTGAAAGTGGAAGGAGAAAAGGGGAGCCGTAGTGGAGGGCTACGGAGTAATTTCGGCCACCTGGGGATCTTCAACGTGCGCTGACATCGCACAGCGATCGCGATCATTAGCTTGTTGTTGTGGCTGTAGGAAGAAGGAAAAGAAAATACACGGGCCTGCTACTAGCTCTGTAGCTGAACCACCTCCGCTGCCGCGTGCACACAGAAGAGAAAATAGAGAAGAAAAGGAGGAGAGAAAGAAAGACGCGCGCCGCAACAACAGCCGTCGTCCACTACCGATGCGGTGGCGGGTGAAATGACGGCCTACAACAGAAAACAATTCGGCGACAGGCTTGCCCCCGCCGCAAGCGGCGGCGACCTACCTGCCCCAGCCCCATAAGGGGAGTACCTCGGGTCGTCTGAAAAGAAGTACCGCGCTGCAGTGCTAGCCTTCCATATGTACTGGCTGAGGTTCGTGTGGCTTGCGCGAAACGAATGGGAACTGAGTACCGGCTAGGTAAATTAGTAGTCGACTACAGGTTGTTGAAAGAAACTACGCGAGCAATTTAGTGTTGCAAAAAGGGATAAACTGAGTGGCGTAGGCCCAGCACTTGTGTACACCGCTAGAGGTGGGGTGGAGGGGTCCTCTTCCTTTAAAGTTGCAGATGTGCCACGCAATGCTTGCGCCAAATGAGAACCGTAATGACGCCGGGGAAGCGTCGTCATGTTGCCTAAGATGCATGTGTGACTTGGTTTTATTGCAGTCAGCTGCATGCTGTTCGAGCGCAGTGCTCCATGACGTGGACTGTGTCCAATAGGTTAGCTTTGAGTTGTTTTTATATTTTGACAAGTTTCAAATACCTGACGTTCGTGGGCGGGCACTGTAGGGCTTCTTGGGCAGTTATCTGTACCCGCAGCACATTGTCTGGCAGTCTCTAGAGTCCGCGCCTTGCACTTTGTATTTCGTGGTCTTAACAGATTGAACCTTGTTGAACATATCTGTTGTGTCGTCATGTCCGTTGAAGCCAACATGCAATTGACTTTTATCATCCACCATTGTTATCGACTCTGCATTGTTGCTTGCCACTAATATGAATGCATCTAGAGATCTGTATACGTGGCGATACTCATCGTGCTAGTTGCAAAGCCAAGCTCTCCTCTAGGCGATGTGATGCCGGATTGGTTTGTACGCTTTCGTCAGTTTACTGTACAAGCTCTTATATTTCTTACCTTTATTCTTATTGCTCTCGAAGTAGGGCATAGTGAAATCATTTGACTCGAATCGATGTCACGTGGTCTCGAAGACGCTCACAAACGAATATTTAACGTGTACATAGCCTGCCAAAGGCTGCCTTGGATCAATGTTTTCTGGCTTATTGACCCTAAGTGTAAACAAACTATACCTTCTCGCATATATTTTGGCAGTACCGTCAGTAAAAAGCAAAGAAACAAAGTTTTCGGTGCCATACACGCAGACTTGCATATTAATTTGGGGGGTGGGGGGCAATGAGTGACGCCTTATAAAGGCGTCTCCATTCCTGCTGTTAGACTTTATTTGATGTGTAAAATGAAAGGGTAGGATGATTAATGAGGGAATGAATGGAATCACGAAAGGGCAGAACGGGAACCACGCTTATCTTGTGTGGATATTGTGTAGCATTGTTCTCACGGCCACACGAGCCCCATCGTACTGGCTCACCCGCGTCCGCGCAGTTTCTGCGCCGCGGAGAGTCAGCGCCCCGAGTGGCGCATTCCATTCTCCGCATCCCCGTGCGACGGAGCATCTGTGCGCGGAGAAGAGGAGGCGTCTGTTGCCGCTTCGCTGTCCGCCGTTGATAACGAGGCGCTGCGCCTGGGACGAGGAACACTGCGCAGTAACGAGTGGTGGTAGGAAGAATGAAAGAAAGAAAAAGTCGAGTCGGAGGGGAAAGAGTGGAAATGACAGCTCGGAGAGCCGCGAGTCTCGATGGCCAGAGAGCTCACTCTCGAGTGAACGCGTATGCGTATGGACGAGCGCGCACTTTCAGTTCGCGTATTATTATTGCCCCTTTTGCGGGCCGACGACGACCCGCGTTCTGTGCGTGCCCAAAGAAGCGCTCCTAGTGTGTTAGAGGCGTGTGGGGTTTCAGTACGCCCTACCCTCTGGGAGTTTACTCCGGACTAACTTTCATCCTTCGTTCGTGCGCTTTGTTTTCTTTTTTCGACTATTCTATATGTACGTGCCCCTCATGTGCTCCGCGTGCATATTAGTCATCCGATATGGGCGCGCGTGCTCTCTGCGTGTCGAGTTAGGGAGCGCTGCTACAGGCTTCGGAGGCCCTTTGGTGCGCGCTTTTTTTTTTTTTTTTTTTTTTCTGTCTCGTCCGTGGCGCTTGGACAGTATCTCCGTTGACGTTCTCTTTCTTTCACCGCTGACCCGTCTCTTCGTTCTTGTTTCGCGCGAAATCTTTTCTTTTTCTGCGTGCCTTTATTGTTTTTGAGCGCGTGACACGATCGTAACAGCATCACGAGCGTAACAGCATCGAAGTGTTTTCCAATTTTTGACCAGCTGAGTCGGGTGTCCCGCAAGGCTCAGTTTGGGGCCACTCCTGTTTTTGCTCTTCAATAATGATATCACTATCACTGCAGACATACCAGTAAAAATAAAGTTTTTTGCAGATGATTGCATAATCTACAACGAAATATTCACCTCTCATGACCATCACCATCATCATCATCATCAGCCTGACTATACCCACTGCAGGGCGAAGGCCTCTGCCATATTTCTCCACTTAACCCGGTTCTGTGTTAGCTGCATCCGCTTGACCCCTGCGAACTTCTTAACCTCATCCGCCCACCTAACTTTCTGCCGTCCCCTGCTACGCTTTCCTTCCTTTGGAATCCAGTTTGTTACCCTAAGCGACCATCGGTCATCCTCTCTTCGCACTACATGTCCTGCCCATGTCCATTTATTCTTCTTAATTTCCACTACAGTGTCGGTAACTTGAGTTATTTCTCTGACCCACTCTGCACGCTTCCTATCTCTTAATGTTACCCCTAGCATTTTTCGTTCCATAGACCTCTGGGTTGTCCTCAACTTAAGCAGAACTCTCTTGGTTAGCCTCCACATTTCAGCCCCGTAGGTGAGTACAGGTAAGATGCTACTGTTGTATACTTTCCTCTTGAGCGAGACCATGACCAGGAGACCGTAAATTCATGACTCGCTAAATTACAGTCCTGGTGTTCTACATGGCAAATGACCCTTAGTACTGAAAAAAACTGTTGCAATGACTGTAACTGGAAAGAAAGATCCACTAACCTTTGAATACTAAATCGAAAACCATTACCTAGCAACAGCGACAAGTTTTAAGTACCTGATAATCATAATCACACCTGACCTTAGTTAAAACGAGCATATAACGCAATGTACCCCGCCGGGGTGGCGCAGTGGTTACGGCGCTCGACTACTGTTCCCAAGGACGCGGGATCGAATCCCGGCCTCGGCGGCAGCTTTTCGATGGAGGCGGAAAGCAAGGCGCCCGTGTGCTGTGCGATGTCAGTGCACGTTAAAGAACCCTAGGTGGTCGAAATTTCCGGAGTCCTCCACTACGGCGTCTCTCATAGCCTGAGTTACTTTGGGACGTTAAACCCCACAAACCAAACCAAACCAAACCAAACCATATAACGCAATGTAGCGACTGGGATATCTAGGAACCCTCGGAAAATCCCCACCGGAAATAAAACTACTAGCATACAAAACTTACATCCGACCGATTTTGAAATACGCAGCCACTGTATGAGACCCCTTCACAAAAACAAACATAGCGAAACTAGGAAATGTTCAGCGCAAATCCGCGAGGTTTATCTACAACTGCTATAGTTGGCACATGTCCCCCACCTGTCTCTTGCAGGCTGCTAACTTAGAAACACTGGAATCACGCCGATACCGTGAAAGACTAAAGTTTTATTACTTACTGCACAATGACAAAACACGAATAGACAAAACCTGATACATTCAGCCCGCAGACGCGCGTACTACTCGGTCATACCATAGCAACAAGGTCAAGGATTTCACTTGTAAAACCGCAGATCAGTAAAAGGAGCTGTGTCGTCCAACCTTGCCGCTCATTGCCGGGAGTGTAAAGATTGTTACCCCCCATTTGAACAGGACCGATATCTTGTTCAGTCACCCTGATCGGATATGCAGTGAGCTGGTCGAGGCGTTTCTGATAAATAAAGAGTTTGACGCGTGCGTAGCTACACCTTCCTTTAATCTTGAAGAAAAAGAGATTCACGCTCTCGGTGAATATTGAGCGATGAGGTGTTAACGGGTGTTTGTCATGTGGGAGGTTGATAGAATCCTCACTTTGCGCACGCGCACTGTTTCTAAAAGGGCACCGCGGCGGTTTTCACGTGTCTCGTCTTGATTTTATGTGGGTTGGTTCCTATATAACTACACCTTTCATAAAAATTCAGTTGTTAGAAAGCGCTTGTGTCGTCTCCTGTTCCTTTTAGTCTTGTGTTTTCGCGCTGCTTTAAAATGAATCCAATCCAACTCGCCCAGTTTTCTATACTTGTGTTCAAGAACTCTTTTTCTCCCAGAACGACACGCAACTGGAATGCACTGGATGCCCAAACTGTTGAATGCTCCACTCTTGATGCGTTCACAGACGCATTCCTGAGTAAACACTAAAGTGTAATATAATCTGCTTTGAACCTGTTTTTGTACTCCATATCCAACAGTTGCACCCATGACACATTTTGTTTTTCTTTATTTTCTTTCCGGTCACAGTGAGCATTGTGAAAAGAACCATGCGATTTTTGTCTTTGTGACCATCTGTTATTTTGATGTGCACTTGCTTGCCATATATACACATTTTGTATCGTCATGACCACCCACTCCTGCCTAAGACCTTGCATAAGGTTGGCGGTACTTGTAAAATAACTAACTAAAATAAATAAATATTGGGTTGAAGGATCCAGGGATGGAAGTGCTGCTTTTGCTCCATTCTGCTCCAATCCACTTTCCTTGCTCTATCCCGCTCCAAAACACATTTTTGCATAAAACTGTTCCATACCTGCTGCTACGGTGTTTTACTACCAAATTTAGCCCAATATGGGAACGATGGCAGAACACCGGTAGCAGAGGTATAACGCATCTTGCACGGAGCTTAATACAAACAAAAACTTCAAAAGCTAAGGGAGCGTAAAACATAAAAAAAAAAAAGGTACAGTGCGTCCGACACAACATATCCTTCCAGCCTTTTGAATCACTGGTGGAGAAAGACGCGAGGGGCGTAAGCGAAGCAAGTGGTGCATACCACGAATTGTTAAGAAACTTGTTCGGCTGCAAAAGTTACACAGATTCTTTTGCTGTCTAAAACCAGCAGGTACTCCAACATCGTGCCAGTCTATCAATGAAAAGCTTATCAGGCATACGTCAGACAAAAGCATATTTAAAGCGTTATGAGGTGCCGTGCCGGAAGTACCAATCAACAAAAACCTTCTCAAGACTGTTCGAAAGCCATACAAGGCATATTTCCAAGATGTTCACACTGAAGCATTGCTCAAGAGAAAACATGAGCTGCTGACAGGAGGCAGTGAAGCAAAAAAGGTGAAGGATCAAAGTATACCCTTCAGTGCCCTTTATCCTCTCTGAAGACACTACTGAAAAGTATTCAGGAATTTATCAGCGCAGGCGTAGAAACAGAAAGGATATGCACAAGATCGCAGAAATGTCGTGCCCATTGATGTGAACTCCTATCTAGTGGCGCTGGTTAAGTTTATCAAAGTGGTAGACTCCATGTTTCAATCTATCAAGTCAGAATAGGCAAAAGCATTAGGTCGAACTTGGTGTTCGGGTATTAAGTGTATAGGTAAGCGTTCCGTTAGCTGGAAGTTTGTTCCGAATTGTTTCTTAGGTCAGCCTATGTTGTTCTAAAGATCTTTACATGTTTGGGCCGTTTGTCTTGTCTTCTCAGTGCTGGTTGTGTAGCTGGAAAAGCATTGCAATCAGATTGGGGATTTTGTATGTGTACACCCTTCAAATTAGCTCCAAAATGCAGTTAGAATGCTCCAAAACTCTACCTTCATTGCTCCAAAGCTGCTCCAAAATGGCATTATTACGCCCCGCCGCGTCGGTGCAGTGTTAAGACGCCCGACTACTGTCCGGGGTTCCCGGGTTCGAACCCCACGTCATGGCGGCTGCGCTTCGATGGAGGCGAAAAGAAGTTGCGTCCCGTGTGCTGTGCGATGTCAGTGCACGTTAAAAGATCCCCAGGTGGTCGAAACTACTCCGCAGCCCTCCACTACGGCTCCCCTTTTTCTCTTTCCACTTTCACTCCCACCTGCATCCCTTACGACCAGGTGGTCGAAATTACTCCGGAGCCCTCCACTACGGCTCCCCTTTTTCTCTTTTCACTTTCACTCCCACCTTCATCCCTTCCCTTACGACCAGGTGGTCGAAATTACTCCGGAGCCCTCCACTACGGCTCCCCTTTCTCTCTTTCCACTTTCACTCCCACTTCCCTCCCTTCCCTAACGGCGCGGTTCAGGTGTCCACAGAGCAAGTGTGACCGATACTATAGTGCCTAGAATATACTGACTGCGCTCCCTTCCTGTGAACTAATTAATATTATTATTATTACTGCTCCCTAAGCAACTCCAAAATGCTCTAGCTTCCACCCCATCGTAACTCCAAGCTTATTGGCTGAACTGTGTCCGCATTGTCTCGCGTGCTTTATTTTGCAGCGAGAGCTGCTTTAGCGTTAGGGTAGCCTTGCTGCTCAGTAGTCTGCCCTGGAATCTACGTCGTCATCCGTAGGACCTTAATTACAAAACGAAATAATTAGTTAATTATTGAATCAGTTCACTTCAACTTATATACATCACCTGCGG